>NC_136061.1:525406798-525926508 GCF_964261635.1 Lissotriton helveticus
GTCTTCAGGAGGCGAATGCAAACATAGAAAATATAAACTACAAGACACCCGGAGAACTGTGTTCGTTAGATCCGGTTAATGTTTGCAGATATTTTAATCATAGATTTGAAGCTATGATGTATTTTCTTACAAACAAGAAAAATCCGCCTCTTGGTGAAGTACTGGATTTCTTTTGGAGAAAACAATACCAAGCAAGAGGTGCTCCTCATATTCATATGCTGTTATGGATCAAGGATGCTCCTAAATTTGGAAGAGACTCGGATGAGACTGTACTCTCTTTTATTGAACAGTATGCCACTTGTGACATACCTAATAGTACAACTGATAAGGACTTAGGAGGAAAAGTGTTACGCTTTCAAAGTCATCGTTGTGGAAAATATTGTCGGCGAAAATTCAAATCAAAGAGTAAATTCTACACCAAATGTCGTTTTGGATTTGCACGACCGGTACTTTCAAAAGGAAGAGTCAACAATTTGATGTCATCTTTGCGACATAACATCAGAAGAAGGTCACCTAAAAATACGTACAATTTAAGAAGAGGTGAGGAATCCAAATATATAAATGACTATAACCCAGTCATTTTGTCCATGTGGAATGCTAACATGGACATACAATATGTTGCAGACAACTCTATTGCTGTGGCTCGATAAGTAACGTCTTACATCACAAAATCTGAAAAGACGGAACTGAAGGAGATGTGGGAAGACATTTCTCATGAAAAGAGCCTAAGCAAGAAATTGTATACGTACAGTTTGAAGATGTTGTCTCATCGAGAAATTGGATATGAATGTTGTGACCGATTATCATCAGCAAGTCTTTATGCTAAATCAAGGACTATTCTCTGGGTGAGTTTGGGTCTTGCAGAAACACGAAACCGTGTTCTAAAACCTGTGCAAGAAGATGAATATTTAGCCCAGAAAGAACCAAACAGTACAGACATTCTGAAAACAAATATGTTGGATACATACTATCCAAATAGAAGTACTCTTCTAGAAAACATTTGTCTGTATGAAATACTTCAAAACTACACGTTTAAAAGGAATGTTACAGAGAACATTGATAAAGGTGTATATGCTGTAATTGGACAAGAAGGATGTCTGGTGAAGCAAAGAAAAGGACACTTGATTAATCATCGGAAACTGAGTTGCGAAACACCTGACAAAAGAGAATTTTACTATTTTGCTCTTTTGCAACTCTTTAAACCATGGCGTAGAGAAGAGGAACTACTTGGGGACTTTGATAATTATGAAGATTCATTCAACGCATCTAAAAGTAGTATTGAATGTACTGTTTTTAGTAATTATCTGCAAATGTTGAATGATGAAATAGAGCAAGAAGTGACAATTGCAGCGGAGATTGGTAGAGATAGTTCACAAGATAGTCAAAGTTCGGCTTCATTAAGTCAAGATCCACTGGGACAACCAATTATCCAAAATGAAGCAGCCACTGCCATGGATGAGGTGGAAAGAGCAATGCAGCAAGGTCAAGAGGAAGTAATCAACTTAGAAGAATTAAAGAAGCAATTTAATATTGAGCAAAGACAGATATATGATGAAGTGACAGAGCACATTGAGCATGGCTTTCGTCATGAGAGAAAAGATTGCTCATGTATGTCATTTGAACCTATTCGATTATATGTAAGTGGAGAAGCTGGAACTGGTAAAAGTTTCCTAATTAAAGGAATTACTACATATTTACAGCAAAGAACTCAGTCAACACTGTCGTGTGTTGTTACTGCTCCAACTGGATTGGCAGCACATAATATTAAAGGTATTACTTTACATCGTTTACTGATGCTGCCAGTTGAACATGAAAATAAATTACAATATCACAAGCTATCTGGAGAAGCTTGTTTTGAAGTTTCTAGAGTGCTTAAAAAAATGAAACTTCTTATTATTGATGAAGTAAGCATGGTATCTAATTTAATGCTTGCTTTTGTGCATTTAAGAATGCAACAGATACTTAAGACAGAGTATGATATGTTATTTGGAGGTAAACATGTCATAGTTTTTGGAGATCTACTCCAACTAACTCCAGTGAAAGGACAACCTGTATTTGAAACTGTTACGCATGAGGAGACTAGAAAGTGCCTGGGCAGTATTGGAAATGTTAATATATGGTCACATTTCAAATATACTGAACTGATTCAAAATATGCGACAGGCAAAGGATACTAAATATGGAAATATTCTTCAAGATATCAGGATTGGAAAACTAACTGAAGATGCGAAACACACTCTACGAACACGATTACTTTCCAAGCTGTTTCCTAATGAAGATAATGTACCTGAGAAAATATATAGTAAAGAGGTAGCAGATAAATCAGTGATATGCTTGATGCCAACTGTGAAAGAATGTTCAGTTTTTAATGAGAAAATGTTGAATTTAGAAAATCAACAAATTAGGAAACTGGAAGCTAAAGATAGAATAGAGCATGAAGGTAGTACTATTGTTTTGTCTGAAAAGTTGAAGTTAAAATTGGATTCTCTTCAAAAAAAGTATATCTAAAACTGCTGGCTTAGAGAAAAATCTGTATGTATGTTTAAACTGTCGGATAATTTTAAGGAGAAATTTACATGTAGAAAGAGGATTGGTAAATGGAGCAATGGGTAATGTTGTTGGTTTTGTTAATTATACAAATAGAGATGAGATTGAATTTTTAAGAATAAAATTTGATGGAATTGAGGAAGTTCAGCAAATTAGTCGCTGTTCAAATCGTTTTTTGCTTGTGAAAGACTTATATGTCCGTCGGAAGCAATTTCCAATTTGTTTGGCATATGCAGTGACTATTCACAAATCTCAAGGTTTAAGTGTAGATTGTGCTTTGGTAAATATTGGAAGCACTGTATTCAAAGATGGTATGGCATATGTTGCTTTATCGTGAGTTAGAACTTTATGTGGACTTTATTTAATTGATTATGATGAGACAAAGATTAGTGCAGATTTAAATTGTGTGAAGGAGTATAATAGGTTAAGAAGAGAATATGCTCCAGGTTTACCTCAATATCCTTTAATTGAAAGGCGTATGGTTGGTCAGAAAAGGAAAAATGAGGAGAAATGTGCTGAAGTAGTTGAGAAACGACGAAAAAAAGATGTAGCTGTTGTTGGTAGGCATAAGAAAACGGTTAGTATTGAAGAGATTGTTGGATTTAAGTTTGAAAACAGGTCTGGTGTCAACTGTTATGCAAATGTAGTAGTTAATGTTGTTTTTTTTCTAAAAAATGTTAGGGAACAGATTGTAGAAAATCAGGAGCAAACATTTTGCTATTCCTTAAATTCTATATTTGAAAAATGTAGTAGTGGTGAAAGTGAAGTAGGAAGTGTTTCAGAACTAAGGAATGTTTTAGACATATGTGCAGGAGTAAATCAATTTTCACAGAATATTCAGCAAGATTGTCAGGAATTTATTATGTATATGTTTACAGTTTTGGAAGATGAAGGTGTAGATATTGATAATCTTTTTGGCCTTTCTTATAAATGGGAACATAACTGTGATAATTGCTCATTTTCAAGTAGTACTGATATACACAGTGAAAGATTTATATATTTAACATTACCAGACTGTAAAGAAGTGTCTTTTAATAAACTAGTTAAAGATGCGCATCAGAACATGGTCTGTTCTCAATGTAAGTCTGAAATGTTATCAACTTTATTTATCCATAGATATGGACAATATGTAATATTAATGTTTCAACGATGCAGAGCTGATGGGAGTAAATTGTCAACTTTAATAAAAAAAATTGTGGCTACTCAAGTATCTATTTCTAGAAGAACATTTGTAACTGTAGCCATTATTTTTCATGAAGGGCCTTCCACATCAACAGGACATTACACAGCTTATTTGAAGTGTGGAAGTGGCTGGACGCTTTGCAATGACACCCAATTGACTTTTAAGAAACGTTTGCCTTTTGACTTAACTAACTCCTATCTGCTATTTTTGGAACCCAAATTTCAGTAGAATCACTTGCTGTAGGAAGATTAATACTGTAAAGATATGAAACTTTCTTGTTTACAAATATCATGTGACTGAGGGTCTACAAATCTATAAATGAAATTTGTGTTTGATATAGTGATAACATCAGGTAGAAATTTAGTTAATGTTTGGTGGTATAAAGCATGTTACACATTTTTACTGTAAAGGTTCACAAAAGAATAGATAAGATTAAGATTAAGAAATTTCAGAAAAAAACTACTTAACTCATAGTATTTGGCCATGTGGAAAAATATGAGAGAAGAAAATGAGTACTTTAGATAATTATTTTAGAACATATATGGACGGAAGTTTTTGGGAGAGGTATTTAAAAGGTAATGAGTTAACTTATACAATTTGGCCATGCGGAAAGGTATGAGAGAAGAAAATGGATACTTAAGATAGATTTTTATAGGAGATACTTGCACAGTGTTTTTTTGAGATATATTTAAAAATAGGTCGTATAGTTTAATTAGTTTGTAACTGTGGAAGATGTAGTGTGCTTACTCAAGAAATTGCGAATTTGAGAAAAACATTTAAGATATGTTTTTTTCAGGTATTTATAATATGTATGGAGATTTCGGATGGGTTTTTTAAACACAATCATTTTGATTGTGTTTTTTTTCCCCGCTGTTATATGATGATTAATATTGAAATCACTGTTTATAGTGAAAATCAATGTATTCTGAGGACAGCAAAAATAAAGCATTTAATATGTTGTTTGAGTTATTTTGTTACATTGAATTTAGAAATATGTATTAAAACATATTTTTTTACTGTCTTCCACAGATATTATATTTATAACGTAAGTACAACTAATAACATCCAAGAGTTTTCTCTGCCTCTCTCTTATTGACTCCTACTTTTTTTTATTTTATGAAATGTACATTATAATCTTATTTTTACTTTTCTTCCACAGGTACTACGTTTTTAAAAGAAATTTACTTTACTTTTTTACTATTTTTTAGGTAAGTATAAAAAATAAAGAAACTTTTACATCACTGTGTCATTTCTTTGTCTATCCTGCTTAAAGCAATGTCATGTTTAATATAAGCACTTCCACATAGGATTGGGTGCATTGTTATAAGGCATGCTTTAAAAGTGATTTAATGAAATGAGCGACATTTTACTGAGTGAGTTCAGCAACACTGATATATGAAAACATTGGTGGGAAATGATATTAAATGTTACATGTTTTTCTTTCCAGGAGTTTAAGTCCTTTGCTGCAGTGGCAATTCTGCCTCAGCATTAGGGGGCCGGGGGGCTGAGTGGTACTTCTATGCTCATGATAGAGGTACTCCTTCATGAGCCACGGTTGAGATCTGTTCATGATACAGTGGTTCTCTCATGGGTCTGCTTAGTCAATAGAACGTGTCATGGAGGTACAATATTAGTGCTGTGCAAGCACAGCGGCAAGCCCATGACAAAACTGGTCTATTCTGGGGACAGCTGAGGCAATGCTCGTGATGGAGCGGCTCTGTCATGAGCATGGAAGGACTTAACAGGTGTTAAAAAAACATGAGGGGTCTCTTCAAAGAGAGTGTTGGTTGTAATTTAAAGGGCACTTTAAAACACATTATAGCAGCTTTATGTTGACGTTGCGTCTCTTTGCGCCACAATTTCGTCAGTTTATTTAATACAATGACAGTGGAAATAATGTACCATATTTACAACGTTATGGATCTAGGAGATATGTCACATTCTAAAGCCCTGCACCATAAGGAAGTGTTCCTCTGAAGGAATGCGTCTTGAAAGTGGCTGACTGTAATGCATGATATTTCACTCAGTGACTTTCAGACCTATGCTGTTTCAAAACTGTGCATGTGCTTGAAGCAGGCGTAGGTATTGACGCAGTATTGTGAATATAGTGCATTGGTGAGCCTTGCTGGAGCTGCATCACACTTGCGATGCAACTCTAGCAATGTATTACTTTTTGAGCACAGATGTGTTACGCATGTATGGTGTTTTTGTACCATGGTGCGCCACATTTCAAATGTGGCACACCATGGGGTAACGGAGCACTAGCATACTGTGGTGCACATTAACTGGTGCATATCTGGGTATGAAGTAGTTAACATAAATCTGCCTCATAGGTTACAAATCTGCGTTTAGTAGAGTGTTCGGCCTTTGTAGTGTTATGTTTTTTCTGTTATTCTATGTAGGTATGTAATATTGCAAGATTTTTGTCACGAAAAAGAAGCCATGAGTATTGGGTTTGTGAAAGATTGCAAGATTTTTAAAATTAAAAAGCAAGAACCATGGCATTGTTTAATATAGCATTGTAAATACTTATCTTTAATAATGATGAGAGAGTAAAAAAAGGTTAACCTGATGTTTTAAAGTTATTCACAGGCTTCTTTAGAGGAAGTGTTCTATATGATTGTAGCGTGGGTGTTTGACTTTTTTATAGGTAATAGAATGCATTTTGTATGCTGTAGCAGGAGGAGTACTACATGCTTGAATATTCTTCAGTGCTTATTTTCATTTCGTAAGTGGTATTGAGACCGACACAGAACTTCAATGGATCGGAGGGGCTGTTCCTGTGCATCTGGAGGACTGCCAAGCCGTTGCAGCAGTGGGAGTGAGGCCTCTCACGACAGAGAACTTCAATAGATCGGAGGGGCTGTTTCTGTGCATCTGGAGGACTGCCAAGCCGTTGCAGCAGTGGGAGTGAGGCCTCTCACAGGGGCGTAGCGCAGCTCCTTTTGATGCTCACAATTGCAGATAACAGGGTAGAGATGTCTGTGGAATTTATAGATGGTTAGTCACACTAGAGTGTGGCCGGCGCCCCTAGCACTTCATTACGGCACACAGGGGAGCCGCGTTGCACAGTTTGAGAATCAGAGACTTAGGAGATAAACCTTCATAATAGGAAGGCTTCTAAGTGATAAAAATCCTGTAACAATCTCAGTATTTCACATTATCGCGTGAAAAGAAAGTCTTTCGAAAGATGTTGAACGTTGTTCTCTTTTGAGAGTAGAGAAGATAGTGAGAGAAGTGGGTGGAGTTCTCCGTGTAAATTGCAGAATAGAAACTACTAAGAACCAATTGGAAGTGTTGTTTTCAAGTCACATGACTTCACATACGCGTCTCGGGACGTGTAGGCGGTGACAGTATCTGGTCACGTACGTCATTTGGAAGTAGCGGTCTAATTCAGCGAAGTTTCAAAACGTGAAAAGGAGTAAATCCAAACACATCCGGATTTAATATATCTTCTGAGCTCGATTCAAGCATACATTTGTTAAAGTATAAAACCTTTTATATATTTTTTTTAAAATACCAAGGTGTGTACATTCGGTCACGCACGAAAGTTTAAAAAGACATTCGGCTCCATTTTATGAAAATTTTCATAATAATAAAAAAGAAGCCTAGGTTTACTGTCTTTGACGTAGTATAAGTTCTTTGATGGGTCTATGAAGAAATTTAAGAAGTTGCAATTGCAAAGTTTTCACGAAATATATAGGCGGGTGCGCGAACACGGTCGCGCACGAACGAAAGCCAAAAAAACGGAGATAAACCCCCTTTATAATATGCTCCTGGAGCTCTTTTTGGTAGAATGAGTTAGTTCTGAAAAGAACTTTTTTTTTTTTTTTTTTTTAAACAAGTGTTATGTTGTTTTTGATTTTTTAAACTTGCAACAACATTTTCATGTGAAGAAATGTATCTTTTCTCGGGGCATTTATGACTCTCAATTTTTAGTTTAGTAAGAATGAGGCTCTGCTCTCCGTACAGAAGAATTTCTCCACACTCGTTGCATTTCATGTGCACCTTTGCAAGATATGGTCTCAAGTCCATCACAGCACTCGATGGTGATACAGGTCGTCCACCAGAAGATGTGCTGGCCACCTCTGATGGTAATAGCGTGGCCAGGGCTCTTGTCAATGCCTTTGCAAATTCCACAGGGTGCACTTGTTTGACATGCCGCACCATGGTATGTATGGAAAAGGAATATTTTTTTCTTGGATTTCCTCTTGAGAGAACCGAATTGCATATCGTGCAGGTAACTTTTGCCGCATTCACTTTCTTTTGTTCTTCAGGATAAGTGAAAAATTGCCAAATAAAAGATTCCTTTTTTCTTTTTAAAGGTAGTCGCTCATTTCCTTCAGATTCGGAAGATGAATGCGGGGCGGCAACCATTTCAGCAAAGTCTTCCGAAGGGTGTTGAACGTTGTTCTCTTTTGAGAGTACAAAAGATAGTGAGGGAAGTGGGTGGAGTCCTCCGTGTAAATTGCAGAATAGAAACTACTAAGAACCAATTGGAAGTGTTGTTTTTAAGTCACATGACTTCACATGCGCGTCTCAGGACGTGTACGCGGTGATAGTATCTAGTCACGTACGTCATTTGGAAGTAGCGGTCTAATTCAGCGAAGTTTCAAAACGTGAAAAGAAGTAAATTCAAACATATTCGGATTTAATCTATCTTTTGAGCTCGATTCAAGCATACAATTGTTAAAGTATAAAACCTTTTATATTTTTTTTTAAAATACCAAGGTGTGTACATTCGGTCACACACGAAAGTTTAAAAAGACATTCGGCTCCATTTAATGAAAATGTTCATAATATTAAAAAAGAAGCCTAGGTTTAGTCTCTTTGACGTAGTATAAGTTCTTTGATGGGTCTATGAAGAAATTCAATACGTTCAGATTGCAAAGTTTTCACGAAATATATAGGCGGGTGCGCGTAGTCGGTCGCGCACGAAAGCCTGGAAATGCGCTATCCATTTTATTGAGAACTGTTGCCGAGAGTGCGCACACCGGGTCGTGCACGAAAGTTTAGAAAGGCTATTTTTATTTACAGGCAAATTTTAATGCGTTGAAAAAAGGTAAGGTACAGACTTTCTAATTCTGTATCGCTTTACAAGGAGTCTGTATGCAACTTGCACAGTGAAGAAAACGGCTTGTTTCTGAAAAAAATATTGTCAGAACTTTATTGACAAAAGTACAGGTTGTATACACGAGATATTTCTGAATTAGCATTTTAAAAACCAATGAAATTCACTGAAAACACCATAGGTTTTACACACGTTATAGTTAGGAAGTAGCATTTACAAAACCTATGAAATTCACTGAAAAAACCATAGGTTTGACACCAGTTATAGTTAGCTGGAAATTTTACTGATATAAAACCAATGAAATTCCACGTTATAGTTAGTTGGACTCACTATAACTTGCGCGTGTAATGCACTGCTGATGACGTCACATATTACATCACTCATGACATCACTGATGACACCATCCAGTGAATGTGTGTCTTTCTGAAAAATAAATATGTGTTATATATGTATATATTATTGAATATCTTAGTGAATACATATATTAGTGAGTAATGCTTAAATATTTAAATATATGTATTAGTGTTTCACTTTGTGTATAAGTGGCTGCATGGGTTGATGAGTAGGTACATGTGTATGTATATAGGTGATTAGATATTTTTCTTAGTATCAGTATGAGTGTTTGCATGCTTTGGTGGGAGTATTACTTAGTACATAGATGCAAGAATGACTGAGTCTCTGTTTGTATGTGTTTTGAAGACAGCATATGTGCAGGACTGTATGGGTGGATGAGTGTGTATATGTCTGTGTTAGTGAGTGAATGACTGTCTTATTAGTGTCTTTATCAGTAACTACATTTGTTTTAATCTAGTATATGTGAATATTGATGTATATAAGTGAGTATATGTGAGAGTGAGGGATTGTAAGAGTTCCTGTTTAAATTAGTATGTGTTTCTATAAGTGATTTTTTAAGAGAGTAAGTATGTGTAAGTTTCCTTAGAAGTAAAGTGGTAGTGTGTGTATAGCTGTTTATGCAAATAAATGGATGTTCAATAGTTTATTTGCATGTGTGAGTATGTGTGTGTATAACTTTTGGATGAGTGTCGGTGTGTAACAGGATGTGTAGGTGTATCACTACATATGATTAGTGAATACATGTATGAGTGACTATATAGAACTGTTGGTGAATTAGTGCATGTGTATATAGATGGTGGAATTATTGAATTGGTTGTTGTAACTGGTATGGGTATCTCCATTTTTTTGAACATTTTAGTTTCTATTTTTGAATATGTGTTTCAAGGGTTAGATTACAGTGAAAGTAGGTCTGTCACTGTGTCACAAGGATGGTGTCATCAGTGATGTCATGAGTGATGTAATATGTGACGTCATCAGCAGTGCATTACACGCGCAAGTTATAGTGAGTCCAACTAACTATAACGTGGAATTTCATTGGTTTTATATCAGTAAAATTTCCAGCTAACTATAACTGGTGTCAAACTGTGGTAAATAAATAATTAATTACCGGTTCTATTTTTCAGGATACTCTAATAACAGATAGCTCAATAAATAAGAGTCAAGATTCGAGGTAGCTGAAGTATACAGGCTTTAATCAGGCATAAAAGGACAGGAACAGGACAGCCTGCATGGGAATAGGATGGCAGCTGCCGGGGGCAGGATCTGGGAATTGGCTGGCTTTTAATAACAGTGCATTAATATATATACTAAAAACAATTACATTGCATTCAATACAGTAGGCGTAGCAGTAGGCGGAGTTTGTAGCAGTCGCGAAAGATAAGGCATAAAGTGGGTGTAACAAGAGGTGTGTACAGGGCGTATACATAGACATGTGATGCAAACGTAACAGAATATGTCATAAACGGGGCGGAAACATGGAGGGGGCTACCTGAGCAGCTGGGACCTCTAACCTAGTGGTGCGCGTAAACTGGCAATGACGTGTTACCAGGGAGAACTGGGGGCTATGACTTCTGCACTAGAAGAGGAGACGAAAGTCTGGAGGGTCAGAGCGACATGTACCTAGGCATATCTAGTATCTGGTGTTTATAGTACATGTTGATAGAATCCAAAAGTTATCAGGGTAAAGGCTAACAGACACTAAGACTGGTGCATGCATTATTCTAAATGTATTGCATGTGCGAGGAATATTCTATGAATATGAATACAGTATTTCTCTTACATGGAGACATAAAGGCTAGACCATGACAGAAACTATTGATGCGATTCAGTAGCTTAGGAATGCAGAGAAGGAGGGCTGGACTGATAACTAGAAACATAACATACTCTTGGCAGACTGGGAGGCAGAGCCAGGCCGGGCCGGGCACTGCGAGGCATGAAAGTAAGTGAAGGGTCAGGGATACAGGTGGGGGCTGTATCGCTCCTCGGAGAGTTCAGGAAACAGGAGCTGAATCTGAGTCCGGGCCCTTTTGAGGCCTAGAAACGGGGACAATTCAATGAATTAACGTGCACACTGTAAAACGTGGCAACGTAGCTTTACATAGGCCTAATATTCGTTGTATTCACGAGGACTGGAAACTGACATACTAGAGATGGACACAACTGTAATTGCGTCTTTAATTGATCAGAAGGGAATACATGCATATCGATCATGCACATATGACATAACATGGGGAACACGTAGGCACATATAACATGGCAAAATTTACTTTTCCACATTCCCTCCTTGTGCCCTACGTTTCCATCAGGAAACATCTATATTCATGATACCATCTATCATTTCATATAGCATCATTTGCTCGTCTCGAATTGTCTTGGAACGGGATTTAGGACTAGGAATACAAGAGGTAGCACAAATGCCGCAAATCGCAGGGCCACATTGTATACAGAGGCAGCAACTGAATAGGATCATTACTGCAATACCTAGAAATGACAATACTTTCCATCCCCAGGCAGATATGATACTCCAGAGCCAACCGGACCATGTCCAGGTGCCTGGATTCTGGTGTAACTGATGGGCAATTTTATGAAGTCTGGTTATAGCTGAATAAACAGACGGCGCATTATTAGGAATGAAAATGCAGCAATTAGATCCTATGACTCTACATGCTCCTCCTCTATCGGCCAGTATGACGTCAAGAACGAGACGATTTTGGAGCACGACAAATCTCATAGCAGATTGCTCTTCGGTTAAGTTACCTAGAGCAGAAGTAGTCTCATTCACTACTGCTTCAAGGGTTCTGGTTAACCTACGGATTAACTTACTATTCTGGATAGGGCCTATAAAGAAGAAGAAACCTTTATTGAAATCTGTATACTGTTCTAGAGTAGTTTCAGTTTGATCGACAATCGGGGACTCAATCTCTCTTCTATGTCTGACCTGTACTAGATGTGTGTTTCTATGATAATCAGATGGGGCTAGAAAAACTGGTGGCAGTAGGAAGGCAATGTAACATGTTCCATCCCAATCGAGGGGCAGACGAACATATGCGGTCTGACCACAAACAAAATAAGAATGACGTGATGCTTTGAAAATAGATTTCCCACTGTCACTATACTTGACAGTAGTAGTACAATCACTATGTCCTACATGTGCGGAACCATTCTTTCTGACACATAATTCGCCTTTGACTGGTAGTACTGAAATAGCAGGTAAGTCTGGAGTAGTATCAGACTGAACATTCAATACCATAAAATTCGAAGAATAATTACCTAAATTATATACTTCATTTTCTAGATCTAACCCTGTTCTATGGGGGAGACCTTGCTTGTCTGGAAAACATGTTCTATTCAGAAGGGACATATCATTTGAAGATGACGTTAACATGGACCATACTCCACACGAACCATTATGTGAAAACGGATAAGGAAAGAGTGGCAGAACTCCCTTCGGTGTCTGGAAAGGGGGGAGTCGACCACACACCCAACAATTAGTGGCATTGCTGGTTTGGTGTGAATAGTGTAACATTCGGATGAATGTATTATTACGCATAGCAAGACGATAGGATAGCTCGTGAGGAGGCAGATCACTAAGTGTGTGCTCTACTGTAGCATTAGAAAACTTATTTACATGAGAAATTGGAAAACATAAATGTAATGCATAACTTGTGCAGGTAACCATCAAACTTAGAAACAATAAGAAACTTAGAAAAACGATACATCGTATAGAGTTTTGACTAACTCTCTCACTATGGGGGTCTATCTCATACATGTCAGGAACCTGTCTAACCGTTTCACCCGAGAGGGACTTAGACAATTAAACTGGCTGACTTATTTTACTAGACCGGAGTTTTAACTTATACTCCTGCTGCGGAGTTTTCTCTAACAGAGGAACTTTTAATTCAGATTTAAGTTCTGGTTTCAGGCAGTCTTTAGAAATGGAACAGTCCTTTTCGAATGTCTTTTTTTTCGGACTCCATGGAACTTCTTTAGATGAGACAGATGGACCCACCCCTTGCGGCCCTCCAACTTCACGGCCGTGCGGGTGGTCAGGAGAACAAGTCGCGGCTCCTTCCAACGAGGCTCCAGCGGACTTGAACGATCAAAGTTCCTTACAAGGACGAGGTCCCCTGGTATGACCTCGTGCGGTTTCACTTCAGTATTGTCTGGAAATGCAGCGGCAACCTGTGAACGACAAGAGTGTAGGGCAGACATCAAGGAAGCTAGGTAATCTGTCAACATATTGCTGGAAACATCTGTAATACTGCGGGGTCTAGGTGTACCCCACATGTTTGGGGGGTGGCCGAATACGACCTCATAAGGAGACAGACCTGATCTGGAATGTGCGACCATTCTCATGTAGAATAAAGCAACTGGCAGGGCAACTAGCCAGTCTACACCTTTCTCTTTACATGTCTTAGCAATACGGATTTTCAGGGTTTGATTATGTCTCTCTACGAGACCGGCTGCTTCAGGATGGCGCACACAATGGAACTTCCACTGGTACCCTAACAGAAGGGAAACATGTTTCATTAACTCGGATGAGAATGGCTGGCCGTTATCAGAATACACGACCCTAGGGAGTCCATAACGGGGAAAAAATTCACGAACCAACTGCTTGGCAGTGGTCGCTGCTGTGTAATCTGGAACTGGATATGCTTCTGTCCACCTGGACAAAGCGCATACAACTACAAGGACATACTTGAAACCTCGACATCGCTCCATCTGAATATAATCCATCTGGAGGACTTCAAAAGGGTGGTCAGGAGGTTGGAATCCACCTTGTTCCACCGGGACACTTTTACCTGGATTGAACTGGCAACATATCATACAGGTACGGACTTTCTGCTTGGCTGCAGCTCGTAAATGCTTGTTGAACCAGAGGTTCTGTATACTGTCTAACATGGCTTTTTCTCCTAGGTGTGCTGGACTATGTGCGGTATTGATAATGACTTGAACCATGGAGTCGGGGAGAAACCATGTGGCTTTTCCCTTCGTCAACCATCCCTGATCTGTCTGGACCCCTCCTTGTTCGGACCATTTCTTGATTTCTTCAGGAGTAGCATGTAACTGTATGTCTATGACATCTTGTGTAGGGTCCTTAACTGTCATACAGGTAGTCTGTTCTGGAGTGGATGTCTGTGTCTTGTTAACTGGAATGTCTGGTGTCTGAGCTGTAAGCTTGGTTGTTCGATCTGCTAGATCGTTACCTTGGGAAATGATGTCAGTAACTTTCGTATGTGCCTTGCACTTCATGATAGCGATAGCTGTCGGTAAATGTATTGCATCTAACAGAGCTTGAATGAGGAGACCATGCTAAATCTTGGTTCCATGAGAAGTCATGAAACCTCTCTCCTGCCAGAGTACTCCGAAGTCGTGTACAACTCCGAATGCGTAACGTGAATCTGTATATATGTTTACTTTCAGGTTCTTGGCACGTATGCAGGCTTGGGTCAGAGCAACTAGCTCTGCTGCTTGAGCAGACAGGATGTCAATACGGTGTGTTTCTATAACTTCAGTGTCAGTAGTCACTGCGTACGCGGCTGCTAGTTCTACTGTACTAGTTCTCATACATGAACCGTCCACATAAAGTGTCAGGTCGGGGTTAGGTAATGCAATGTCTGTCAGGTCTTGTCTTGGCTTAGTCATAGTATTAATGACTTCCACACAGTCATGCGTGGCAGGATTTGAAGTAACTGATGGTAACAGGGTAGCAGGATTTAGAACGTTGCAGCGTCTGATTTCTATGTGTGGCTGGAACAGTGTCAGTTCATAACCTGTTAAACGTGCAATGGTCAAGTGCTGTGTCTGTGTTCGGTTTAAAAGAACTTCCACGGAGTGTGGAACTTGTACTGTCAGGGAGTGTCCTAACACTATGGAATCACTTTGTCTGATAGCTAGAGCTGTGGCTGCAACTGACTTGAGGCACACAGGCAAAGCCTGGGCTACTGGATCTAATGTGCTCGAAAAATAAGCACAAGGCTTGTACTGTCCTGCTTGATCTTGTGTGAGAACAGATAATGCAGTACCATCACGTTCTGTGACAAAAAGTGTAAAAGGCTTACTGTAGTTCGGTGTAGCTAGAACAGGTGCTTGGCATAAGGCTTTCTTTAATTCATTAAAACTAAGCGTATGTTCAGATGTCCAAGGGAGGACAGTCGATACGGCTGCCTCCTGTGTCGTTAACTGTATCAGTGGCTTGGCTAGAAATGCATACTGAGGAATCCATTGTCTGCAGTAAGAAGTGAGGCCAATAAAAGCACGTACCTCCTTCTGTGTCTTGGGCTGTGGAAGACTCGCTATCAACTGGATACGGTCTGGTGTCAACTGCCTACCCCACTTGGACAGTAAGTGGCCTAAGTAGATCACTTGCTGGACACAGAACTGGAGCTTTGAAGGGGACACCTTGTGCCCCATCTCGGCCAGAAAATACAGAACTGTAAGTGACGCTCGTTCGCAGTCACGTTCAGAACGGGCTGTGATCAGTAGATCATCGACATACTGGAGCAGGGCAGTGTCAGTTGGCATGTGGATATTGTCTAGTTGTCTTTTAAGTGCTTGACTGTAAATACTAGGACTTTCTGTGAAACCTTGAGGAGCTCGTGTGAATTTATAGCTCCTTCCATTTAAACAAAAACCGAAAAGGTACTGGCTGTCTGGATGAATGGGGACACTGAAAAATGCATTCTTGAGGTCGATGACAGTGAAAAATGTAGCTTCAGAATCAATAGCTGTCAATAGGGATGAAATATCTGGGACTACTGGATACTGGGGTATGATACATCTATTAAGTTCTCGAAGGTCAATCACTAATCGATATACTGGAGGTGCATTTGGATCAGTACGTTTCATGACTGGAATGATAGGAGAATTACATACATTGGAGTCAGTTTCTACAACCACTCCTTGAGCAATGAGCTCGTCAATAATTTTGGATAAGGCTGCTACAGCCTCAGGTGGCAATCTATATTGTCTGATTCGTGGCAAGACTATACCTTGCTTGAGAGTCACACGATGGGGTGTGATTTGCATAAAACCTACATCAGTTGGACCTTGCGCCCATAAATGCTGCGGTACATTGGATAATCTTGGATCAAAATCGCGTAATACATAGTGACCTTTAAAGTCACGCAAAAACAATCGTATTCCTTCTGGAGAGCAGCAAATTACTGCACCTAATTCTTTCAATGTTTTAATGCCTAACAAATTTTCTGGACATGACTTCGTAAGTAACAAATCAGTAGTTCGGGACAATGGACCAACTTCTAGAGTAACTGGCTTTGAAATCTCGTTAACAATAGGCTTTCCTGAAAATCCAAGGGAAACATTTCTAGAGCCTGAGAGCGGAGCCCCTGGAACCTCGTCATGACTGATAGTAGTCCTACTTGCCCCTGTATCAATCAAAAACTTTCTGTCTTTCCCTAATACTTGACTGTGCACATAGGGACCCTCTTGATCTACAGGTATCTCGATGAGAGGCAAGCCTACCTCCCTCTCTAGGCTGTTTCATGAATACTGTTGATACTCTGGATACTCTGTCTGAGCATACTGGTACATTTGCTGTGTAACATGCTGTGTTGCAGCGATAGGCTGCGGTGCTGGAACTGTCTGTTGTGCATTCTGCGGTGACTGAGAAGTCTGTGAGACTTGTTCTGGTCTAGGCGGACGTGGTCTTTCTTTAGTCTTACCAGTAGCTATGTTGTGTTTCAGAACTGCACACTCGTTTATAAAATGACCTGGCTGTTTACAATAATTGCATGTCCCTTTAACGGGAGCTGCAGGATGACTGGCTTGATTCGGACCCCTCTTCTGACTGTCTTGTGGAACAGATTGTGCAACTAGTACTTTCATTTTCGTGTCTTTCATACGTCTCCTTTCGTGTTCTTGCTCTTCCCTGATTCTATTCTGGTGATACTGGAGCATTTGAAGCATTTGTGACGGAGTATTAGCTTGCCAACTACTTTCGACTTTCAAAACTCGATTTTTAACTTGTGGACTTGAATTCTCGACTAGTTTAGTAACGAAAAGATGAGGGTATGACTCGCTACTTGTCTTCAAACCACTGTTGATAATAAAACATTTTTCAAATCTAGAATAGAAATCACTAGTGTCTTCATCCTGTTTCTGTTTACATGCTGAGATTGCATCCCAATCTTCCTTTTTCGTGGCTAGTAACCTTGGCAAGACCTGTATCAATAACTCGGGCAATTCTTTACATTTGTCCCCAAGACCGGTACCTGGTACTCGTATTTTATCTTCAGCTTCTAGAGCTGTCCAATCAATCTTTTTCTCTCCCACCTCCCATTCTTTTTCCTTGAGTTTTTCATATACCCCTGCGGGCAACAGGACCTTTAGCATTTTAATGACATCTGGATACGTGTATTCTCCCATACGGAGCATGTCTTTTAATTCTCGATGGAACCCTGCTGGATCTTTGTCGTGACAGGGAATTAACTTCTTCATCTCTAAGAGTTCCATCTTTGTGATAGGGGTGTAAACAAATACTCGTTGCATTTCACCACCCGGTGTCCTAACTGGGTGTACTTCTCGTAACGGATGCTGTCTATCCATGTAAAATGGTTTACTTTCTGGAGGTGAGACGTGAACAAAATGCGGATTCAGAAACGTTCTATATTTGTGGCGCTGTTCTAGAATGACACTAATTAAATCGGTACCTAAACCTTTCCATCTATACTGGAGCAACTCGTTCAGAACATCATGTAACGGACCTGGATCAGAATGTTGTCCCTCATACAGTGTAATGAGGTGCTGGATCATATACATACCCACCAGTCGCTGCTCGGCTGGGGGCAGTTTCAGAAACATTTGTGCCACTATTTCATCTGGAAAAGTGGTAGAATCAGTAATCCATCGGACTGCTGATCGGTCTAGTTCTTGTTCATGCATGGTACTAAGTTCACTATAACCGATACGTGATTTCAGAATGTGATCGGTAGCTTGAAATACTTGTTCAAGATTCTCTTGTTCTAGTGCTGGAAGGTGAAAAACTTTCTTGTGTTCTAGGCGTGAATGTCGGTCTAGAAGTCTAGATTTACCTACATACGCTATTCTGGTGGGATTCTCGTCTTCTACCTCTTCAGTATCAGTGTTGTCTTCTTTCTCGGACACTTGTGCTGCTTTGCGTTTCTCGTGTAACCTTATTATTTCCTTACGAATTTTCTTGTACATACTCTCTATACCACTGAGTGTCTTGTGTCTTCCCTCGGCTATATGATCACTCCACTTTGTCAGAATTCTAATTTCGATCGGATCTTTAGTCGGATAATCTTGTTCCCTTATTAAACAATTAATTAAAAACTTTAATAGCATGAGCTGGGTCTCAGCTTTCCTTTGAGACATGATTTCGCCAATACTTTCTGGATCTTCTCCTGTACGGATGAAACGATATATTCTGTCTAGATCTTCTTTCATATTCGGTAGGGTGTCCAAATACTCGGTCACCCGTCTTACACGCAATGAATATATAACCATATTATCATCGCCTGGGACTGGATCATAACGGCATTCGGTGAGAGCTCGTCTGATATCTGCAATGGACTGATGTTTGGGCGTACGCTGTAACGCACGTTCATGTAACTCGACTAACGTTACACGTTTGTGTGGCGGCGGGGTACCAGGAGGACCTCCCCCCGCGGCCCCTAAACTAGAATCGTCGACTGATACTCTTCGTGCTGGCAGAGTGACCGATGTAGCGGGAACTTGTACTATGGGCTGGACCGGGGGTACCGTAACAGGTGCTGTAACAGGTGCCCCGGTGTCTGGAGGAACAGGAATTACATTATTTACAGGAGCTGGCGGAACAGGATTTGCATATTCTGGGACTGTGTCGTCCAAATAGGACGAGAGAAAAATATCAGCTGCGGTCGGTTTGTGACGTAACTTAATCGGAACTAATGGCGGCGGAAAATTACATGGTGCTTCCGGGGTTGCCTTGGGCAAGCCCTCGGCAAGAAGAGGATACATACCCTTAATAAGGGCATTTCTCTGTCTGTCTGACTGTTCGGCTTTAACTCGTTCACCTACTTCGATTAATTCCCTTTCTTGGGCTCTTTCTGAGGATTCTCTACTTAATTCTGACTTTCTGATTTCTTTTTCGGTTCTTTTATGAGATTCTTTGCGTCATAACTCGATGGCATCTTTCTGGGACTGTCTGGATTTCTTTTTCCATAATGCTTCTTCTACTCGCATGATGCACTCGGCATCCCATGTACCTGATACAGGCCATCTATATTTCTCTTCTAGATCTTTAGTATACTCGACCCATAAGTCTAGATATAATATGGCACTTATGCCATGCTTATGATACATAAAATGACCTGGACTGTCCCTAGGCGGGACAGGAACTGGTTCTTCGAGCAGACCTTTTCTGGTTTTTAACTGACGTAACTTCGAGAACAGAGGCATGACTTAGACTGGAATCTGGACACAAATACAATACACGATAAACACAATAATAACTTGAAAAAAAATCACTCATACCACAACATTGAAAACACATGAAATAACATTTAAAATAACAGTTCGGACAGAATACTACCTGGAATACTGAAAACAGAAACACGTGAATTTCTCGAGAACAGAACAGAACTTACTGGAATGACTAGATGCACTGCTAAAACAGTACGAAACTTACCGGTCTCATAAAGAGACACGTCAGGACCCGCATCCACCTAGGTGGACACTTCGTGTTGGATCTGTGTACCCACGGACCAGAGACAAATTAATTGACCCTGTCTAGATACTACCCTAGCAATGGTACTCACCGGGCAGCAAGAACGGAAGGCCTCGGACTGGACTGGACTGCTACGACAACGGACGGACGAACTTCGGACTTCAGTTACAGGTGGGCCTCCGGATACCTCGGACCTTGGACTCTCGGCTTGGGCTCTGGTCGGGACTCGCCGCGTTCCTCCACCGCCTCGTCTGGACGCTGGACCGCAACCTCCGTCTCCTCCGTGGGCCTGAGGGATACTTGAAGCAGAAATATCTGCACGTGGCCGGTATGGTTCCGTCACGGCTGCAGAGGATCAGGGGGCCTGCGTGGCTTCTCCGGCGCGTGGGGAAAGGGCAAGTCCCTGTTCGGGCGCCATTATGTGGTAAATAAATAATTAATTACCGGTTCTATTTTTCAGGATACTCTAATAACAGATAGCTCAATAAATAAGAGTCAAGATTCGAGGTAGCTGAAGTATACAGGCTTTAATCAGGCATAAAAGGACAGGAACAGGACAGCCTGCATGGGAATAGGATGGCAGCTGCCGGGGACAGGATCTGGGAATTGGCTGGCTTTTAATAACAGTGCATTAATATATATACTAAAAACAATTACATTGCATTCAATACAGTAGGCGTAGCAGTAGGCGGAGTTTGTAGCAGTCGCGAAAGATAAGGCATAAAGTGGGTGTAACAAGAGGTGTGTACAGGGCGTATACATAGACATGTGATGCAAACGTAACAGAATATGTCATAAACGGGGCGGAAACATGGAGGGGGCTACCTGAGCAGCTGGGACCTCTAACCTAGTGGTGCGCGTAAACTGGCAATGACGTGTTACCAGGGAGAACTGGGGGCTATGACTTCTGCACTAGAAGAGGAGACGAAAGTCTGGAGGGTCAGAGCGACATGTACCTAGGCATATCTAGTATCTGGTGTTTATAGTACATGTTGATAGAATCCAAAAGTTATCAGGGTAAAGGCTAACAGACACTAAGACTGGTGCATGCATTATTCTAAATGTATTGCATGTGCGAGGAATATTCTATGAATATGAATACAGTATTTCTCTTACATGGAGACATAAAGGCTAGACCATGACGGAAACTATTGATGCGATTCAGTAGCTTAGGAATGCAGAGAAGGAGGGCTGGACTGATAACTAGAAACATAACATACTCTTGGCAGACTGGGAGGCAGAGCCAGGCCGGGCCGGGCACTGCGAGGCATGAAAGTAAGTGAAGGGTCAGGGATACAGGTGGGGGCTGTATCGCTCCTCGGAGAGTTCAGGAAACAGGAGCTGAATCTGAGTCCGGGCCCTTTTGAGGCCTAGAAACGGGGACAATTCAATGAATTAACGTGCACACTGTAAAACGTGGCAACGTAGCTTTACATAGGCCTAATATTCGTTGTATTCACGAGGACTGGAAACTGACATACTAGAGATGGACACAACTGTAATTGCGTCTTTAATTGATCAGAAGGGAATACATGCATATCGATCATGCACATATGACATAACATGGGGAACACGTAGGCACATATACCATGGCAAAATTTACTTTTCCACAAAACCTATGGTTTTTTCAGTGAATTTCATAGGTTTTGTAAATGCTACTTCCTAACTATAACGTTTGTAAAACCTATGGTTTTTTCAGTGAATATATATATATATATATATATATATATATATATATATATATATTCACTGAAAAAAACATAGGTTTCAGGCCTTATATAGTTAGGAATTAGCATTTAAAAAAACCTTTGAAATTCACTGAAAAAACCATAGGTTTCAGGAGTTATATAGTTAGGAATTCGTTTTTAAAAAACATTTGAAATTCACTCAAAAAACTATAAGTTTTAGTGGTGTTATAGTTAGCTGGACATTTTACTCATACAAAACCAATGAAATTGCTTCTATATAGTTAGTTGTACTAACTATATTTCGCGCACCCGCAATCCACTGCTGATGATGTCACATATTAGATCATTCATGACATGGTCAGTGACATCACTGATGACATTCCAAATGACATCACTGATGATATCATCCAGTGAATGTGGTTTGCTTCGTTATTTAAATAGGCATTATATATGTAGCAATTTACATTGAAGAATGAGTGGATATATATAAATAAATATTTGGATGGAGGATTTAGTAGCAGTGTAATTGACTGTTTACTTGACCAAATAATAATAACTCACTAAATATAAAGGATAGTGACTAAACTGTGTGAATACCTGTATCACTTTGTCAGTTGTTGTGTAAACTGATTCTACAGTTGGTTACTAGCTATGTGAAAGTCTATATTAGTTATTGATTAGTTAACTGAGTATTTGTATGGGAGTGTGAAAGTGTGTGTGGTTCGGTGGGGGGGGTGTGACTGTCCAAAGATGTGTAAATAGTTGATTCAGTAGATATATGAAGTTAAAACTACATGTTCTAACAGTTTGGGTGAGGGAATCTCTTTATGGGTGTGGTGATGAGCAAATATATTTCTCAAAGGTACAGGTCCAACAAACTAGAAAAATAAAAGGCAGTGTATGTGTCAGTTGTTGTATATAAATAAGTATACATAAGACACAATGATTGTTTGAGTGACTGTATGGATAACTGTATACTTGTAATAATGAATTTATAATTCACTAAGTATGACTTACTATCTAAATGAATAGAAGAAGTGGTGTTTGTATAAGTGTTTTGCTAAGTAAATATGTAAGTATGATCCATTGTTTGCATAAGTGAGTAGGATGACTTCATATGTGAATAGGATGCGTGCTGTTGTTTAATGTCGATATAAATGTATAAGTATTTTTGATAGTGTTCTATTGTTCATTGACAGCATGTATGAGTGACTCCATAGGTAAGTGATTAGATGTGTGTATACATCTATGAATCACTGAGTGGATTTTTAGATACTTGTATTGCTGTGACAATGGATTTAAATATGATACTCTGTATTTTACAAACAGTGATGAAAAATTATAATAGTGTATGAAAAGGTGTATGTGATTGTCACATGGATGATGTCATCAGTGATGTCATTTGAGATGTCATCAGTGATGTCACTGACCATGTCATGAATGATCTAATATGTGACATCATCAGCAGTGGATTGCAGGTGCGCAAAATATAGTTAGTACAACTAACTATATAGGAGCAATTTCATTGGTTTTGTATGAGTAAAATGTCCAGCTAACTATAACACCACTAAAACTTATAGTTTTTTGAGTGAATTTCAAAGGTTTTTTAAAAACTAATTCCTAACTATATAACTCCTGAAACCTATGGTTTTTTCAGTGAATTTCAAAGGTTTTTTTAAATGCTAATTCCTAACTATATAAGGCCTGAAACCTATGGTTTTTTCAGTGAATTTCAAAGGTTTTTTAAATGCTGATTCCTAACTATATAAGGCCTGAAACCTATGGTTTTTTCAGTGAATTTCAAAGGTGTTTTAAATGCTAATT
This sequence comes from Lissotriton helveticus, assembly GCF_964261635.1. Classification (NCBI taxonomy): domain Eukaryota; kingdom Metazoa; phylum Chordata; class Amphibia; order Caudata; family Salamandridae; genus Lissotriton; species Lissotriton helveticus. The sequence continues at coordinate 525,430,155 of NC_136061.1, forward strand.
CCTAACTATATAAGGCCTGAAACCTATGGTTTTTTCAGTGTTTTAAAAAAAAAAATGGATTGGTTAACTGGCTTATTAAGTGTATCTTAGTGAATACATATATTAGCGAGTAAGTAAATATTTAAATATATGCATGAGTGATGTAATATGTGACGTCATCAGCAGTGCATTGCAGACGTGCAAGTTATATTGAGTCCAACTAACTATAACGTGGGAATTTCAATGGTTTTATGCGAGTAAAATTTCCAGCTAACTATAACTGGTGTGAAACCTATGGTTTTTTCAGTGCATTTCAAAGGTTTTTTAAATTCTAATTCCTAACTATAACTGGTGTGTAACCTATGGTTTTTTCAGTGAATATATATATATATAACATTTCTATGGCAAAATGAAACCCCTCATTTTGTTCCTTTGCAAATTAAATGTTTTAAGTGTTAACGTTTATTCCAATGAAGATGACTTCAGGTGTGCCATACTTTTGTCATATGATCTCAAATGACATCACTGATGACATCATCCAGTGACTGTGTGTTTCTGTAAAGTTTAAATATGTTTTACATATTGAAGAATGAGTAGATGTAGAAGTGTCTGGATGAAGGATTTAGTAGGTGCGTGACTGACTGTATGAGTGAGTGATTAAATGTGTCTCACTGAGTGCATGGGTTAGTGACTAAACTGTCTTAATTTGTGCATCATTATGTCTGTTGTTCTGTAAACTGCTGCATGTGTTGATCAGTAGCTATATGAGTAACTATATGGGTTATTGATTGATTGCCCAAGTATTTGTATGGGAGACTGAGTGTGTGTGTGGCTGGCTGGGAGGTGTGTGACTCTGTGCAGATCAATGTGTACTTGTATCAATGATTGTATAAGAGAGTAAGTATGTGTTAGTATATGTTTCAAAATGTAAGGTGCTCTATGTTTAACTGTATAGATTAGAAAATGGAAGTGTGATTGATTCTTTACAGGACTGACTAGGTGTGTGAGTAACTCCATGGATGAGTGACAGAGTGTGAGAGTCTGTATAGGTGTATGAGTGCATATGATAGTGTTGTAAAGATGAGTGATTGTATGTATGAATGATTGTATGGGTAAATGAGTGAATGTGTGTGTAAACATAGGAATCACTGAGTGCGTATGTAGTAACTAGTATTGGTGTGTCAATGGTTTCAAAATTTATACTCTGTATTTAACACTGGGTGTAACAGAGGTTATATTAAAGTGTGAGGAGATGCATTGTATTGTCACATGAATGATATCATCAGTGATGTGACCATTGATGTCAAATGAGATGTCATCAGTGATGTCATCAGTGATGTCATTTGAGATGTCATCAGTGATGTCATTTGAGATGTTATCAGTGATGTCATTTGAGATGTCATCAGTGATGTCATCAGTGATGTCATTTGAGATGTCATCAGTGATGTCATCAGTGATGTCACTGACCATGTCATGAATGATGTAATATGTGACATCATCAGCAGTGGATTGCGGGTGCGCGATATATAGTTAGTGCAACTAACTATATATGGAATTTCAATGGTTTTGTGTGAGTAAAATAAGGTTTTTTAAATGCTAATCCCTAACTATATATGGTCTATAACCTATGGTTTTTTCAGTGAATTTTCAAGGTTTTGTAAATGCTAATTCCTAACTATGTATGGTCTATAACCTATGGTTTTTTCAGTGAATTTCAATGGTTTTTTAATAGCAAATATCATAAGCTGTCGAATGTCAAGTACGTGGTAAGTAAAAACATTTTCGTGTTTATGCACACTGATCTGCTTTGAATGCTGCCCCCCCTCCCCCTCATTTCTATTAGGAGTACTCTCTCTTTGCAGATAGTGAAGGGTAGTTAACGCAGGCCTTTGCCCCCGTTGTAATCCGTCGTGCCTGCTTCTCTCTCCATTTGATTGATTGTTATCCAAGCATTTACTGTTTTAGAATTGTTTCTCTTTGGTTCATTCTCTATTTACAAACAAGCACAGAGTCGCAATACTCTGTTTAGTCTTTGCAGATAGTGAAAAATCGTGTTAAAAAACAAAAGGAATCGAGCAAAATCAGTAGGCCACTAATGGGATCTCTTTTTGACCTCGCTAAAATAGAAACATTAGGAACAACCCCTCATGAGAAATACGAAACTAGTGAGATGAACTGAGCTCCACACCATGATGGCTGCAAGACAGCTCGGCTCCGCCACCCACCCCGCCCAAAATAACGATAAACTCTATGCAAATATTACAAATATATACAACACACCAGCAAAGTAACAGGGTAAAACATTTTATTAAATAACTATTTACATAACTATTTTATACTTTTTGTTGCCCGATCCGGCTAGCTCAATCGATCGAGCATGAAACTCATGCACTCTGATAATTCAAAGTTTTGAGGAGTGCTTGTAACACTGTCTGAAGCCTATTTGCACTTGCTACAGCTTCACTATTCTCAATGTAAGTGGGGGCTGTTTGAGGACGTGACTGCATTTGAAAACAATGTGATGCGGTGCCACCCTGAACCGCTTGACGGAGGCCCCCGAGGGACGGTGTCATGGCGCGGACTCGGAGGGGGCGCTTGGCTCCGGCCCCCTCCGCAAGTCGTGTTGCCCTGGTGTGGCCTGAGATCGCCCCCGACATAGGTGGCCGGCTCCCGGGGTCAAGCGGAACTTTTTGCCTTTTGGTGACTCTTCCATTCTTGACCTTGTCCCACAATCCGTTTCACCTAAAGACACGCTGTAGTGGGGCGCCACTTTACCGTTTCAGTTGCCATTCCCCCCGCTTTTGCTACACTGTGCCTCTTCCGCTATTCAGCTGTTTACCGCCTGCTCTTTTGACTACAGCGTCTCGCTCACCATGTACTTGAGTTGCTCCCGCTCTTGCGGTGCAGCGATAGGCGGCTGCCACAGGACTCTCAAAATGGCGGCCGGCTCTTCAGATTTGGGCGTGGTCCACTAAAATGGGCCTGCAACACCTTGGAACTCGGACGCTTGTCTGCTAGAGCTTGGGCTCCATTCTCGAAAGCGTCCCCTCAGCCTTGAAGATTCTACAAAAGTCTTGGGGGCCCCCGACTCCCGCAGGCTTCTGGTGGGGAGCGGCTAGCATGATTGCTCGTGGAATGGCCACGAAGGACCAATTAAATGGTGGTGCTCTCATGCTAACGCCAGCTTCAGTCTGAAACATCCAGAAACACTGTAGACTACCAATTCGATCAGTTCCGGTAGCGCCCCAACGTGACCCGGTAGAGAAGAACTTGCCCTCCCCTCTTTGACTGATGGTTCTTGTTGCCCGTCCCTTCTGTTGTCATTTAACAGAACTATTTAGCCTGCTGAAAGGGGTTGTGTTCCGACCGCTGGTTGGTGGAGACATTTTGACTATATTCTGGACCTGCGTTGTCGCGTAATGCGTCATATGACGCGCCGCGTTAGCGCATCCGGAAGTGCTCCGGTGCGCGAAGCGCAGCTTCCCGGAAGCGATCTGGGGCGCGGCGCGCAGCGCGTAACGTAAGCATAACAGGTCATGTGAATTGTTAATAAAACTTTTCATTGGTTCATTTTACTTTTCTTATTCTAATGATGAAAGGCTTGGTCATATGACCTAAAAATTACGCTTTTTATTACTTTCGAACATTATTTTTTCTTAAACGTATGTTATAATGTTCCAGGCTAATGTACTTTCCCGGAAAATTTACAACTGTCCTGCAAGTAAAATATATTCCTTTTTCGAGAAAAAGGGCGTTTCTTCGTCCCATGACGGAGCCGTTGAGCAAAAGAGGCTCGGCCTGCTGTCTTAGTCGCCGATACGCCTGAATATCAGATTCTTATTGATCACTTTATGTTGCAGAAGTAGAAACACAACAGCCCTTGACCATTTATCTTTACTGCGTTCCTGCGTATTATACCTTTTACCCTTCATGTAATTGGACTGCTTTATTTCACTTGCCTTTTACTGATTCTAAAACAGTGACTATTATTAAAAACTTTACCAATGTAAATACTACTACCATGTTTTCTTTTAAAAACCTTTATTGTGAAAATGTCAGTATACAAATACGGGCCTATAACCACGTGGGCCGGCCACGGAGCAAACTGTAATCATATATGATGAGTAGACATTTACACTGTAGAGGAACGTAACGGGCGGGCCATTAGGTTGCAAGAACTAAGGTGTCTAACAGTTGCGGAATCGGTGGACGTACATTTTATAATTAAAATACGACAGAGCCAGTTACAATAAAATTATCTAGATATACATTTGCGGGCAAGTACCATGGGTGACGTTAATTCGAACTTTCAATAGTACAGTAATCAATAACACATCAGAACTTAATATCAATAGGGATGTCGAAATATTCAATCAATTCTCGTCCCCGCCCGCCATGTGCTTCAAAACTGCATACGTATCTCGTGATTTCAAGGTTCAGCAACCAGTACACAACAAGGAGTTACGAGTCCCATTTATTCCGGCGCCATTTTGGGCGAGGACGGGCAGGTCCAGGATATAGTCAAAATGTCTCTACCAACCATCGACTATGATGATGTTCATATGCTGTATTTATTAGAGTAACACTCATCTGTCCACATGAAATTAATTTGCCACAATCTAAACATGTCATTTTAATCTTTCCAAAGTTCTTCTAAATATTTGGGACCGTTTCCCTTGCCTCTGATGCTGTCAGTGCCACTTCTTTGGTGAATGTACTGGCAGGTCGGGGGTTCTCCTCCAAATCTCTCTTTTGTGCAGCACTATAATTAATCGGTGCCACCTCTCCAAATGACGATGCATGGTATAGTTACCATAACTATATTTTTTTTCGGTTCCTCTGGAGAGTACATCGTGGCAGATGAGGCAGGTAACGTACCGGGCATTTACCTTTTTTGCATGTAGAGGAAAGGAAAAAAACTTTGAGCGTCCGAGTTCTAAGGTGTCCCAGGGCCATTTTAGTGGACCAGGCCCAAATCCAAAGAACAGGCCGCCATTTTGAGAGTCCTGTTGCAGCCGCCTGTCGCTGTAGCATCAAGAGCGGCCGAAACTCAGCTGAATGGCAAATGAAACGGTAAAGGGGCGCCCCACTACAGCAGACGAGCCTTCACCTGGGAAGGCCCGTTCACGCCGCCTCCCCCCCCCCCTTCGGGCACCCCACGCCGTTATTCGGAGCAGGATTGTAGGATGGCCACACCAGTGCGGCAACTTGCTAGACACCACCTCGGTGCCAACCGAATCTCAGCGCCTTGTGGTGTCTTCTATTCAGAAAATATTGTTGTGCTGCCTTCGGCCTATTCGCCGCAAGTGCGCACGCAACTCAGCTGCATAGCGAGTGAAACACCAAGGGGCGCCCCACTGCAGCCGAGGAACCTTCATCTTGGGGGCGACGCACAGCATCACATTGCTTTCCAATGCAGTCAGATCCTCAAACAACCCCCACTGACTGATGCGAACTCACAGGCCAACGGAGCGCCCCACGCCGACTTTTGGCGCAGCATTGTAGGATGGCCACACCAGTGCGGCAACTTGCTAGACACCACCTCGTTGCCATCCGGATCTTGGCGCGTTGCGCTGCCTTTGGCCCTATTCGCACATCGGTCCGCTACTGACGCCATCTCACAGGCCAACGGGGCGCCCCATGCCGACTTTCAGCATTGTAGGATGGCCACACCAGTGCGGCAACTTGCTAGACACCACCTCGGTGCCATCCGGATCTTGGCGCGTTGTGCTGCCTTCGGCCTATTCGCACATCGGTCCGCTACTGACGCCATCTCACAGGCCAACGGGGCGCCCCACACCGACTTTCAGCATTGTAGGATGGCCACACCAGTGCGGCAACTTGCTAGACACCACCTCGGTGCCATCCGGATCTTGGCGCGTTGTGCTGCCTTCGGCCTATTCGCACATCGGTCCGCTACTGACGTGAACTCACAGGTCAACGGGGCGCCCCACGCCGACTTTCAGCATTGTAGGATGGCCACACCAGTGCGGCAACTTGCTAGACACCACCTCGGTGCCATCCGGATCTTGGCGCATTGTGCTGCCTTCGGCCTATTCGCACATCGGTCCGCTGCTGACGCGAACTCACAGGCCAACGGGGCGCCCCACGCCGACTTTCAGCATTGTAGGATGGCCACACCAGTGCGGCAACTTGCTAGACACCACCTCGGTGCCATCCGGATCTTGGCGCGTTGTGCTGCCTTCGGCCTATTCGCACATCGGTCCGCTACTGACGCCGCCTCACGTGCCAACGGATTTTCTACGCTTTTTATACCCTATGCCGCATAACAGGTCATGTGACTTGTTTATAAAACTTTTCATTGGTTCATTTTACTTTTGGTTTCCTAATGATGGAAGGCTTGATCATATGACCTAAAAATAACACTTTTCACTGGATGAAAACTTTTTTTTTTTCCCAAACGATGAAAGCCCCACCTTGTTTCTGGATGTTTCAGACTGAAGCTGGCGTCAGCATGAGAGCACCACCATCTCGTGGCTCCGTCGTGGTCATTCCGCGAGCAATCATGGCAGCCGCTCCCCACCGGAAGCCTGCAGGAGTCGGGGGCCCCCAAGACTTTTGTAGAATCCTCAAGGCTGAGGGGACGCTTTCGAGAATGGGGTCCAAGACCTAGCAGACAAGCGTCCGATTTCCAAGGTGTCCCAGGGCCATTTCAGTGGATCAGGCCCAAAAAGGAAAGAGCCTGCCACCATTTTGAGAGTCCTGTGGCAGCCGCCTATCGCTGCACCACAAGAGTGGGCGCAACTCAGCTGAATGGCGGATTTTGACACAGTGTACCAAAAGCGGGCGGAATGGCAACTGAAACGGTAAAGGGGCGCCCCACTACAGCAGACGAGCCTCCACCTGGGGAGGCCCGTTCACGCCGCCTCACCCCCCCCCCCCGGGGCGCCCCACGCCGTTGTTCGGAGCAGCATTGTGGGATACCAAAACCAGTGCGGCAACTTACTTGACATCACCTGGGTGCCATCCACATCTCAGCGCGTTCTGCTGCCTTGGGACTATTCGCACAACAGACCGCTACTGACGAGCCACCCCCCGGGACGCCCCACGCCGTTATTCGGAGCAGCATTGTAGGATACCCAAAACCAGTGCGGCACCCAGGCAACATCACCTGGGTGCCGTCCAGAACTCAGGACGTTGTGCTGCCTTGGGACTATTCGCACAACCGACCGCTACTGACCATTGTTCCTTCTTTTTTCCTAAAAATGTTTAAATGTTTTTACTGTTTTTGTTGCGTTGTTTATATTTATAAGTTATTAAAGTTTTATAATCCTACTACTTTGTTGGAGTGCTATATATTTTTAATGTGACACATAATTGTAAAAACTTTGATGTACAAAGAGGCATCCCTGGAATCTTCCGCTTCAGGCTCGGTCCCCTCCCCAATCACAATACAGGATGGTTTTCAGATAGTAGGAACGCGTGTGGTGTGACGGATCTCATCAGGTGGGGGCCTTGATCTACTGTAACTCCTTTGAAGAGGGGTGATTCTTTACAGCTGGGGCCATAAAGTACATCTGCAGGGCTACCTGATAGCCTGGGACCGGCCTGGACAATCGGACACAGAGGAAGAGGAGTGTCAGAGGGTGCGGTAGTGAATAGGGCGAAAGGGAGGTGTCGGGCGGGCACAGAGTGTGATTCTCAGGGAAGAGCAGCGCAGATGGGGGGAGGTTTATTGCCCATGCATAAGACAGAGAGCGGGGGTGACCAGTGCCTGGGGGAGATGCTTGCGAGGGTGGGGAGCCATGCTAAGGATCGACAGCGTGCAGAGAGTGGGTCTGGTCAAGGCATCTAAAATGGCTGCCGTGCACGACAAAAGTGTGGCATTTGAAAAAAGGCAAGATGGCGCAGACAATGTTTTTCAACACTTCCTGATTTCCTTCGAATCGAACGTTAACAGACGTTATCTCTCCCACACTACCGGTCCCCCTGGGCTTAAACGCCGAGATGGTAGGGACTGCATCCCGTGGAGATAGGCCGAGACGTCACTCAGCAGAAAAAAAAGTTTAAAAAAGTCTATAAACATACAATAAGTTAAAAGTCAATCATTCTTGTTTCCTTGTAGTACGCTCCCCAGTCCACTTCCCGTTACGGTAACCGGGCGCACCCCACCAAAAAAAACGATTTTTATTTTTTTTATTTTTGCCCTGTGGGGCCCTTTTAAAACCTCCACATCAAACCTAGGGGGTCAGGGAGGATCTACTATGCCCCCTTATGGTCATTTGCCCCTTCGCTTTGGCCTCCTCTTGTCTCTCGATCCTACCGAGAGACAAGATGGCGGCCGCTACGGACTGTTTGGAATGTTTACAGACGCCGGAAAACCAATCAGCTTCGCTTCGCAAAGCTCCGTAACGCGAAAAGTACGCAAAGCGGAGCGCTGCCCGGAGCGCTGTCACAGATATATATCTTTTTTTGAACGTTAATTTCTCAAAATCCACTGGAGCACATATATTGAGACCTAGCAAAGGCACATCGGGCTACCAGTCCCTACAATTTTGCCAAGTTTCATGCAAATCCATTCGGCCGTTCGAGCTAAATGTGAGTCCAACCGCCCTATGGAAATTAACATGGGAAAAACGCGTTTTGGGACCCCCCCTTTTTTCTCGGCCCCCCCTTGACAAACCCCCCCAAATTTTCAGGGGCTGCTCAGAAACAAAATGTTCCATTTTCCTGAAAATGTCAGCCAATTCCGTCCAGAAACGCCAAAGTTATTAGACATAGAATTTTCAAAAATCCCATAGAGAAAAAATCCTAACTATATATACCTACTGGCGACAGCCAGTAGGTAATATATATATATATATATATATATATTTTCCACGAGCGATCCTGTCGCAGAGGGAACAGCTTGGCAAGTTGGTGCTTGGTTCGGGACCAGGACCGGATCCCGTGAATAATTGTTCACGAAATGAAAACCAGCACTCCTGCTCTTTGGAATTAAGGTTTTATTTAGACACTGTGCAAGCCTACGCGTTTCGAACCAGATGGTTCCTTTTCACGGCAGTGTTAACAGTTGTCCTACTTCACTTGCAATTATATAGCTTATAATGCTTAACAGCAGGACATGTGATCGCACACAGCGAGGCTCACGAACACGAGGGGGCCACTAACCAATAAAAACATCACCAGCCTTGAATCTAATTGTTGCGCCATTTGTACAAGCAAGCAGCCTTTGAGAAAGGGGGTTTATTTCCCTGAAATGCGTCAGGCAAGCACAAATCGCATGGCTTTATGGAGGCAATTTTACCACGAATGCCGGATGGTATGGCGAGTGGCTGAGTGCTACCCCAAGCTTCTGGGCACTTTGTGTTTTTGTATTCACCACGGCAGCCCTGCCGTGGGGGGAGCACCATCTCCACACGAGGAGAGGCTTTGGTGGGGATCTGATCCATCACCGGAAAGCGCAGCAAGCCTCATGGAGTGAAAATGCCCGAGTAAAGCTGAAATCTACTACAGACTAAAAGAATGCTTTTAAAAAATGAACATTTGGCGCTGGACTGATGAATGAACTACTTGTCCCAGAGTACAGCAGGACATGTGATCGCACACAGCGAGGCTCACGAACACGAGGGGGCCACTAACCAATAAAAACATCACCAGCCTTGAATCTAATTGTTGCGCCATTTGTACAAGCAAGCAGCCTTTGAGAAAGGGGGTTTATTTCCCTGAAACGCGTCAGCCAAGCACAAATCGCATGGCTTTATGGAGGCAATTTTACCACGAATGCCGGATGGTATGGCGAGTGGCTGAGTGCTCCCCCAAGCTTCTGGGCACTTTGTGTTTTTGTATTCACCACGGCAGCCCTGCCGTGGGGGGAGCACCATCTCCACATGAGGAGAGGCTTTGGTGGGGAACTGATCCATCACCGGAAAGCGCAGCAAGCCTCATGGAGTGAAAATGCCCGAGTAAAGCTGAAATCTACTACAGACTAAAAGAATGCTTTTAAAAAATGAACATTTGGCGCTGGACTGATGAATGAACTACTTGTCCCAGAGTACAGCAGGACATGTGATCGCACACAGCGAGGCTCACGAACACGAGGGGGCCACTAACCAATAAAAACATCACCAGCCTTGAATCTAATTGTTGCGCCATTTGCACAAGCAAGCAGCCTTTGAGAAAGGGGGTTTATTTCCCTGAAACGCGTCAGGCAAGCACAAATCGCATGGCTTTATGGAGGCAATTTTACCACGAATGCCGAATGGTATGGCGAGTGGCTGAGTGCTCCCCCAAGCTTCTGGGCACTTTGTGTTTTTGTATTCACCACGGCAGCCCTGCCGTGGGGGGAGCACCATCTCCACACGAGGAGAGGCTTTGGTGGGGAACTGATCCATCACCGGAAAGCGCAGCAAGCCTCATGGAGTGAAAATGCCCGAGTAAAGCTGAAATCTACTACAGACTAAAAGAATGCTTTTAAAAAATGAACATTTGGCGCTGGACTGATGAATGAACTACTTGTCCCAGAGTACAGCAGGACATGTGATCGCACACAGCGAGGCTCACGAACACGAGGGGGCCACTAACCAATAAAAACATCACCAGCCTTGAATCTAATTGTTGCGCCATTTGTACAAGCAAGCAGCCTTTGAGAAAGGGGGTTTATTTCCCTGAAACGCGTCAGGCAAGCACAAATCGCATGGCTTTATGGAGGCAATTTTACCACGAATGCCGGATGGTATGGCGAGTGGCTGAGTGCTCCCCCAAGCTTCTGGGCACTTTGTGTTTTTGTATTCACCACGGCAGCCCTGCCGTGGGGGGAGCACCATCTCCACACAAGGAGAGGCTTTGGTGGGGAACTGATCCATCACCGGAAAGCGCAGCAAGCCTCATGGAGTGAAAATGCCCGAGTAAAGCTGAAATCTACTACAGACTAAAAGAATGCTTTTAAAAAATGAACATTTGGCGCTGGACTGATGAATGAACTACTTGTCCCAGAGTATAGCAGGACATGTGATCGCACACAGCGAGGCTCACGAACACGAGGGGGCCACTAACCAATAAAAACATCACCAGCCTTGAATCTAATTGTTGCGCCATTTGTACAAGCAAGCAGCCTTTGAGAAAGGGGGTTTATTTCCCTGAAACGCGTCAGGCAAGCACAAATCGCATGGCTTTATGGAGGCAATTTTACCACGAATGCCGGATGGTATGGCGAGTGGCTGAGTGCTCCCCCAAGCTTCTGGGCACTTTGTGTTTTTATATATATATATATATATATATATATATATATATATATATATATATATTCAAACACCTTTTCACTCCAGTAGGGCTGAAAAACAAGCCAGCACACAGGTCTCCGATTCCAGAATATTTATTGCAACCCTCTCACCCCTAACAGACGCGTTTCGCTTAGAACAAGCTTCGTCAGTGTCAGTTTGCGTGTTTGTACAGGCACCATTTTAAAGACACGTTCACATTGCTGTGCAACAACATAGAAGAAGGTGTACTATCTTAGTGCAACCATAATGGCGGCCATCTTATAGTTATTTTACATATTTTATTTGTGTCTTTCTTTACGGCGTTTCTTAAATAAAGTGCTCTCGTGCATTCCCTTTAAAAACATGTGACAGCAGACTGATAATATATCACAGTTAATACTAACTTTGAACATGACTAAAATGTATCATTCATTTAACATTATTTCTTCATTTTATCATGCCCTGAATAGGCAATTTCATTATTGTGTAGTGGTTGTGTAGCCCTGAATGGGCATAAATTCAAATTAATCAACAATACAATGTCTTTGCTTTAGCGGAGTTCATTAAAGAGTTCTACTGGTTTCAGTCTCTCACAATGGTTTAACAGTTCTTACAGTTTCATATTTCCGATTTTAGTTCTATCCACTGTCAGATGGCTCAGGGATTATAAGTGGACCCACATCTCTTCATCATTGTTGAGCCCCCACTGTGCCATGGTCTTAAGATCAATTATGTATTTTGACTCCAGAGTACGTAGAGCTTTTGTTCTATCCCCCCTCTTTCTGATCGTTCCACTTGGTCGATGCAGTAGAATTTCAACAGATCCCTGTTGCTTTGATGTGTTTCCGAAAAGTGGCGTGCCACAGGGTAGGACCTGTCGTTTTTTGTTATGGCACGCATATGTTCTAAAATTCTTAATTTTGTGGGGTTGATAGTGCTCCCTACATATCGTTTCCCACAGGGACATACTAAGCAGTATATGGTGTACTCTGAGTTACAGTTTAGCAATTTTTTGATCTCTCTGTCCGGTGTGTCCTCATTTGTTCTTCCCGGGTAGCAAGATACTTTTGTACTACCTTTACAGGCCTTGCATCGTAGACATGGAAAAAAGCCTTTTGATTTGGATAGTTTAATCGGTTGTACTTTTGGGGAGAAATGACTGTGGACAAGATGGTCCGCCAAAGATTGACTGCGTCAATATGTAATCAACGGTTTCTCAGGAAGGATTTTTCTAAGTACTTGATCAGTTGTCAGAATGTGCCAGTTTTTTTTAATATTTGCACAATTTTTCCTGCTTTGGTGCTGTAATTTGTGATTATTCCATTAGGTTCTTCTGATTTTTGAGTTGTTTAGCCACTAGGAGGTCCCTCCTATTGATTTTAGAGGCCTTTTCATCAGCTTGTTTTAGTGTATACTTGCTGTAGCCCCTAACTTGGAATCTTTTCATATCCTCCTCTTTTGCTGTTGTGAATTCTGCTGTTTCTGTGCAGTTGCGTTTTAAACGCAAGAATTCACCATAGGGAACGTTGTGAATTAAGCTTTTCGGATGGTGACTTGCTGCATGAAGCACAGCATTCCCCGCAGTGGGCTTTCTATATAGTTTTGTTTGGATCTTATCATTTTCTATATAGACTTCCAAGTCCAGGTAACATACACTGCTGTTACTGATAGTACTTGTGAATCTTAGATTCCAACTGTTGTCATTAAGTGATGAGATATAATCCTCAGCCGAGGTTCTATCCCCGCACCAGATGACAAAGAGGTCATCAATGTACCTTGTCCATAAAAGAATTTTGTCAGTCCAATGAACATTGGCCTCTCCCCATGCCTCGTGCTTCTCCCACCAGCCTACGAATAGATTCGCTTAGCTGGGGGAGAAGCACGAGCCCATTGAAGTGCCCCTGGTTTGTTTATAGATATTCCCAGAGAAAAGGAAGATATTATGATATAAACAGAATCTAGTCATAGCCAGCAGCATGGAACTATGTTGTTTACATTTTTCAGGTTTCCTATCTAGAAACCATTTTACTGCAGCTAGGCCGTTTTCATGGGCAATGCACGTGCAGAGGTTAACAACGTCTAGAGTGATTAGGAGCATGTTTGGTTCCCAGATGATGTTATCTATTTGTCTCAGGAAGTCTTGTGTGTCCCTCACATAAGAGGGTAAACCCTTCACAATTGGTGCTAAGAAGATGTCTATGAACCTTGACGTGTTTTCTAGCAAGCTCCCAATTGATGATACTATTGGGCGCCCCAGTGGCCTTTTGGGGTTCTTATGGACTTTTGGAAGATGGTAAAATGTTGGTAATATCGGTGCCTCGCATTGTAGATATAGGAATTCATCCGAGTTGAGCATCCCGTCTTCTTTCCACTTCTCCAGCATCCTCTGGAAATCCATGGTGCTTTGTACATATTCTTGTCTCTTTATGATGGTATAACAGTCTGGGTCTCTCAGTTGTCTGAGAGCTTCTTGCTCATAGTATTCCTTAGAAAAGATTACAATGTTTCCCCCTTTGACAGAGGGTTTGATTTCTATTGAGATGTCGTTTTTTAGGGATTTTATTGCTTCCCATTCTTTTCTAGAAATGTAGAATTCCTCATGTCCATTTTTTCTTTTGCTAATTTCTCTAGATCTATTTGGATAGCTTCGTTGAAGACATCAATTGCATCGTTAGGAGCTGTTGGTAATTTTCTCGATTTGTTTTTCATATTACTTGAGTCCCGTATCTGTGTTTGTGCAATGTTCTCCAACTGAGACACAAGGGTATGTTCCTCTGAGTTCTCCTGTACCAACATACTGAGATTGGGGGGTGTATTGAGAAATTCATCCGTTGTTTCCAAATTTGTTTCAGTAGGAGTGTTTTCATTAGTGATTCGATTTTTAGATTGTAACGCAAAGATCTTCTGAAATTTCAATTTGCTTGTATGTTTGAACAAGTCAATTCTGGTATTCACCAGATCAAGGTCAGCTGATGGACAAAAGCTTAGTCCTTTTTTGAGGATGTTGATTTCATCTTTCGTTAATACTCGATTAGAGAGGTTTATGATGTTGTTATACTCTATATTGTTTACCATTTCCTCTGTTTCGACACACTCCTCGTAACTATTGGGGAAGCGACTGCTGCATTTCCCCCTCTTGCCCCTCCTCGTCTTCCTCTTTGATTTTGTTGGGGGGGTGATCTCGTTGCTGTGGCCTTTGTCTTGTTTCCTTGATGACCTGAAATTCGTCGAAAAAAGGAGAAATTTCCTTCCCTTGGTCCTTATTTGCTTGTGCTCCCGTTGTTTCTTCATCCGATACTTCTGATTCCGAAGTTACTGCACTGGTTGGTGCCGTGGTTCCTTGTGTCAGACGTTTTCTTGTCGCGTCAAATTTGCGAGCAAAAGTTAGAATTCTCCCCATCTTATAGTCCTGCTCGTCGCGTTGGAATTTGGTTTGCTTCCTTTTCCTGATTCCCAGTTCATAGTCCCTCACTCTTTTCGTCATTAATCTTCTCAGATCTTCACTTGTTTTTGTGTCTTTTTCTTTTTTGATTAGTTCTTCCAGTTCACTTATGTCTTTAAGGCATTCGTCACGGTCAATCCAGGCATACTTGATCAGCATGCGTACCATTCCTTTTGCCGATTCTGCCATGTATTCCGCCCATTCCTTAAGTAGGGCTGGATTTAGTTTTTCATAGGAGGAAACGGTAAAGATGCGGAGTCCTCGCGGGACCCGGTCGCAATCTACATATCGTTGGAGGGAAGTAGCTTCCCACCACTTCCTCACTTCCCTTTCCAGCAGTTTTTCCAGCCTTTCGTACAGTATCTTCAAGTTGCTGGTTGGTATGGTTGATGTTGTGGCATCGTTTATGTTAGCCTGAATTTCCGTGGCTGATTTGAACATTAAGTTCGCTGCTGTCTCCCTTTCCTCTCTGAGCTCCGCATCGCTCAACATGATTGAAAATCCGTTTGTTCAAAGTTATTGATGTGGTATATTTTTAACGTAGGTTGGTGAATTATCACGTTTGCGGGGTATGCAATATTTTTACGGGACCAATTACGAGACAGAGGCTAAACCAGTTATGCTTATTTTCCACTTCGCCGCTTCACTCACCGAGATCTCTGCGGGTACCTCCGGAGGCGCCGGCCGACGCTACCAGTGTTGCCGTTCAGATATCGCTGATGGGGCAGTTTCTATGGATTCTTCTTGCTTCTTTGGAGTTCAATGTAGATTCTCCGTGTTTATATCCGTGGTTTACTCCGCCTCGGGGCTGACGGCCATATTAACTTCATACACCGTTTCATTCCACGGCTGTCGCTCCTCCTTCTCCCGGGTGCTTCAGCCAGCGGTGGTGAACCGCTACACACTCGAACACCTTTTCACTCCAGTAGGGCTGAAAAACAAGCCAGCACACAGGTCTTCGATTCCAGAATATTTATTGCAACCCTCTCACCCCTAACAGACGCGTTTTGCTTAGAACAAGCTTCGTCAGTGTCAGTTTGCGTGGATGTACTGGCGCCATTTTAAAGACACGTTCACATTGCTGTGCAACAACATAGAAGAAGGTGTACTATCTTAGTGCAACCATAATGGTGGCCATCTTATAGTATGTTATTTGACATATTTTATTTGTGTCTTTCTTTACGGCGTTTCTTAAATAAAGTGCTCTTGTGCATTCCCTTTAAAAACATGTGACAGCAGACTGATAATATATCACAGTTAATACTAACTTTGAACATGACTAAAATGTATCATTCCTTTAACATTATTTCGTCATTTTATCATGCCCTGAATGGGAAATTTCATTATTGTGTAGTGGTTGTGTAGCCCTGAATGGGCATAAATTCAAATTAATCAACAATACAATGTCTTTGCTTTAGCGGAGTTCATTAAAGAGTTCTACTGGTTTCAGTCTCTCACAATGGTTTAACAGTTCTTACAGTTTCATATTTCCGATTTTAGTTCTATCCACTGTCAGATGGCTCAGGCATTATAAGTGGACCCACATCTCTTCATCAATAATGTATTTTGACTCCAGAGTACGTAGAGCTTTTGTTCTATCCCCCCTCTTTCTGATCGTTCCACTTGGTCGATGCAGTAGAATTTCAACAGATCCCTGTTGCTTTGATGTGTTTCTGAAAAGTGGCGTGCCACAGGGTAGGACCTGTCGTTTTTTGTTATGGCACGCATATGCTCTAAAATTCTTAATTTTGTGGGGTTGATAGTGCTCCCTATGTATCGTTTCCCACAGGGACATACTAAGCAGTATATGGTGTACTCTGAGTTACAGTTTAGCAATTTTTTGATCTCTCTGTCCGGTGTGTCCTCATTTGTTCTTCCCGGGTAGCAAGATACCTTTGTACTTCCTTTACAGGCCTTGCACCGTAGACATGGAAAAAAGCCTTTTGATTTGGATAGTTTAATCGGTTGTACTTTTGGGGAGAAATGACTATGGACAAGATGGTCCGCCCAAAAAAAAAAAAAAAAAAAAAAATATATATATATATATATTTATATATATATATATATATATATATATATATATATATATATATAAATGTCCAAATAACCCTCCTCCAAAGAAAAAGGCAGAGGCCTTGGTGCGGGAACAAAGTGAAGCTTCTTTATTGTAGATCTAAGGCAGATAGGCGTGCGTATGCATTTCGGCCGTGTGGCCTCTTCAGCGCCCAGCGTGTAACGGGTGGTGAGTTCAAGTGCTGCCAAAGGTTACTGCCCCAGTTAAAACAGTTCTAATAAGCTTCACCCTTGAGCGGAGATCAGTATCACCTGCTGTAGCTGTAGGATGGTGGAGCAAACTGCAAGTCCCAACATGCAATATTTCGGCATAGTCAGCCGCAAAGTTCCGGAAACTGCAGATCCTTCCAGCGGCTCTCTCCCAATGACCCGCACTGCCCTCCACAACAGTGAAGCTCCTCGCGTCCCCAGACTACACAACCACCGCAGTCAGGTGTAATGTCCACGGGGGCAAGTGTAACAGTGTGCCGAGGCCAATGCGGAGTTCCGTGACTCCAACATAGCTATTCTTCTTCCTGCATGGAGTGGTGGGCCTGGTCCTTCCGTTACTACGGAACAAAGTAATGCTTCAGCCGAGGCAGAAACGGCACCAACGATGACCAGGCCAGCTTGAGTGTAGGGGCCTCTGTAAGCACGCTACTGGCTCGCGGTGCAAAATGTGTCCAAATAACCCTCCTCCAAAGAAAAAGGCAGCGGCCTCGGTAGGGGAACAAAGTGAAGCTTCTTTATTGTAGATCTAAGGCAGATAGGCGGGCGTATGCATTTCGGTCGTGTGGCCTCTTCAGCGCCCAGCGTGTAACGGGGGGTGAGTTCAAGTGCTGCCAAAGGTTACTGCCCCAGTGAAAACAGTTCTAATAAGCTCCACCCTTGAGCGGAGATCAGTATCACCTGCTGTAGCTGTAGGATGGTGGAGCACACTGCAAGTTCCAACATGCAATAGTTTGGCATAGTCGGCCGCAAAGTTGCGGAAACTGCAGATCCTTCGAGCGGCTCTCTCCCAATGACCCGCACTGCCCTCCACAACAGCAAAGCTCCTCGCGTCCCCATATATATTTTCAAAGTGATCCTTCACCACGATGCGCGCAGCTGCGGGTGCTCTGCAAAGGGTCCGGATCCTGGCCCATTCAAACAATTCTTCCAAGGATGCGGCACACAGGTAAGGTAATTTTCACAAAAGTGTCTTTATTCACTCCTCGCTCGGACCAACGCGTTTCAGCCTAGCATAGGCTTTGTTCACGGTAAGTGAGCTTACTTCTATGTCTACTATTTGTCCCAGTTAGCCATTAGGAAGCCTTTTGGGAACATTAGTTCGTCAGGTTGTACATTACATAAATGTTAATACATTCAGGATGCCACAGATGAATTTATCAACTGTGTAAAGTGTTTACATTTCACAGATTACTTTTCAAATTCATTTTATGAAATTATCATTGCTGCATAACTTGCGCTGCATTATGTCGAATGCGTGAATATCGCTTGAACTGATCGTTCTGAACTTAACAGCCACAGTCATTGGGGTAATATCTGGGTATAGTACCCGTATGAAGTCAATCTATGTATACTCATTAATTAATGTACACATTTGAGGCGCTTCATGAAATTGATACAGCGCCCCAAGATTCATTACAGGAAAGTATTATAGTTCATAATTTAAAGGTATAGTACCCTTTTTGTATTCAGTTGTAGCTCAATTCAGTTCAATTCGGCTCAGCTCATGTCCAATAAGTATCTATCTATTCAAGATGTACATAAAGCTCCTCATCAAAGTTCATCCCCCTTGGTACCTTCGTTTTCAGTCTGATAATGAGTTTAGATTCAATTTGACGCAGTTTCCACAGTCTGTTCCCTCCTCTTTCATCTACATCAAGTATAAAGATGCCATAATATGACATCGCTCTCCTATTGCTGTTTTGACAGCTGGCCATGTGCTTGGCGGTAGCATATGACATGTCTTTATTTTTCACCGCCCGTATGTGCTCCAAAATCCCTTTCTTGAGCGCACATGTTGTACTTCCAATATATTTGGATCCACATTTGCATTGTACAACATACACGACATGAGTTGATGCACATGATATTTTTCCTGCTATTGTCGTTTGTTTTCCATTTGGTTCTTCATAAGAAGTTTTATTTTGGCGAATTTTGCATGCCTTGCAGACATTACATCTGCGGAATCCATTTCGTTGATCTGTCAGCCAATTGTTCTTATTGGTAGATTTTTTCCCTTTAAAATGGCTCTGTACCAAGCAATTTCTTAGTGATGTCGTTTTTCTATAGCTGATCAGTGGTCCTTTTCCTGCCATCGTCCCGATATCTGGGTCCCCTGATATCAGATGGCAGTACTTTTGGATTTTATTTCTTATGATGCCACTCTCCTTACTGTACGTCATGACAAAATGGGGTGGTCCTTGAATCTCGTCCTCTTTCCCTTGTGGAGCTAGTATCAATGTTCTAGTTCTTAAGTCCACTCTCTTTTTGCAACTCTTTAATGTTTCATCACTGTACCCTCTAGATTTTAAACGTGCTGATGTCTCTATGATTTTTGTTTCTGCATCACTTTCTGTAGTGCAGTTCCTTTTCATGCAAATGAACTCGCAATATGGTATACTGGACAGGAGGGGTTGAGGATGAAAGCTAGTACCATGCAATATACTGTTGGTTGCTGTTTTTTCCTAAAGAGGGTGGTTTGTATTTGATCATCTTCGATAAATATTGTAAGGTCCAAAAAATCAATTTTCTTTTTATTGATGGTATGTGTAAACTGCAAGCCCACATCATTGCTGTTAAATTTGGAGAAATAAGTGTTGAATTCCAATTTTGTTCCATTCCAAATTACAAATAGGTTGTCGATGTAACGAACCCATAAAATAATTTTGTCAAGATCTTCTTGATTGGTGGGATCCCAGGCTATTGTCTTCTCCCACCAACCCATAGTAATGTTGGCGTAATTTGGTGAAAATGACATGCCCATAGATGTACCGCACTCTTGCTTGTACAGTTGATGATTGAATATAAAAATGTTATTTGTGAGACACAAATTGATCATTTGCATGAGCATTTCCGTCAATGTTTTTTCTCCTCTAAATTCCGTTGCTTAAGGAAGTAAGAACATGCATTGAGTGCTATATTGTGTCTTATAGACTTGTATAATGACACTGCATCAATTGTTATCAATAGATAGTTATTGTTCCATGCAATATTTTGCGAAATTCTAAAGAAATATCCAGAGTCTTTAATGTAGGAGCTCATGCTTTTAGCAATTGGTGCAGAAAAATATCTACATATAATGAAACATTTTCATATAGACTTTCACATGAGGAGACAAACGGCCTCCCAGGTGGATCAATTAGTGTTTTGTGAATTTTGGGCATAAAATAGATAGTTGGAATTAATGGGAAATCAGTTTTAAGATTTTTTTCTCTTCTTCACTTAGTAATCCCTCCATTTGCCAGGTATCTATTAGCCAATTTAGTTGTAACGTCATCTGGTTTATGGGATCTGTCTGTAGTTTGCTGTAATTCATAGTGTTTTCTAACTGACGATTTGACTCTTTTAGATAATCCTCTACGTTCATTAGGACGATATTCCCGCCCTTGTCAGCTGGCTTGATAATTAAATTGATATCTTCATTCAATGTTTTGATAGCATTGCGTTCTCCTGTAGTCAGATTTTCTCTGCATCGTTCTTTAGTTTTTACATTGGTTAATTTTTCCAATTCTTCAATTACTGCTTCCGAGAACATCTCGATGCGATTGCCAGGTGACAGGGTGGGGCAGAATCTTGATTTCTTTTTTAATCCGCTGTTGACCCTTTTTTCAGTCCTTATTTCTAGATCTTCTAGTAATTGAGTTCCAGATATTTCCGTTGTCGCTGGTTCGTACAGTAATCCAAATATATTTTGGAGATCAGAGATCTCTTCAATTTGCCAATTCGATTTATTTCCAGATGACTCGTCGGTCTACCTTACCTGTGTGCCGCATCCTTGAAAAAAAAAAATATATATATAAATATATTCAGGAATGCCTCTGCCCAAAGCCCTGCTTTTACGACTTCATCATCAGGACCAACAGAAGGACGGTACACAAGAATCCTTCACAGAAGCGATTTATTCGGATTCAGATGCTTCCATAATTTATCAAGCAAGTAACCAGCAAAGTGCTAGGTGCATATTCCCCCGCAGGACAGACCTTTGCATTTCGATCGTAGATTTCTACTGGGTCATAGAATTCAGTGCACAGAGTGTCTTTTTAAATGAACAGTTGTACCTTTTCCCACCATCAATTTGAAAAATTCATACAGAATTTAAAGGGGAAATGCCACATTCCTAATTATTATCAAATAAAGTATGGGATTGTTGCAGTTGTTACAAACATGGTACAAAAGCCAAAATGAGTCATTGTAAAGTACAGTATTAAAGAACATGATTCATCAAAATCATGGTTTTTAGGCTCTCAAATAGACACATTTTTCAAACAAATGTTGCACCTGGCCAAATATACAGTTTTAATGAGCAGTAGTTTTATGGATTTTTGATTTTCTGATTTTTTAAAATGGTTATATATTTTTTAATAATCTAATTGCTAATTTTTTATGACCTATACTGAGCGACATGTTTTCAAAAAGGAAGAATGGACTAGTGCTAGCCGCAACATTGGTATCCTATTGCAACTGGAACAATTCAGTTAAACCCATTTGATGGCAACACATATATAGAGAGCAAAAAATATTTACAAAACATGTATGAAACTGTAAAGTACACGCATGAAATAAAATATATGAATGAATCATAAAGCGCACTATGCTGTCATAGTAAAATACTAAAATAAGGTGCGCATAAAAGTAGTAGGTAACAGATCATTTTAGTATTGGATATAAAGTGCATAGTGCTTCATCTGTCCCATGTACAGATTAGAGAGGGCCATAGGCCTCTCTTATTATTCCTCTTCTAATGCACCAATATTAGGATATTGGATATCCCTGATATTTCATTCAACAATCACATATAAAGATATATAGAGAAAGGGGATCATAAAAAAATGATATATCTGTACAATACCCAGATTAAAAAGTGCTATATGCTTATTTTGGTATCACCTCACCTATTGCATTCATGTTCAATCATTGGTGGTTCCATTATTGCACACAAATATAAATATAAAGTGCAGCATGTTTTTTCTGTTAAGTACAGAAAAGTGCTATGTGCTTGTTTTAGAATCACCTACACTATTACACACATGTTCGATCACTGAAGGTGACATATAAAGTGTGACGTATTTTTTCAGTAAAGGACAGAAAATAGAAAGTGATGATGCCACTCCTACATCTATCCTTCCACTTCTACATCCATCCTTATATAGCACTCATAATATTAAAGTGCAGTGTTGTTATAAAAAATCTGGGAAAGTTTCTTGTGCGTGAAAAGAAGGTGGCTGGGTTACAGAATTGCATTTCATCCTCTTGGAGACATAATCATTAAGATCAATACATAGAATCTCAAGCCAAAAAGACATTCTACCTCATAGTTATTTTGACATATATCATGGATATTTTGAAAAAACAATCAATGAAGATGTAATGAAAATATTATAGAAATGTATACAGTTCGGCATCTGCAGTCAAGCCCCATGGAATCTCTGTTCCTGTGTAACTATCCATTTCGATTCTCTGTCTCCTCCCCTGATTTTCATCGAGATAGGTTTGATACCGGAAAAGAAGAGGTTATTTTCAAAGTTATCATTGTGACCTTTCCAAATATGTTTAGCCATCACTTACGCAGTCTTTGGTATTGATGGCCCTTATATGTTGGAGAGTACGTAACTTATGTTTATTTATAGTACTGCCCACGTATTGTTTGCCACAGCCACATTCTAGAAGGCAAACTACATGGGTGGTCTCACAGGTTATCTTTTCATTGATGCTTCTTTTTGTACCTTGTATAGTTGTCACATCCACCCTGATGCAGCCATAGCGGCATGCTTCCCATTTGGGGCATTTAATAAAACCATTGCACATTAACCAATTACTTTTTTGTGAGCTTTTGCTGGTAAAATAACTGGGTTAACAAGTTTCCCAAAGAGGGTATCTTTCTATACGTGATGTTGACATGTTCTGAAATATGATGTTTAAGTTCTTGATCTTTCTTTAAAATGTTCCAATGGTTGGTAATCACTTGTTTCACTGCTTTGTTTGAACTATTAAAATCTGTGATAAATCTATTAATTTCTTTATTCAATTCAGTAGTAGTCACAATTTTTTGGGGCAACAGTAGATTTTCCCTCATTTGTTTCGTGGTTCTTTTGCGTGCATCTTCCAGGACAGTTATTGGACATCCCTGTCTTCTAAATCTCTCGTACATCCTGTCAATCTGTCTCTCGTAGTACTTCTCATCTGAGCAATTCCTGGGGACTCTTAAGAATTTTCAGTACGTATGCTCCTTTTTAGAGATTTTGGGTGTGCACTGTTGGCTAATAAGATGCTGTTACTTGCTGTGGTCTCTTCAAAAAGAGTGGTGCAAATTAATTTTTTTTCACTGAACAAACAGGGACGTTAGGCTGACATTTCCCTCATACAAAACTAAAGAAATTCAGCCGTTATAGTTAGCTGTGCGAATGTGCAGAAAGAGGTTAGAGAAGTGCTGAAAGAGGCAAGAGAAGTACAGAAAGAGGCAAGCGAGAAGCTGAAACAGGCAAGAGAAGTACAGAAAGTCACAAGAGAGGTGCAGAAACTAGTAGAGAGATGCAGAAAGACTGAACAGGGGTGCAGCAAGAGACAGAAGAGGTGAAAAAAGATGGAAGAGGGGTGCAGAAAGAGGCAAAAGGGATGTGTAAAAAGATAAGAGGGGTGCAGAAAGAAGCAAGAGAAGTTCAGAAAGAGACAAGAGCAGTGCTGAAAGAAGTGATGAAAAAAGAAGAGAGTTACAGAAACAGGCAAAAGAAGTATAGCAAGAGGCAAGAGAAGTGATGAAAGAACCAACAGAGGTGCAGAAAGAAGCAAGAGGAGTGATGAAAGAGACAAGAGATTTGCAGAAAGCAGGAAAGGTGCAGACAAAAAGCAAGGGAAATACAGAAAGAAGCTAGTGAGATACAAAAAGAGGCAAGAGAGGTATAGAAAGAGGGAAGAGAGGTACTGAAAGAGGGAAGAGGGGAGCAGAAAGAAGCAAGACAGGTACAGAAAGAAGCAAGAGAGCTACAGAAAGAGGCAAAAGAACTGCAGAAAGAAGCAACAAAGGTTCAGTTGCGGCAACAAATGTGCAGAAAGAGGCAAGAGAGGTGTACAAAGAGACAAGAGAGGTGCACAAAGAGACAAGAGAGGTACAGAAAGAGTGAGTACAAATACAGAAAGAGGCAACAGGGGTGCAGAAAGAAGCAAGAGGTGCAGAAAGAAGCTAGAGAAGTACAGAAAAAAGCAACAGAGGTGCAGAAAAAGGCAAGAGAAGTACAGAAACAAGCAAGACAAGTACAGAAAAACGCAAGCAAGGTGCACAAGGAGGCAACAGTGGTTTGCCCACCATTAGTACCAATTTAACGTCCACATTTAGCAATAAGAAACAGGTGACCATTTCAGCTTTGCAAAGGGACTTCCACCACACTGGAACACTTGTTGCTGCGTTTTTGATAACGTTTGTGCCGTTTGAGTTAGAAGCAAAGTTTTTTGTTTTTCAAAACTGCAGATTATGCAGCAGAAGATGGATTATGTGGCAAATGAGGAAAATGTCTAATTAAGCCGAACAGTCACATAATTCCAGTGGACTGGCTCATATCTCTGACTAGGTCCATAAGTGCTCCTCAGGGGTTCTTTCTTTTTTTTGTCTCATTGAGTTTATCGTTTAGATTCTATATTAACGATAAAGACTAAACGTGAGGTTATCATTCCACAACATAGACAACCATACCACATAATTACTTTCCATAACAGATAATTCCACTCTTCATAATTCCTATATACTGAATACCACATACTTTCTATCCACATAATTTTACTGGACAATACACCACATAATTCCACTACACACAACGTACATCCACTCCACCCCAAAAACAGTGTGGTGGAGAAAGGGGGCTTGGCTTCCAACCACCGCTCAGGAATTCCGCAGTGTAGGACTTACAGGAGGACTTCATCTCCAACCAGTAGTGTGCCAAGAGGTGCGTAGAGAAAGGGGACACGGCCTCCAAAGACATGTTAGCAATTCCACTGTATGGCACTTACTAGAGGTAATAGGAGGGGTAGTTGGCCCCCAAGGACATATTTGGGGGCCAACTACCCCTCCTATTACAACCAGTAAGTCCCACACAGCAGGATTGCTAAGTTCTCATATCAGGCCATGCCTCCTTTGCCCACCAATCTGCAAATGCATTCCCTGGTGCGCTCTTTGATGGGGATTGAAGTCCCCTTCACTGGTGGGGGTCCATAGGGGCCAACAATCTTACCTGTTATCTCTAGTAAGCCCCACAGTGGGAGTGCTTAGAGGGGTACAGACGCTATGCCCCATTTCACCATCACTCTGCAAACGTGCCTCCTGGTGCACTCTTGGTTGGGGGATGATGTCTCCTTGCCTCCTGATGATCACTGACGACCAACTAGCCCTCCTGGTACCTCCAGTAAGCCCCACAGGGGATGAAGTTCACCTCAGTCCTAAATCCCTCTGGACACATCACCCCACCATCAGTGTGCCAAGATGCGTGTTTGCAGAGTGTTGTAAAAAGGGGCTTGGCCTCGTACCACCTCTCAGTAATCCCACCAGTTGGGGCTTACTGGCAGTACCTGGTGGGCTAGTTAGTCCCTAAGGACCCTCACCAGCTAAGGGGAATTCATCCCCCAACCCAGAGCACACCAGGTGGCGCGTTTGCAGAATAGTGCCAGTTTCTTTTTTTTTTTTTTGGGAAGGGGGCTGTCTGTCCCTCCTTCCCCTTGAGCCTTTTGGGCCCTGGGGACCCCATCCCCTGGGGCCTGAGCCATTTAATTAAAAAAATTACATTGAGAAGGGAGGGGGCACAAGCCCCACCTCCTGAGGCTAATTATGGCCCCTGGTGCCCAAACCTCTGGGGCTAGGCCTTTTTCTTCAATTTTTGTAGGGGGGGGGGGGTGCAGGCCCCTCCCCAGGCCGATATCAGCCCCGGGCACCCCATCCCCCTGGATGTGGCCACTTCTATTTTTTTTATTAAACTAAATTTAAAGGAGGGGGACCGCTGGCTGCCTACCTACTGGCTGGACGGTCGCTAGTAGGTGGTTATAGTTTGAACTTACTTTCTATTCAAAATGTGTTTTTTCTTTTGCCAATATCTTTTGCGCCGTTTGACACATCTTCACAAAATTTTCAAATCTAATGGCCCATCTTAATTCTGCTGGCATGTTGAAGGTTTTGGGATGATTTGTCAAGAGTGGGCTGAGAACAAGGGGGGGTCCCAAAATGCTTCTTCTCCATGTTAATTTCCATAGGAAACTTTAGACATGGCTGCAGCCCGAACTGCTCATCAGAATTACACCACATTTAGCAAAACGGTAGCTCTTGGTTCAGAAAGCACTCTTTTTGTTAAATGGTGTAAATCCATTCAGTAGTTCCTGAGAAATTTCAACATTTCTTAGATATACAAATATGACCGTGGAGATCCGTAAACCCTCCTGATCACATGCCAGCAATCTCTTGTGCTACGTTTAATTAGGCTCCCGGGTGGGCTAGGTCTCGGGGGTAATTAAGTAAATAGAGGCGAGGACCCGAGTTGGCACGCACAGCCCCAGGGCTAATTTTGTTGAATGTGGCCCCCCGCTACATTCAAAAGATCAGTCACCCACACTGCCCCTGGGACCACCACCTCCCTGGGGCACAAATTATTTAAATAAGGGGGCCCTCTGTGAACCCCCCACCCCTGTGACCAACATCGCCCTGGGGTTACTAAGAAGACGGGAGAGGGGGCCTTGCAGCCCCCCTCCAGGAGCCCAAAATGGCCATGGGGACAACCACCCCCAAGGGCCAGCCCCAGCAGTATCCTGAGGACAATGCAGTTTGCAATGGCATGGCAAGAGCACTGCTCCCGCCATGCCAAAGTAAACTCTGCTTCACTTCATGGAAGCAAGAGTATGAAAAATGCTCTTGCTTCTATGAAGCGAAGCAGAATTGCTTTTGGGTAGAGGGATCTGCATGTTGGCAGCACCCTCTGCCCAAAAGCAATGCCGGCTTCTGCAGGAGGTGGGGAGCCAGCAGGGACCAGGGGGACCTTGGAGCTTCCCCTGCTGTCCCCAACGAGAGGCCAAGCCCCAGTGATGGGGTCACTGGGGCTGAAAATGGCCCAGGAGGGGGCCACTCTGCCCACCTCCTATTTTTATAAATATTTTTTGCTATAGCCAGGCTCTATTCATCACAAAACTTTGGCTGCGATTATTTGTGGCGGCGAGTGCACATTTGTGAGCATTTGACATGCTTTAATTGTGGAATTTACACGTACAGGGCTCCTCATAATGTGACTTGCACCAATGTCGTTATATACATCCATACAGATATATATATATATATATATATATATATATATATATATATATATATATATATATATATATATATATATATATATATACAAGCAGCCGGTCCCGACGTTGTCCGGGCACTTACATGCCACACACCGCGTCAGTGTCTACTCCCGCCCGTCCCGACGTTGTGTGGGCACTTACACGCCACACACCGCATCAGTGTCGGTTCCCGCCTGTCCCGACATTGTCCGGGCACTTACACGCCACACACCATGTCAGTGTCCGCTCCAGCCGACGCTAGACGCACACAAACACGCGGGGCACTTACACGCCACACACCGCGTCAGTGTCCGTTCCCGCCGACGCCCCGACGTGATATAACACTATCCTAATGCCGAAGCTGCAGGCCTGAGTATCAGAACGCACACGCCCACAACGCTAAACGACATGCCCAAAACGCTATTTGCGACGTGATAGATCGCTATCCTGATGCCGATGCTGCAGGCGTGAGTATCAGACCGCACACGCCCACAACGGTAAACGACACGCCTAAAACGCTATTTGCACGCTGTATAATGGCTTTTCACACGCCCACCTCTGAGCTGGTGCCACTCCTACGGACTACTTTGCCCCACAATGTTTTTTTCCCTTACAAAGTATATGGTGGGCTGCTGTATAGCATATGTCCATCTGCTGCAACTCCCCTTTACAATGCTGTATTGGGTGTTGTGATTGGTGCTGTACTTCTTGAGCTTACCTGCCTCAAAGGTTTCAGCTCTCTCTTTATAATAGTAGTATAGATATATATATTTCATTCACAACTTCCTTTTTCCCGGAAATAATTCAGAACTCCAAGTCGGGTAGTTTAGTCAATTTTTATTTGAGTGAAGGCATCCATGCGTTCCGGCTGTCACATGCAGCCATGTTTGCTAAGCAAACTGCCAGTTTTTTAAAAACTTTAAATACACGTCTAATAAAGCATGGGCATAGACAAAGGAAAAAACCCAATGCACATCTAATCTGATTTTTCAGATTAGAGTGGACGCCATTTTAGAGTGTTTTCTCACCATTGCATTACATACAATTCCTCATGCAAGTGCATAAATAACAGCATTTTATTTAACCTCAATGCAGTGAATTATTATCACTGTTTTGCAAGTTTAAAACGTACATAAATACATTTAACATTTCTGTTTACAAAATGCTTATTAATTAATCGTTATTCACTCTAGGTTCGCCTACAATGTACTGTGATACATTTCAATTCAATTGTGAATACGGTTTAGTTAAAGTGCTATGTGCTACAGTACTCATTACTAAAGCATAATTTTTGTACGTTTTTTCTTCTTTTTATAAAATAACAATTTACCTCAATTAAACACGAGATTTATTCATTAAAACCTAATTCTTATGTATATAAAAATTCATATACTTTCCATTTTAATTATTTCTTGTTCCATAAAGACAAGATGGAGGTAAACAAATATAAGGTGCTAGTGCTTTACAAATTTAAAGTGCTAAACAGTAAAGTGCACGCATCCATTGTCCACCTCAAATTTAAAAAACTTCTTCTGAATGTGCAGCTAATCTTCATATAAATTGTCTTTCATAGCAGGTAAATAAATCTTGGTCAATATTGAGCCCATTCGTCTCCCTACTGTCCAATTCCAGTATGAAATATGTGTCTAGTTTTCGAAGCTCCTTCTCCCTATTTCCTCCCTTCTCTTTCTCAGCACTTCAGCTATACAACTGTATCTCATTTGATTTGGGTCATTTTGATGTTCTTTTTCGAAGTGTCTAGCCATAGGGTAGCTTCTATCAATGTTTATAATTGCTCGTCTATGTTGCAAGATCCTTTGATGTACTGATAGAGTGGTACTCCCTATATAAACCTTTTTGCAGGGACACTGCAACATATACACTACAAAATTTGATTTGCAGGTTAGATGGCCTCTCACTTTTAAGGTTTTATTAAAAGGGGTTTTGAAATCAACAATGTTCTCCCCATGCTGACAGGCTCTACATTTAAAATACTTTTTTTATTCCCTTCATTTTAGCAATACAAAACGAACAAAAATGCAATAATAAAACATATGACAATAAAAATAATATAGAAAAAAAATCTTAAGATAAATTACATTCTCAGAGTTATCTTCAGAATAGTGGATGATTAAATTAATGAGTACAATCATTTAGAGACACCAGTACCCTATAGTTGACACATAGACCTGCAGTGTGTTTGCCAATACTAGCAGAGTCTGTCATGACTGCTGAGATCTCCCTGTGGAGGGGGTTGTTACAGTGCGCTCTCGAGCCCGAGTCTCAATGTAAGTAGTGTACAAGCTCCAGAAGTTATTTGGTCGGTTCCTAGTGGGAAGTAGCTCGCTATTTGTTTCTGTTTGAGTATTGCAGTACATCATGTCCCTAGTCCATTGAGATAGTGAGGGCGGGGACCCCGGGACCAATGCAGTGCTATTACTCGCTTAGAGACCAAAAGGGCCATATCTACCAAGCGTCTTAAGGGTTTCTGAAATGTTTTGGAATAGCCAAGGAGGGCTAGTAGCGGGTCGGGCTGATTGCTACCCGTGTAACTTAACAGAGTTCCGCAAAGACTTGTATCCAAAAATCCGCTATAGTGGGGCAAAACCATGCTAAATGTAAAAAACCTGCCTCACCCGCACCACATCGCTCGCATTTGGTCATGTCGTGAAGCCCAAATGTGTGCAGCTGCACATGTGCATGGTAGATTTGGATAAGAAATTTAAACTGTATAAGGCAATGTCAGCCGTTAAGTGAGATACGTTTGGTGACTTTGCAAAAATATTTCCCCATATTGTCATCTTTTTCAAGCCCTAGATCAGTCTGCCATTCAAGTCTGGATTTGACATATTGATTATGGTTCAGTTCCTGCGTCTTAGAGTATATATGTGAAATTAGTCTCTTAGGGGATGCTGCGCAAAGCAGAGAGAAGGAAAGTACCTCTGGAGGCTCCAGTAGCTTGTCACCGAGTAGGTCTTGCAGTGCACTTCTAGCCCTAAAATAGTGATATGCGGCTTGGGTAGGTGGTGACGGGTCCATCTTTAACAGGTCAGTCCAGTCCCTACCTGTTCCCTCACTAAAGAAAGCCCCAATCGTGTTGATTCCCAGGGAGTGTAGAGCCGCTATCATTTCTGGGGAGGTGAGAGCCGGGAGCCCCTCACACCAGGCTATGGGGGTGATAGGGAAGTACAATATGGAAAGTGCTTGTCTGTTAAGGAGGTTATGCCAGGAGTGAGTGGTAGCATTATTCTTCATAAGAATTGCCAGGGCGGTGCCAGGTCGCTCCCCCTCTCCATACGACCTCGCTTTTGCGTATTTACCCATTAACATGACCTCTCTATCGGCCTTAGAGTGGTATTCTTCTAGAGTAGTCTTAAGTGTGGTTAGTAAGGCGAGGTCACTCTTATGTAGCAATTCCCTTTCTAGTCTAGCCAAGGTTTGTTCTAATAGAGCCAGCCTTGCCCTAATTGATTTCAGCACCCCGAGTGTTTAGAAATTGCGATGCCCCGCACATATAGCTTGAAGTTCTCCCAGATTGTAGTGAAGTGAGGAACTGAGCCCAAGTTTGTATCAAAAAGGGTTTCCATTGCCTCCAACATTTCTGCTCTAAAGGCCTCATCAAGTAACGTATAGGGTGGAAAGCGCCAGGTGAATGGTGGGGCGTTTGTCAGGAGTGGTTAATATTAGGGGCACCTGGGAATGGTAGGAATAGGTACATCGAAATACCTCAATCTCCTGGACAGAGCCTCTAAGTGATCCCATCAAGAACCAGTAATCAATCCGGGTATGGAGATTTTGGGGCGCAGAGTAGTGTGTGTAGCCATCTGCTGTCGGGGAGCGGGAGCGCCAGACATCTACCATGTTCAGCTCCGTGAGGGCATCTAAAATTGCCTCGGCTGGCTGTGAGCGCCTTCATGGTGGTCCCCCAGAGTGACCACGGTCAGGGTTAAGTGTGCCGTTAACATCACCCCCCATATCTCTGGTACATTAGGCAGTTGTTAAGCTAAGGTCAAAAGGTCATGGAAAAATTGCAGGCAATCGTGATTAAGGCCATACACATTCATTATTACATATTCTACGCCTTTCCCGCACATCTGGACACCACATATCTACCATTAGCACCTGTGTGTAATTCTTCACGAGTGAGTCAGGCTTTGGGATCGATCCAGGTGAGGATCCCCTGTGCATGTGTAGTAAAGTCCGCAGCATAGAATGTGCCACGGATCCTGCCTCTGATCTGTGGGAGATTTGATACGGGGAAATGTGTTTCCTCCAGGAGTGCTACGTCAATATTGTGCCTACTGAGATCCGACAGGACCATTCTTGTCTTACGTTGGTCATTAAGGCCTCTGACATTCCAGGACAGGAACCTCAATCTAGTCTCCATGTCCTATAGTAATACAAAGAGCGCGATGCAACAAGAGCTTTTCTGTCACCCCCAAAGAACGTGTCAGCTGTGGAGTGGTGTCTTCGTATACCCTCTAATGTGTGTGTCTCATACCATTGTGACAAAACAATCCAACAAAACAATACCAAAACAAATAAACATAAACACACAACATTCCCTTCCACCCTCCTCCCACCCCATGCTATCCCAAACTGAGCACAGTGGAATCTTCCCTCCCCCTCCCTTTCCCCGGGTAGATATGGTAACCAACTATGTAGTGAGTAACACGCGGGACGGATGTTACCTAAGCACTACGAGTGACCATCAGCATAAGTCCACATAACAAGAAAGATACATGGCAATCAAATTCTAGAGATATTCAACTGGATATCAAGCGTCAGAAAGGTACCGCACGACTAGCTATAGTCAGAGAGCCGGAACCTTCTCCCCCGGGGTTACCGCAGAGGGATTACAATAATTATAATAAACAAGTAATAAGGCATAACTGTCCCCCAAACTGCATCCAGGGCACGAATACTCGTGAATAGTTCAGGCGATTGCTCCCTTGAGTGATCTGTCCTCTGGTCATCAAATTTTCCGATGGAGTGAAGTCTCTGCAGTATCGGGGCGCTGAGTTCAACCTCGCTGTGAAAAGGGAGCTGCACAGCAAGCATTCAAAGAGTGGGAGCTTTACAGTGCCAGTGTTCTAGTCATTATTTTTAAGGGAGCTCCCCTGTGCTTTGTCCGCCGCTGCATCTGATCTCTCCTGCATCGTCTCCTGTTCCGACTCCTTGAGCAGGTCATTCATAGCTTATTGCAGCATCTTTGAGTCTGTGAAGAGTCGGGAGGAACCGTTCAGATTCACCCTCAATTCAGCCGGGTACAGCATGGCTTATGTGATGTTATGTTCTCGGAGTTGGGGTTCAAGCGGATTGAATTGGCGTTGCACTTCTTGTACCTTTGCCGTAAAGTGTGGGTAAAGCGATAATGCAAAGCCCTCATTGTGGAGTTCCCCGAATTCTAAGGCCCAGTCTCGATCCCAGTAGTTTAGCAACTTAGCTATTACGAGTCGCGATTGGGTACCCAGGAGGGGCCTAGGCCCCAGCGAATGGTGGGCTCTTTCGATCACAAACATGTCTGAGAAAGTTTCAAGGCCCAGCAAGGTAATAAGCAGCTTTTCTGTAAATTGTTCCGCGTTGCCCATTTGGGTGGTTTCTGGAAGGCCCTTTATGCAAAGATTGCTGCAATGTGAGCGAGCTTCCAAGTCTTTTGCCTTATCCTGCAGTTCGGTGATGGTTTTAAACAATCATCTCTGTACCAAGTCAGCCTCAGACTGGGCCTCTTCCACCTCCGTAATCCCGCATTCAGCCTTTGTTTATCCAGGCGTTCTGACATCCAAGACGTACGGTACACCATGGAGTCGATCCTCCCATCCATCGTTGTCAGACTTTTCTGTATTGTTGCGAACATTTGTTTCACCTCGCTGTTCTCCCCTCAGAGGTGTGTGCTCTGGTGTCTGCGGAGTGGACCCTCTCCATTTCTTTATTTCTGGTGGCTTTAGCGTCGAACGGGAGCCTGGTCTGCATTTTGTCCACTCTGCCCATGGTGTCGTCCACTCACTAGGCGGGTTCGAATTTGCCGTTCCGGTTCGTAAATTTTAAATGAGGGTACTTAGCGCTGTTTGGGTCCACTATCTTCAGGCGTGCAAGCAGGACCGAAGAGAAGGGCCCTCCTATGGACCAATGAGAGGGGTCAAATCCTGCTGCTTGCAGTGGTTCCCAGGATAGCAAGAAGTAGCAGGGAGTGTGTGGTCAGAGCACTCCCGGAGGGAACCAGGAGATCTACCAATGTGGCTCCCCACTCTAAAGTCTCCCACAGTCAATGGGCAAGGCGCAGGGACCTCTGCAGGAGCCGGGAGGCACCCTGTTGTCAAGGGGAGTCCAGTGCACGGGAAATCCAGGGTGTTGCAGTGCTCCACGCCCCCAACCATGCGGCTCGTATGCGCGCTCGGGGCGTCCGCACCTGTCAATAGGAGTCTAGAGGGGCCAGCAGTAAGGCCTGCAGGGTGTGCAGATGCAATATCCCTCCTCATAAGTCTGAGGGCTTATGGGATCCGGCTACAGTGCTGCTGGTCAGAGCCGGGCACCCCCCTCTGGCAGCACAAGGCCGACTACTAGAGGCAGGCCGCAGTCGGAACCAGCATAATCTGGTGTAGCCTAGCGTTCAGAGAGCTAACAAAGTCATGAAGAGGCCCAGCACAAGCCACCAATGGGCACCCAGAGAACTCACCCACTGTTTTTGCCTTGAGTTTATACGAGGGCTGCCACAATGGTGTAGGGATGTCCACCCATTGTACATAGCACAGGAGACGATGGTAAGTCTATGTTCGGGCTGTATCTTCCTTCAGCGCCGCCTCACAGGAAGGTGGGGATCGAAGCCAGCAGACCTAGTAGTAGCGTGGCAAACCGGCGTGCTGTGCCTAGGCCTTCGGGTAGTGAGGGATTACTTCAGCAGCGGGAGACCAGCAATGTCAGTCTGAGGTGAGCATTCTGTGCACGTGCCGGTGCCGGCAGAGGTCCAGGAGTGAGAAAATCTCCTTCCTCTGCTCCCGCGATCAGGCCACACCGCAGATATCAGCCTCTTCAAAGCATTTTGCCACATCAGGGGAGCAGCGATCGGCAGCTCTACCTGAGGAGAGTTATAATCCATTGGTAGCTTGTGATTTAGGACGGAGATTGCCTGGATAGGTACAGCGTGTAGCTGGCAGCTCGCGGAACTCTTTCTCTACGTGGCCATCTTGCACTGCAGCAAGCTCTGCCCTCATTTAAAACACTTTCTAAAACCGTCCTTAGTTGATAACCATGTCTGTTTCTTTGTTATTCCCCAGTATTCACTATTTACTAATTCATTCCTAAGTGATTTTAACTTCCTACGGGTTATCTCCGGTATTTTTACTTCCTGGACCTAATACTGGGTCCCCTTTAATTAGGTACCAATGTTTTTTCAAGATTGCTCAAACTTCCTTATGTTTAGTATTATAAGTTGTTATAAACATATGGGATTTTGTTATTTGATTTTCATGTTCCTGATGGATCAAATAGTATCTTGTCTCTCTCTAACTTCCTAGCTTTTTCTGAAGCTTTTTGAATCACCTCCTCTGGATATCCCTTTGGAGAAAGCGATCAATCATTTCACTTAATATTTTTCCATATTCTTCCAAATTGCTGCAGGTTCTTCTCGCCCTGAAGAACTCTCCGAACAGTATACTTCGAATGAGAGGTGCAGGATGAGCACTCCCTGCATGCTAGATGGTGTTACCTGCCGAGGGCTTGCTGAATATAGTGGTTTCCAACTTATCCTCTCTGACGGTGACTCGCACATCTAAAAAATCAATACAGGTTTTACTGTACTATCTCACAAATTTCAGGTTCAGATTATTCTTATTTAAGTCATTGATGAACTTATTGATATTTTCCTATAAACCTGACCCACAACAATACATTAGACATCCACTGTTCCAGTTCAGGACCATGGCGCACCTGCTCCTCCAACCAGCTTAGATGTAAACTGGCATAACTGGGGGCGAAGCAGGTGCTCATGGCTGTTCCATGTTCCTGCTGGTACAGGTTTGTTCCAAACATAAAAATATTTTTAGTTAGTCACCATGCCATCATTTCAATGATCATTCTTTTCTGGTGTACAAATCTCATTGGTCTTGTTTTCCGAAAGTAGTCTATAGCTCTTATTCCGTCTGCATGTCTGATGCCAGTATATAATGTTGTAATATCTAACATTAATAACAACATATCACTGTCCCATTGTACATCATAAATACGTTTACAAAAATCTGTTGTGCCTTTAATATAAGACGTTAGAATCTTAGTGATAGGATTCAGAAAATAACAATATATCTGGAAGCATTCTCAAATAAACTACCACAAGAGAAAATAATTGGCATCCCTGGTGGATTTTTGGTGTTCTTGTGCACTTTTGGCAACATATAAAAGACCAGAATAATGGGGTTTTCCTGCTTTATAAATGTAAATTCATCTAGATTAGTAAGTCTTGTTCTTTCCATCTTTCCAGTCTATCATGAAATTGATCCTTTACTGTTTCATAGTATGTTTTTCCACTTGTTTGTAGCATTGTTTGTTATCCAATTGATTCGATGCTTCTTTACGGCATAGGTCACAGCCCCAAAGTACAACATTACCCCTTTATCCGAGGGTTTCACCAGTGTCCCATCCTCATTTGTTTGTTTTGATATTACTCTTTTTATTTGTGCTTCCTTGGGATTCAATTTCTTTTTCATGTTTCCCATTTGGTAATACAGACATTTCAAATCCATAGCTACATTCTCAGAAAAGACGTCCAAAATGTCTCTCTGTGTTTGTGGGATATATCATGACTGTGGGCGAAAAGGAGTATAATCACTTTTTGCATTTGAAAAGTGAAGGGACTAGGATTCTACATTTCAATTTGATCATCGACGTGTTGGGGGTACAGGAACACTTTCTTCATTTTTTAATACCCATAGTTCTTCCAGAGTTGGCATATCCTGTGCTGTTAAATTATTTTGTTCAGATTGGGGAATTATAGGCTGAGGTTGCAGTGAAGATAGTTTGAAGTTTTTATGTAGTTTGGACAATTTCATTTTCAGAAAAAATGTGTACAGTCCATTATACATTCCGCAGAATTAAATTAATTGTTACAGCAATACGAGAGGCCCAATTCTAGCACCGATTTTTCATCCTCAGTTAATGCTGTATGCCTTAGATTAATTACTGTGTTGTTAGTAGCTATTTTTTGGATACTTGTTTCATATTGGAGCGCATACTCATATTTGTTGCTCCACCTGCAGCTCCTATGGTATCCCTCTCCACCTCTTCTCAGTTTCCTCTTCCTCGTGCTCCTCGCCCTCCTCTTTTCCCCCGACCTCTCATTATTTGGTGATCTGATTTCTGGTCTAATTGTAAAAAGTTTAGCTTTTCCATCACATTTAGTCTTGTACTGGGTAAACCTCTCTTGGTGTGCTCTTCCTGAACTACTTCCGACCCCGTGTCAAAGCTTATTTCACTCTGCCATGTATCTTGGCGGAAAGCATTTCCACTATATACTTTCTTACGGGTCAAATCTTTTAGTGAATGTATAGATTCGCCCACTCTCATAATCCAAACTGTCACTTAAAAATGTGGTCGCTTTTCTATCTTTTATCCTTTTCTCGTATTTCTCGAGTCTGATCTTGAGATCTCCTTTGAATATAGTTATTCTCTCTTGATCTGTGTTGTTGTCTAATGTGACAAATAATTCTTTAATCTTCATCACTACCTCTTATCTTTCTATCTCAGCATATTTAATAAGTATTTTTACCATGTTGTTGAAGCTGTTGGCACTACTCTCAGCCCATTCTTGTAAGAGCTCCAAATGTGGGTTTTCATACGTCGGTGTTATCATCACTCATAATCCCCTTGGGACTCTACCAACCTGGATATACTGCTTGAGCAATGCAACCTCCCATCAATGAGATGTTTCC
Organism: Lissotriton helveticus; assembly: GCF_964261635.1. Classification (NCBI taxonomy): domain Eukaryota; kingdom Metazoa; phylum Chordata; class Amphibia; order Caudata; family Salamandridae; genus Lissotriton; species Lissotriton helveticus. Next base: position 525,467,291 of record NC_136061.1, read on the forward strand.
TGTTTTTCAGTTTTTCATATTTTTGCAGTAACTTCCCTATTTCATTGCTGGGTGATGGTAATGTTGCCCCTCTTTCATTATTTGTACTGCTCCAGTTTCATTATAAAGAGTTTAAGAGCTTCTAGCTCTCTTGCTGCACATTCATCATCACTCATAATTGTATTGTTGTTAAATTTCCTCCTAGCTCGTAGTTGACTCTTTACTTTCCCTATGTATAATTTCAGGAAAGATTCCTTGTGCACTCCACCCGGCTCCCGCTTACACCTTGCTCCCTCTCCTTACCGGAATTCACTTGAGTAATTCGACGATGACCGGAGTACTCCGAAACCGGTCCAGCTGTTCCTAACACTTCAATCTGTTCTTATGTAGACTTTTCGACGGGAAAGAGGGGGGCACGCCTGTCTTTTCTCCTCACTTTTGCTTGGTGGTTTCACTGGCATGTTTCCTGAACACTGGGGATGCTGGTCTCAAACGCCCGCAGCTTCTTTACTTATTTCATTCACAACTTCCTTTTTCCCTGAAATAATCCAGCACTCCAAGGGGGGTAGTGTACTCAATTCCTATTTGAGTGATGCCATCCACGCATCCTAGATGTCACATGCAGCCTTGTTCACGATGCGAACTGTCATTTTTGTAAAACTTTAGGTACACGTCTAATAAAGCATGGACATAGACATAGGACAAAACCCAATGCACATATAAGCCGATTTTTCACATTAGAGTGGGCACCATCTTAGAGTGTTTTCTCACCATTGCATTACATACAATGTATTATTATCACTGTTTTGCAATTTTAAAATGTACATCAATACATTTCAAATTTCTGTTTACAAAATGCTTATTAATTAATCCATATTCACTTTAAGTTTGCCTACTATGTACTTTGATACATTTCGTTTCAATTGTGAATACGGTTTAGTAAAAGTGCTACATGCTACAGTACTCATTACGAACGTACTAGTGCATAATTTTTATACGTTTTTCTTCTTTTATAAAATAACAATTTCACCTCAACTAAATACGAGATTTTTTTCATTAAAACCTCATCCTTATTTATATTAAAATTCATATAATTTTCATTTTAATTCTTTCTTGTTACATAAAGACAAGATGGAGGTAAACAAGTATACATATATATATATATATTCACTGAAAAAACCATAGGTTATAGACCATATATAGTTAGGAATTAGCATTTACAAAACCTTGAAAATTCACTGAAAAAACCATAGGTTATAGACCATATATAGTTAGGAATTAGCATTTAAAAAACCTTATTTTACTCACACAAAACCATTGAAATTCCATATATAGTTAGTTGCACTAACTATATATCGCGCACCCGTAATCCACTGCTGATGATGTCACATATTACATCATTCATGACATGGTCAGTGACATCACTGATGACATCACTGATGACATCTCAAATGACATCACTGATGACAACATCCAGTGATTATGTGTTTCTGTAAAGTTTAAATATGTTTTACATATTGAAGAATGAGTGGATGTATAAGTGTCTCAATGAAGGTTTTAGTAGGTGCGTGATTGACTGTATGAGTGAGTGATTAAATGCGTCTTACTAAATGCACGGGTTAGTGACTAAACTGTCTGAAAGTGTGCATCAGCATGTCTGTTGTTGTGCAAGCTGCTGCATGTGTTGATCAGTAGCTATATAAGTAGCTATATGGGTTATTGATTGGTTGCACAAGTATTTGTATGGGAGACTGAGTGTGTGTATGACTGGCTGGGAGGTGTGTGACTCTGTGCAGATCAATGTGTACTTGTATCAGTGATTCTATAAGAGAGTAAGTATGTGTTAGTATATGTTTTAAAATGTAAGGTACTCTATGTTTAACTGTGTAGATTAGAAAATGGAACTGTGATTGATTCTTTACAGGACTGACTAGGTGTGTGAGTAACTCCATGGATGAGTGGCAGAGTGTGACTGTCTGTATAGGTGTATGAGTGCATATGATAGTGTTGTAAAGATGAGTGATTGTATGTATGAATGATTGTATGGGTGAATGAGTGAATGTGTGTGTAGACGTAGGAATCAGTGAGTGGGTATGTAGTAACTAGTATTGGTGTGTCAATGGTTTCAAAAATTATACTCTGTATTTAACACTGGGTGTAACAGAGGTTATATTAAAGTGTGAGGAGATGCATTGTATTGTCACATTAATGATATCATCATTGATGTGACCATTGATGTCAAATGAGATATCATCAGTGATGTCATTTGAGATGTCATCAGTGATGTCATCAGTGATGTCACTGACCATGTCATGAATGATGTAATATGTGACATCATCAGCAGTGGATTACGGGTGCGCGATATATAGTTAGTGCAACTAACTATATATGGAATTTCAATGGTTTTGTGTGAGTAAAATAAGGTTTTTTAAATGCTAATTCCTAACTATATATGGTCTATAACCTATGGTTTTTTCAGTGAATTTTCAAGGTTTTGTAAATGCTAATTCCTAACTATATATGGTCTATAACCTATGGTTTTTTCAGTGAATTTCATTGGTTTTTTAACAGCTAATATCTGTAGCTGTAAAATGTATTCTTCTTTAAATCCAAAAATATATTTTATATGTTTATGAATAATTTTTTTTTTTAAATATTTTTTTTTCTTCGTTCCCGCTTCGCGAATCGGGAAGCTTCCCGTTAGCTGACCTTGATGCCGCGAAATAGACCGCGAGCCGGTAAACGTTTCTTTACCGCAACTGCCGCGTTAGAAAACAACATCGTGACGCCTCCCGTCCGCATGACGTTTCGCGTTGTCGCGTGATACGTCATATGACGTGCTACGTTAGCGAACTCGTACGCTTACCGAGTCGCAAAGCACAGGTTTCTGGAAGCAAACCGGGAGGCCCTGCAAAGCGCGTAACGTAAACACAGCAGGTCATGTGACTTGGTAATAACACTTTTCATTGGTTCATTTCACTTTCGGTTTCCTAATGATGTAAGACTAGGTCATATGATCTAAAATGAACACTTTTCATTGGTTGAGAACTATTTTTTTTCCCAAATGGTGAAAATCCCTCCTTCTTTCCTCACTCTGACTTTCATCATTGTGAGAGAAAGACCCTTTGTTACCAGTGAGCAATGGCTTCTTTACTAGCTTCAGCTGGTGCTTCCCCACCACCTCCACCACATCCAAGGAAGAGTGGACCACCTGCTAAAGTTATAATTCAGCAAGAAGAGGAAGAAGAGGAACAGGACGACCTAGATAATCTCCCTATTATGGCCAGAAGATCTGTTGTACCGGAAGTAACGGGACCAGAGGGCAGGGAGATGGTGCCAAATATACAAACGAGATTTCGTGAAGTAAAACAAGTCTGCGTACATTGCAGTGGAATCATTTGCTACGCAGAAAGTAGCATCACTCTGATCAACAGAGCTATTAACAATCATGCTCATGTTTGTCCGAAACTCACCAAACAATAAATTATTTTTTTTGTTTTCTTCCTCCTGTTGAGCCCTTTACAATGAATCGTTTTCGTTGCCCCCTCCGAAAAAAAAACAAAAAAAATATAAAACTGTTCAGAAAAATTCAAAAAAAGTAAAAAAAATTTTCAGAAAAATAATAAAAAAAATATAAAACAACAAAAACAATTTAAAAAAAAGTTCTTTTCAGAACTACCTCCCCGTTATAAAAAAATTGGTACAATATTTGCAACTGTGCCAACCTCTATTTCTCTTAGTTCGCTTCCCAGTTCGCTCCCCGGTACGCGAACCGGAAGCGAACCAAAAAAATGTTTTTATAAAAAAGAACAGTAAGTATAAGGGAAGGAAACAGACAGTTATGTTAAAAGAAAGACAGCTATAGGGGAGTAAACTAGAGATACTATTACCCGTAATCCACTGCTGATGATGTCACATATTACATCATTCATGACATGCTCAGTGACATCATCAGCAGAGGATTGCGGGTAACAGTATCCCTAGTTTATTCCCTATAGCTGTGTTTCTTTTAACATAACTGTCTGTTTCCTTCCCTTATACTTACTGTTCTTTTAAAAAAAAATTTTTTAGATCTGTCAGAAACAGTGAAAGTAATGAAATATAAAAGACTACGTAGAATATGAGCACTGTATGCAACAACTTTGACACTGACAGAAGCCTCACCTTCTCCATGCCTCCTACACAGTTCTACATGTACATCATAAATGCAAACAGAACAGAATTAATTATACATGTTAAATGGTTTATTTTTGCTGTTCTCAGAATGTATCAAATTTCACTAAAACAGTGACTTGAAGGTATTCATCATATAACAGCGGGGAAAAAAAAACACAATCAAAATGATTGTGTTTAAAAAACCCATACATTACAAATCAGAATTCAGAACTCCTTAAAGTTAACTTACTTTCCATGACGGCCAAGGATGTCCTATGAACAGCTTACACTCTGTTGTGCTGTTATTACTTTCAACCCGCCACTTTCTGAAAGAAAACCTCCATCGTTTTCAAAAACATGTTACATACAATAAATGACTTCTCGCTCTCTACCACACGATTCCACAAGGCCAAATCGTGTCAGAGCCATGTATAACTCTTGGATTTCTTGTAAGCCAATCCCGTCTTTTCGCATTTCCGCAACTTTCAGAATTAAAATGTTGAAGATCATTTACACAATCCTGGACTAGTAATATCTTCCCCTTCTTGCTCAATCATGTTCTACATTTCCTATCACACTGATACTGCTTACTATGAAGCAGACTTACACTACCTTTATGACTAGTACAATTATTTAATTCTCTACATCACTTTTAATCACAAAGCAATGTAAAACAGTAGACAGCATTGCAGACTTACATTCCCTCTACTCCATGTTTTGATTCGCTGCTTCAATTAGCTTATAAAAAGAAATCGTTTTTCTGAACTCATTCAAAGTGCAGTTATTTTTCCATGACGTCCAGTCTTATGGTTAGAAGTTATGTCTCTGTACTACACTTATCCTCAAGGCCAAATAGTGTAGGAGCCATAAGAACTTCTTGAAATTCCTCAGAGCACATCCCGAGATTCTTTCCCTAAAATTTTGGTTTTAAAAACACCAGGTAAGAGTTTTTAAGGTCATATGGCAATTTTTTTTTGAAAATTAAAACAGAATCATTGCAGAATGACCAGCCATTTCTACACTTTAAATAAGCTGTATAATGTCCTGATGTTATTGAAGGACCATCATGATATATAATTGCTACAGTTACAAAAGTCCTTCCTGATATTGACAACTGTGAAGCCACAAAATTTTTAATTAAAGTTGTCAATTTTGTTCCATCAGGCCTACATCGTTGGAACATTAAAATGACATACTGGCCATATGTTCGTATAAATAAAGTGGACATCATTTCAGATTTACATTGGCTACACTCCATGTTGTGATCAGCTGCTTTTACTAGCTTATTAAAAGAGACTGATTTACTGTCTGGCAAAGTTAAATATATAAATCTTTCTGAGTCTACACTAGTAGTAGCTGATACCCTACAGTTCTCGCAGTCATGCTGCCATTGATAAGAAAGCCCAAACAGGTGATCTACATCTACACCTTCATCATGCAATACATCAAGCATATACATTAAAAACTCCTGACAATCTTGCTGACTATTTTGAGAGAATTGTGTTTGGCCTGAACATCTGTCTAACAGATTTCGAATTTCAGACACACTTTCTATGTTTGTTCTATCAGTGCTACATTTCTCTAACACAGAATTTAACAAACTGCAAAATCTTTGATCCGAATTGACCACAATCTGTTCTTTTAAAGTTTCTAGAGAAAAGACAACATTAACCACTACATTAGCATAGCAGTTGACACCAGAACTGTTTTCAAATTGAAAACCAACAACATCTTCAACAGAATCCTTTTTGTTTCTGCTTATAATTTCAGGTTCATCAACTTTTCGTCTTTTTGCTACAACCTCCCCAGTATTGGTCACATTTCTTCGTTTCCGGCCTACCACACGTTTCTCAAACAAAGGATACTGAGGCAAATGTGGCGCATACTCTCTTCTCAACCTATTGTATTCCTTAACACAATCTAGATCCGCACAAATGTTTGTGACATCACACTCAATCAAGTACAATCCCGATAAAGTCCTAACTCGTGACAATGCCACATATGCCATACCCTCCTTGAACACAGAACTGCCAATATTCACCAATGCACAGTCTACACTTAAACCTTGCAATTTATGGATTGTCACCGCATATGCCAAGCAAACAGGAAACTGCTTACGACGAACATATAAGTCTTTTACAAGCAAAAATCTAGCAGAACAACGAGCAATTAGCTGTACTTCCTCAATGCCATCAAATTTAATTTTTAAAAATTCAATTCCATCTCTATTTCTGTATTTCACAAAATCAACAACATTACCCATTGATCCATTTACCAGACCTCTTTCAACATGTAAATTCCTTCTTAAAATTATACGGCAGTTCAAGCACACATTCAGAGTCTTTTCAAAACCCGCAGTTTTAGATATACTCTTCTCTAATGAATCCAATTTTGTTTTCAGATTCTCAGACAAAATAATTGTTGATCCCATATGCTCTACTCTGTCAATAGCTTCCAATTTCACAATCTCTTGCTTTTCTAAATGCAACATTTTGTTGTTGAATTTGGCACATTCTGCAAGAGTTGGCATCAAACATATTCCAGATTTTTTCTCAGTAACTTTCTGAAAAATATTCTCAGGCACAACATCTTCGTCTGGATATAAATTTGTCAGTAATCGTGCATGTAAAGCTTCTTTCCCATGCTCGGTCACTTTTCCAATTCTAACATCTTGTAGAATAGTCTTGTAAACTTCATCCTTTGCCTGACGCATATTTTCATGCAGTTCAGCATAATTGAAGTTTAACCATATATTGACGTTGCCAATACTCCCTAAGCACTTCCTGGTATCTTCATGCGTGAGCATTTTGAACACAGGTTGCCCTTTCACTGGTGTCAGCTGCAGAAGATCTCCAAAAACAATGATGTGTTTGCCACCAAATAACACATCATACTCTGTTTTGAGAACTTCTTGCATTCTCAAATGCACAAAGGCAAGCATAACATTGGAAACCATGCTTACTTCGTCAATGATAAGAAGTTTCATTTTCCTCAAGACTCTTGAAACTTCAAAACAAGCATCTCCAGATAGCTTGTGATATTCTAATTTGTTGTCATGCTCCACTGGCAGCATCAGTAAACGATGTAAAGTAATCCCTTTAATGTTATGTGCTGCCAGTCCAGTTGGAGCGGTGACAACACAAGACAGCGATGACTCTGTCCTTTCCTGCAAATAACATGAAATTGCTTTAATAAGGAAACTTTTTCCAGTTCCCGCTTCTCCACTCACGTACAGTCGGACAGGCTTCAACGACGTACATGAGCACTCTTTCTTATCATGACTTAATCCATGATCAATTTGCATGGTAAGTTCGTCATATATTTTCCTCTGCTCAACGTTGAGTTGTCTTTCCAACTCTTCTAAGTTAACCGCATCCTCCTGAGCATGTGCCATGGCTCTTTCCACTTCATTCATAGCAGTGGCAGCTTCATTTTCGATAAGAGGTCCTCCTAGTGGATCCTGACTCAATGAAGCAGAACTCTGACTGTCCTGAGAACTGTCTCTGGCAATCTCGGCTGCAATCGTTGCTTCCTGCTCAATTTCCACATTCAACATTTCTACATATTTGGGAAAAGCAGGACATTCTATGGTCTCCTTGGCAGCATTGAAAGAGTCTTCGTAACAGAGGAAATCTCCAAGCAGTTCCTCTTCTGCACGCCAAGGCTTAAAAAGTTGCAAAAGTGCTAAATAGAAAAACTCCTTTTTTTCAGGAGATTCGCCACTCAATTTTCGATGGTTTATCAAGTGGCATTTTCTTTGCTTGACCAGACATCCCTCACTTCCTATTACAGCATACACTCCTTTCTCAGTATCTTCTTTGATGTTCCTCTTGAATATGTAATTTTGCAGAACCTCATACAGACAAACATTCTCGAGGTGACTGCTTCGATTTGGATAATATGTATCCAACATGTTGCTCTTCAAAATGTCGGTACTGTTTGGCTCCTTTTCCGCCAAATACTCAATTTCCCGCACAGGTTTCAGAACTCGATTACGCGTTGCAGCAAGACCAACACTCGCCCAAACGATACTCCTGGACTTGGCATAGAGACTTGCTGAAGACAACCGGTCAGAACATTCGTAAGCTCCGATTTCTCGATGCGACAACATCTTCAGACTAAAACTGTACAACTTCTTGCTGAGGCTCTTTTCATGGGAAATGTCCTCCCACATATCCTTCAATTCTGTCTTCTCTTTTTTGGTGATGTAAGATGTCACATACCTAGCCACAGCCATACAGTTATCAGCCACAAACTGTATATCCATGTTAGCATTCCACATGGACAAAATCACCGGGTTGTAGTCGTTGATGTACTTAGACTCTTCGTTCCTCTTCAAATTGTATGTGTTTTTAGGTGATTTCTTCATCACATTATGTTGCAGCGAAGACATCAAACTGTTCACTCTTCCTTTAGAAATCACCGATCGTGGAAAGCCGAAACGACATTTGGTGTAGAACTTGTCTTTGTTCCGGAATTTACGACGACAGTACTTTCCACATCGATGGCTTTGGAAACGTAGAACTTTTTCTCTTAGGCTTTTTTTCTCCTTTGCGTTTGGAACAGCACACGTAGAATACTGTTCTATGAAACTCATCACTGAGTCGTCTGCATCCGTTCCAAATTTAGGTGCATCCTTGATCCACAGCAACATATGTATATGAGGAGCACCTCTTGCTTGGTACTCCTTCCTCCAGAAGAAATCCAACACCTCTCCAAGAGGTGGATTCTTCTTATTCATGATGAAAGACATCATACCTTCAAATCTATGATTGAAGTACCTACATACATTGACTGGATCAAAAGAGCACAGTTCTCCGGGTGTCTTGAATTCGATGTTTTCTACGTAAGCATTTGCCTCTCGTAGAAATTCAAGTAAGTCTTCCCAGCCATACTCAGCACAGCTCAAAGTGAGGAACCATGTGGGAGTTCCTAAGTTCCTCAGCATACATTTTAAATCACCATGACGACGGTACCAGTACTCATTAGTACCACGCTGACACGCCATGAGATTAATCAGGTGAGAATCCAAAATGCTGTCTTGGACATTGACTTTATCCATAAAGTCACTTGCCGAGATGTTTTGCATGTGTATACCACTTTTCAAGATGTGGTTCACTGCATATGACAGTCCAGACAGATCGCTTTCAAACAGGAGATGAAACAAATAAGGAATGCATTGTCGAAACCTAGGATCTCCTGCATACAATCGCAAAGTCCGGTATTCAGAAGCAGGAATTTGATGAGGTCGCTCATCATATCTTCCTCCCTGACCTGTTGGAAAAAGCTGTGGGAAACACCGAGCTTCCAAACTTTCCTCCCAAACACTAATGGGACTCCCTTTCGCTTGTTTCATTTGAAACAACTCAATAGCATTCCCCATGACTTCCTTGGAATGCAAAGGATGAACACTATAATGTTCATATATTTCTTCACTAGTACAGGGTTCTACTTTCTCAATTTGACCAGCACACAAATCGCTATCCTCTTCCTCACTTACTTCCTCTTCTGCAACATATACATTTTTATAGTATTTATTATATTTTTTCAAATACAATGTTGCCCTTTTGACTTTCCTAACATCTACTAAATCTTGCCATATTTTCTTATTCTTTGTCGGAACCCCATTAACTAAGATAACCAGAGGTTCCTCTTCCACTTTTTCTACTCCAATTGTGTTAATGTTTTTCTTCAAATCTAGAGGCAAATAAACAACTCTTCCCTTTAATCCTCTCTGTAAATCTGATGGAGGCAATTTCCCTGTCTTTGGCTCCATTCTTACAATAGCCTGAAAGGGATGGATACTTTGAATCAAAATAGATTCATAAGTATTTAAATCCTTCAATTCAGAAGGAATTTCAACCAATTCCAGATTATTATGAACTGCTCTAGCAGGCATCTGGTTTTGATTTAATTTGTTACAACAATAAGTACACACACGTTGATCCAATCCCAAATCAAAACAATTTTCTACCATCAAGTATGTTGTAAAATCCTTCCATTCACTATTATTTTCCCTTTCACTTTTTCCATATAAATCCACTAACTTAGTCTGATTCTTATAATAAGTGCGTCGACAACACACACAAGTGAAATTTGGCCTCTCACTTGATTTCACCTCAAACGTCGCAATTTCCCTCTGGAAATTATCTGTACTGGAAACCTGTACACTATCTTCCACATTACTCTCTTCTTCTTGGTCAATTTCAACATTCTCCTCTTTACTTCCAAAGTAACAAAACTCAATTTCTTCACATATATTTTTCACATCTATTTCAGAACCATGCAAAAGAGCAGCGCATAATTGTTTTAGCATAATTGCTGGACTCTTAGCATAATACAACATTCTAACTAATTTCCTCACTTTATTATGATGCACTGCTAGCATCCTGAAATGATGAAAAACACTCTGGCATACTCTCCTGGAAAGACAAGCCAGTGAATGACCATGCAAACCTATCACTTCTCTCACTCTGCAAGGATCTAATTCTTGCAACAACTTCATTTTCTGCTTCAAACTTTTCTTACTAAATGACCGTATAAAATCACAAAGCAAATTGATGGAATCCTGTCGTACACTGCAAATACTACTACACTTCCAGGTGTACACAGGACCCTTAGGACGTCTCCCTAAAACCTCATTACCTAACACCTCTTCTATCTCTGTTCTCACAAGTTTTTCTTTTTCAACTGGACAACCATCTTTCACTTCATAAGCTCGACCACTGGTGTCAACTGCATGCACCAAATCATTATCCTGGAAATAACTCTCCTCATTAAAAAATGCCTCAGAGCTTGAACTATGCATCCATTCTCCAGAAAAAACTTCACAAAAATTACTACGATTAACTATTCTCTTCCATCTACTATTTCTTTTGAAATCATAAATTACCTTGTTTAGCTTCCTAATTCTATTGATTGTCAAAATAAATAACTTACGTTTAATTTCAAAGGCCTGATCAATAACTTTCTCAACTATTTTTTTTCTCTTATAAAAAACCACTTTCTGCTGACCTTTCTTAATATTTTTTAACAAATTCCCAATTATCCTGTTGCGGAACATTCGTTTACGAATATCCCTAAACTGTTGTTTCCTTCTACTTTCATGCATAGAGTTATCTCTTACTCTAGCAGTAACATTTCTCATTGGCCTTTCCTTACCATTTGAATTCGGTCTCCTTTTCTGGAGTGAAACATTTTCTGTAGTAATATTTTTTTTACTACACATATTTCTTATGACTGTTTTTCGACTCTTACCCGGTGCTTTCTTGGTGACTTGACAAATCTTTTTGTTAGAGGACTGCTGCAATATTCCATGCTCCTGCTGTCTTTGACGTTTTCCAGCCTTTCTTACTCTTTCTTTGCTAGGCATCCTAAAATCTTGAAATAATGTGCAGTTGAATCTGTGGTAAAATATAATAAAAAATGTTATTAACCACTATTACCCAACAGTAAATTAATAACAGTCATCAAAAACTTAACACACTACTTAAGTATATAATATACTGAAGCCTATCTTCAATTTTTCACTGAACAGGACTCATCTCTTCTTAACCTTGGATAAACCTCACCTACTCTGTGTCCCCTGCACATAATTAAATGTAAAGGGGCAGATTTATATTAACTAGCACATCCCCAGGGATGCACCAGTTAACGTGCACCGCTGCTCTGCCACCCACGGTGTGCCGCATTTACAATCAGATAGGACAAAGCTACATCAAAACCCTGCGCCTGCTTGAAGCAGGCATAGATCTTGACGCAGGTAGGCTGAAAGCTAAAGCAACAACTAAGTGTCGTGTGCAGAAGTTACAAAAAAGGAAAAATGGCGTTTAAACCAGTAATGAGACCATGCTAACGTAATACAGAGTAAAAATATCCAGGATCTACATCAGTTTGGGGTTCACGAACCTGGCAGGTACAAGGCACTGAGGCTTTCCACCGTGCATGTCTCATCCCAAAACATATGTTGTTTGTGAATGAAACAATTTCCCAGACCAAATGCTTTGGATTGGCTACTTCTAAAAAATTAAACACCCCTACTATCCCGGAGTTAGAGGAATACGATGGTTGGAGTAATTTTACTCGTTGTCTATTAAAGATTTACAGGCCCTACTCCGTAATTCTTCCTTTAACATTTCCAGTATAAATCCAAAAGGTTGACTGCTTTGGCAACGTGCCTTATCCACGGTTTAATAACGCTGCCTTTTGCTTTATATAAGTTTTCAAATTGTATGAAATATATACCAATAGGTCGTTATTAACCTTTAGGTAGTGGTTTTCTTCATCAAGTCTGGTCGCTTCCATACACATACAGATTTTCAAAGATGATCAAGAACTTTATCTGAATGGAGAGGAATGCACTGAGACGCCAGATCATTCACTAATGTGTAGGCACAGACAGTTACACGGTTCATGCAACAAACACCGACCAAATATGGCTTGCGTGTTGCAAGGCACGCCAGTTCCTGCTATCATCCCCACGTTCAAGTTCTTGGAAAATGGTAGTTATTTGATGCTCAATAATGAAGATTGTTCTGGGTTAATTAAAAGTATTCATTTTATCGTAACAGTAAATGAACGGGTTATTTGCTGCAGAAATGTTCTATTTCCTCCCACACATGAACATAGGGAGTTTTCAATCTGGCCACAAATACCAACCTTGGGAGCACATTTCAACAGCATGGCAAGAATAAGAGCTCTTTTGTCTCAGAGAGAGGTGGCCTTGAGTTCGGCCCGTGAAACTTTCGTGCTTCACATAGCGAACACCCGTACAGAGGTGCAGACCCTTTTAAATACAGATTCGACTTTGCATTTCAGCAAGATTACCCATTCATTTCCATGCAGCAGGAGGCCCATAGGAATGAAGGTGCAATTTGCGATTAGCAATTACCTCATCGCAAATTACGAATTTTTCCGACGGTGCAGGGGTATCTCAAGAACACCCTGCTGCACCCCTGAAAAAAAAATTTGGGGTCATATGGCGCACATAAATTTTGAAAACATTCCTTTACCTCAAAAACGATTTTCAACTCATAATTTGAAAACACTGCACATGGGGAAATGACTTAAAATGTCCTTAAGACACATAAAAGCATTTTTTGATTGCCTTTGCAGCATGTTTCAGTCACCTTTAACATGCCTATGTAACGGAAACATTCAAAATCTAAATTTGCCATGCACAGGTGGGAGCATATTTACAAGCAATTTGCTCCACAGACAAACTTCTTACATTGAAATGGGAAAGACTCTCAATTACCTTATAAAGAAGCAGACACCATTATGTCCTTCTCATCAATATTAAAACCATTGCTTTTTCTCAAAAACGATTTACAAGTCATAATTTGAAAACACTCCACAGCTCCTATGCACATAAAAGCCCTGTCAGTACTAATACTTCACATTTTCTCCAATTACAATTTCTCAAACAAACAAAATCTATTTGTGAAACACTTGAGACAAAGCAACATTTGAAAAACACAACTTTCTTCATAATTTTCTCCTTAAAGCACACTATTTTCTATCTAAATTAAAGACATTTTTTCTCACCTTAGCAAGTACTTTGAGTTTCAAAACAGTCTCAGAAACACACCAATTTGTCTTCAGCAGAGCAAAAGGTATGCACTCCAGAGTCTGCAGCTATCAAAAGCACAGAAATGCTGTAATTCCTCACACAGATCTCTCATGTCACCCAATCAAAACTCTTCCCTCACTTTTTTTCAAAGCAAAACCCTTCCCCCCTCTGCCCCCTCTCTGCTTTTTCTGCATAGCAACCACCTCTTGCAAGACCTCTCACACAACAATGTTGCAATTGAACTCTGAACTCTCAGTGCACCTGCATATCCAAAGCATTCTTTCATTTAATGATTTTTTCTTCGCCACTCAAAATACATCTTTCAACGAACTCATCCATGCACACTAACTTTCTGTTTTCAGCAATCAAAATCCACCAATCACTCTTACTGCTTCATTAACACAGAAACTCCTCAGTTTTTTTCATTTTACACTCTCATTTTTTCAACTGCCATTTCATTGCCACACTTCATCTGACTGCAGGAGAACCTTCTCTCGCCATGTTTTCTGTCTGGATTGTTGGACATAGCTACATCTATTGGGCTCAAAGGTACGCTGAAAACAGGAATTTACCTAACCTCAATTTACAAGATGTGGAAATTAAGTGGTTTGGCCACAGAGGATTAAAATGTCACCAATTGATACCATTGGTGAAAACCTTTATGCATTTGCCAAAACCTGACCTGTTAATTGTGCACTGTGGAGGTAATGATTTGGGCACTTTGACTGGGGTAGGTCTGGAAATGCTTTTAAAGGACACCTTTGAGCAATTGATGGCACTTTTTCCTCAGACTGCCTTGGTATATTCAAATATATGCCAAAGACAGAAATGGAGGTGGTCGAACCAATTTTGTCCACAAATTGAGAAATCGAGGAAGCATGTAAACAAATCTGTTTCAGCTTACATGAGAGACCATGGAATGGGCTCCCTGTACAACAATAACTTGCGTTACTACATGCAAGATATCTACAGAGGAGATGGAGTTCACTTCTCAGATGAGGGCAACAGAGTTTTCACTCTGAATTTAAGAATGTGCATTGGTACCTACTTATAAGTACCTAAATGTACCATAAACCCAAAAGCTCTTCTCAGAGCTACCCTACATCTGATCACTCACAATTATTATTGTACTCTAACTTTTTTCACTAATTTTCAAGAAAGTACGCTCCCCAGAACGCTTCCCGGTTCGCGAACTAAAAAAACGGTATATATTTTTTTGCCCTGCGAGAACCTTTCAAAGCCTCCACATCAAACCTAGGGGGTCAGGGACGATCTACTATGCCCCCTTATGGTCATTTGCCCCTTCGCTTTGGCCTCCTCTTGTCTCTCGATCCTACCGAGAGACAAGATGGCGGCCGCTACGGACTGTTTGGAATGTTTACAGACGCCGAAAAACCAATCAGCTTCGCAAACCTCCGTAACGCGAAAAGTACGCGAAGCGGAGCGCTGTTACAGATATATATCTTTTTTTGAACGTTAATTTCTCAAAATCCACTGGAGCACATATATTGAGACCTAGCAAAGGCACATCGGGCTACCAGTCCCTACAATTTTGCCAAGTTTCGTGCAAATCCATTCAGCCGTTCGATTATTATTATTATTTTTTTTTTTGCCCCGCGGGGCCCTTTTAAAACCTCCACATCAAACCTAGGGGGTCAGCGAGGATCTACTATTCCCCCTTATGGTCATTTGCCCCTTCGCTTTCGCCTCCTCTTGTCTCTCGATCCTACCGAGAGACAAGATGGCGGCCGCTACGGACTGTTTGGAATGTTGACAGACGCCGGAGAACCAATCAGCTTCGCTTCACAAAGCTCCGTTGCGCGAAAAGTCCGCGAACCAGACCGCTGCCTGGTCCGCGCTTACAGATATATATCTTTTTTTAAACGTTAATTTCTCAAAATCCACTGGAGCACATATATTGAGACCTACAAAAGGCACATCGGGCTACCAGTCCCTACAATTTTGCCAAGTTTCGTGCAAATCCATTCAGCCGTTCGGGCTAAAAGTGAGGCCAACCGCCCTATGGAAATTAACATGGGAAAAACGCGTTTTGGGACCCCCCTTTTTTCTCGGCCCCCCCTTGACGAACCCCCCCCAAATTTTCAAAGGCTGCTCAGAAACAAAATGTGCCATTTTCCTGAAAATTTCAGCCAATTCCGTCCACAAACGGCAAAGTTATTAGACATAGAATTTTCAAAAAACCCATAGAGAAAAAATCCTAACTATATATACCTACTGGCGACCGCCAGTAGGTAATATATATATATATATATATCTCCAAAGAAACCTCCCTCGAAAAGAAGAAGCGGAGGCCTGAGGGGAACAGGTAGGAGATTCTTTAATTACTTAAAACAGCTCCAGTGGCGGCAATGCATTTCGGCTCTCGCCTTCCTCAGCGCCCAACACCAGAATGGAAACTTTTGCTGTGAACTTCCCTGCTTCCTCTGTAAAAGCTGTCGTGGATTCGCTCCTACCCCTGTCTAATACAGTTCACCTGTTGTAGCTCGTCCATGATTCTGCAAACTACAACTCCCAGGATGCCATATGCTGTCAGCAACTCGGGTCGGTGAAGAGATGCGGGGAGCATAGGTGTTTTGAAAAACGATGTTTTGCGGAACCCATGGAACAGGAAATGAAGCAACACCAAACTGTCCCAAGCTCTTGCAGTCTCTCCTCCGGTCCCCTCGTACCGCCACAGCCACCAGAAACAGAAGTTCAGTATGCAGGGGCTAACATGCGGTTGCAGATTGCCCATATATATATATATATAGATGTATGAAGCAATGAAGCATGAAGCATAAGGAAAACTCTTGCATTCATAATATAAATGAATTGAACAAGGATGGTGAAGTGAAGGAGATGCAAGGAAGTACATGGAGGTGAGGGTGCCGAAGAGGAAAGAGAAGAGATGTGAGATGTGCAGAAGGAGGATTCCGTAATGATGTTGGGAGGATAAGGGGCTGCAGAAGACAGTGGTGTGAACAGGAGTGATTGAGACTCCTAGGACCACTACCCCTTCCACAGACCTCAGTAAAGTTCCAGTCACGGTCTCATATATTCACAATTGAAACATGTTCAACTCTAATTATTCACAACAAAATCATTATTACTCATTTATCTTATTCACCTAAAAAGTATTGGCAAAGCAAAGAGAGCTGCTTGATTTAGACCTATGTCTGCTGAGTTTGATAACAGGATTTTTACGCAAAATATATAACTGTATTGACATAACGTGAATGACATGTAGTTAAAATTAAAACATGTTGTCTAGAAATCTGTGCTCATGTGAACATCCACCAAATGCCAGCCTCAAATTCAAAAAGGTTGTTGTTGCTTGAAACCATATTTTTCAGCACGCTGTCATCTCTCTGTCCTTTTCTTCACTGTACACTCAGCAAACAATTAACTATTCAGTAAATACTGGTTTGAAACATGATATTTCTTTCTCAAGCACATGATGCTTTATTTTCAAGCTTCATACATGCTGTGTTAGTGAAATTAATTTCCCAGAACCCTCATCTATTGGTGTGACTGTATTGTGTGATTTTGTTTCTGAAACTTGTGTAATGAATCATGTACCACTCATTGGATCTCTGAAGGGCACCACAGATGAAAACTGTGTTAGGTGACTCTGTGGGATTACGCTAAATAACGTGATTTCAAACTCTTTTGTTGTTTCCTCAATATGACTGGATGGAATTTTGTGACCTTTGTGTAGTGTCTTTGCTATTATACATGCTAGGACCCTCGTGGCTCTGAGGGTACTCTGAACCGAAATACGCAATCTGCTGGGAGGTGGTAAGGTGTGGTTTTGAAAGCTTTTATGCATTGCATGTAGAGACTGATCGTATGTGCAAGATTAAACACATCTGCTGCAGAGCTCCGTGTGTGGCATTTTCATTTGTATGCTCCCGGGCTGGGAAAGACGCTACAACTGCCGATTAGGATAGGATGAGTGTTCTGAGGAAATGAGTCTGCTCTCCCTGAGAGTTTACAAAGGTACAGCAAATTGCTTGTGCATGCCACATGAGCCCCAAATCGAAGCAAAAGTGCCTGTGGTTGGCATCTGTGGAATCAAAGCCCTGATAAAGTCCATACACAGCCATTGAAGAAGCTGAAAGTCCTGTAGAGAAGCACATTCGTAAAGCCCACCAGAACCTGCTGGTAAGACTGAAAGAAGCAACACTGTGCCCTGCCATAACACAGAGCCACTATCCATACGAAGCACATGCTAAAGGCAGTGACAAGCAGCTAATAAAAACAGAACTGTACTGACCGGCACAAGCAAGTAAAGTGCTATACAACCCCAAAACTGAAAAAGACGACCAGGCCCAAGCAATGGGGGAGGTTGCGGGGAGAGGTTGCTGGTCCTGCTCTGCATGAAGAATGCTGTCTGAATAACATGTGCTCTCAATGGCTACAGAAGAGAGCACAAAGTACAATGTGGCTACATTCTGGAATCCACCACCATCGTTTGACATAGTGAAGAAACAGAACATCGGAGCCAGGTTGGCTGCATGGATTGAAACGTTTGATGATATCATAGATGCTCTAGAAGAAGACAATAAGAAAATATTAACATATTTGAAAACAATTGGCAGTGATGGAGTGAAAGAAGTGCTAAAGCAAGACTTCCAAGCTGAAGCAATATCATACCAAAAGATAAAATTAGCTTTGGAAGCCAAGATCAATCTGATGCCGAATGTCCACTATGAATGGTACATCTTCAACCAAGCACGAAGACAGACTGGTGAATGGATGAGTTTGTTGAGAGAACTGATTCACTTCTCAAACACTGTAATTTCTGTGACTTTAAGATAAAGAAGCCATCCAGCTCAGTCATTGCTGTCTTTCAGATTACTTCAGAACAAGCATGTGGAGAGAAACAGCATGTTGCGAGAGACACTCAGTTTAGAGAAAATTCTAATGGCTGTAAGGGTAGAAGAATGAGAAGATTGAAAATCTGCTGAAATGAAACAAGAACAACACATAATGAATCAGAGTTGATCATGAAAAGCACACATAAGCACAAAATAGATAAACACAAGTCGATCTCTTAGAAGAAGAAAAAGGTATGCGTTCAAGGTAAATGTCCTGCCATAGAACTGACATGCAGAGGCTGAGGGAGAGAAAACCACTTTATAACAGTCTTCAGAGCAAAAGAGAAAACAGGTGAGTTACAGAAAGGAGAGAAAATGGACGCCAGGTGGTTCCAGAAGCATTATCGCCAATCCCACAAGGTCAAAAGGTAACATCAGTTATGACAAGTAGAAACCAAGCACAGTCGATCATCGTCAAGTTCATCACATAAAGGCTATTCAAAGTCATTACCAGGGGCTAGCGAAGAAGACATATGTGCGTTCATTATATCAACTAAGGAGCAACATGAACTTTTAGGATTAGCTGCTTGCAAACAAGATCAAAAGTCAAAGAAAATTACCAAATGAAACATTAAAATTTGATTTGACACTCCTAAAATTACATTACAGGTGAATGGTTGTCCCATAACCTTAATTGTCGCCCCATAACCTTGATTATGTACCGTGATGCATCGATTAACATCATGGCAGTAGAAAAGTTTAACAGCCTATCTCCTGTACCATACCTTACTCTATCAAATATGTAGGTATACACATGGGCTGCTTCTAAACCATAACAGAGTCAAAGGACTTCTCCCATTTTGACCTGAAGAAAGGTTACCATCAACTCAAGCCGGAAGAGTACTGTAGGTACATTACTACTTTTTCGATTGTGGATTTGTTCAGATACAAAAGACTGAGTACAGTGATGGCATACTGGTATTTGGGACAACACAAATGAGGCATGACAGGGCTTTCACAAAAGCCTGACAATTACTAGCTGATGCAGGTCTCACTCTGAATGCAGCAAAGTGTGATTTTCACAAAACAAAACTATAATTCTTTGGACACATATTAACTGACGGGTATTGAATCCTGACCGACATAAGGTGCAAGCACTGTCATCTACTAGTCCTCCACAAGATGTAACTGTGCTGCAATCCTTTTTAGGCATGGCCAGTAATTGCAAAAAGTACATTTGTGACATTTTTACAGTGAGTGCCGTATTGAAAGACTAAAAGCGGAATGTCCCATTCCAGTGGTCCCTTGAATGCAACCAAAGTGTCAAAGAAATAAAAAATGGAATTGAGAATGTAACTGAAATAGCCTATTTTGACCATAGGTTACATACTGAGATCACAGTAGATGTGAGCCCAGTGGGGTTGAGGGCTATTCTTGCTCAACACAAGGGGAATCCAAATTCCCAGAGGCACATTATGTCTTTTTCCAGGAGAAGCTTTTCTGAAACAGAACATTCCTATTCTCAGACAGAGAAGGAGAGATTGGCTGTAGTGTTGGCCTGAGAACATTTCCATGTGCTTTTATAAGGGAAACATTTCAATATCATCACAGATCACCGGGTGGTGTCCACTATCTTTGGAAACCTGACACCTAAGATGCCCCCTTGAATCAATGCCTGCAGCTTTCCCCATTGAATAGATTATTGCTACAACCAGCGAAGATAAGTAAATTCTTGTCCTTGAAGACCTCAGTACAACGTAATCTTGGACGAAAAGTATTCAACCCTTTGCTGATGATATTGAATTTCAAAATATACTGGATGAGCTACCATCACCCAAGGGGGTATCATACTGAGAGGCTCGAGAAACCCCATATCTGGAAGCCTAAGACAGCAAGTCATTGAGCTGGTCCATGAAGGAAAACGTGTCATTGCAGCCATAAAAAGAGCCCTAGGAGAATGAGTGTGGTTCCCCCACATAAATGAACGAGTTGAGAAAGACCTAAAAGCGGTCCATCTTTGTGACTGTTTATCCCCCAAGAGGATGCAGCATCCATTGACATTGTCTGACTTTCCTGTACCAGCCTTGAATACAGTTGTAGTTGATTTATTTGGGTCTCTAGGAAATGGACATCATCTCATGCGTTTTCCCTTGGTGGAAGACTTATCATCGACAATCCATGACAAAGTCATCGAGCAGCTTCATGACATATTTGCAGCACTGGGCATCCCCGCTATTCTCAAATATAATAATGACCTGTTTTTCAATAGCAAAGACTTACTGGAGTTTCTTGTTCGACTCAATGTCAAGCATCAAAACAATACAATTCTCTGTACCCTCTGTTCCTGTACGGAATGAAATGCACAGCAATGTGCATTTTGGTCCACGCAGAAACGGGCTGTGGAGCTCCCCCAGCAATGCCTTTCTAAGATTCTTCAGGAGCCTTAGAAAGGCACTGCCCTGGGACTGCTGCCACAGGAACAACCAACCTGTATTTTAGTCAGAATACGGCAGGTGGACTGACCACTTGTGGTTTGATGTTGTTGGAGCGGGCGCTGGCGTGGTGGCCCCCTCCAACACGGCCAAACTCTTAATCAGGCCCTTAGACTTAATGCGTCTGAAACACAATCTTTTAGATGAAGTTCTTGATGCAAACAGAGACGTTTTAAGGTATGGGCAAAGTGTGCTCTGGCCCAGGGCCCCAGCCTTTCAGAGGGGCCCCTAATATAGATAGCTCTGTTCGGCAGAGTCTTGCCTTGATGACCTTGAATACAAATTCTTAAACAGGTGGCTTTAAACACAGTTTTCAAATTAATTCATTTTTGATGTGGGTGATGTGTGAGAATCTATTACAACCATTTTGCAAACATGTGTGTTTTTGTTTTTTGCAACAGGATCTTATATGAGAAATGGGAGGATGTCACTGTGATTATTTGCAGTAGTATTAGTGAGCTTCTACTGTATTACAATATTGAAAACATACACCACTACCCCTGAATATCAACTATAAACACATTTTGAATTTGAATCAGATTGTCTGTGCGCTGTTTGTGATCTAGACAGAGTACACGAAAGAGCTGAAACTGGATCATACATTCAAAGCTGATCTGCACAGGAGCCCCAAAATACGTTTGGCCCAGGTCCCTTAAAATCCAGAAGATGTCTCTGGATGTGAAGTCAATTTCCGAAACCGAAGTCGGATTTTGGTCATTCACCCATTTTGGATAAAGGGCAGTTAATCTTGAAGAAACAGTGTTCAATCCTTAATACCCATACACCTGTGTGGCTTGGAAGTCATATTTCACGTAAAGCCAGTAGGAAACAGTGCCAGGCCAAAAACCAGGTGACCTTAGAGCTAGCAAACCTAGCTCAGAGAAGGGCAGGCCGCCCAGCCATGAGCCTTTGGACCATTTTCGTATTAATAACTACGAGCACTTTGAACTGAGTAAAAATATCTATCATAATCCGTCTCACAGTTCTGAAACAGGTGATATTGCATGTGGTAGCTGCGGACGGCGCACTGCGATATAAGCATTTATCTCAGTTGACAGTGTTTTTTTAGCACATGCTGTTTCCTTCAAGGGGGGTTGTGTACGTGACAATGGGGGTAGCATGGCGACCCGCCAGCTGACCCACGGCCTCGCCCTCAAGGCTGGAGACAGGCGGGTGAACCACATGGGGCATCTGCCCGCCGGCCCGGCCCCCGTCCACAGGCACCGAATCCGTCTACAAGGATGAGTTCCCGCGAGAGCGATAACACCGACGGGTACAGTGACATGTATTCAGAGCCCTTTGAAACCGACAGCCTCTTGGAGTATAGATCCAACTTCTCCGGCTACGAGGAGAGTGACGACGTGGAGCTAGAAGGAGAGACGGTCGTGCCTCTCGACCCGCGGAAGCCGTCGAAAGAGCGCGCCAAGTCTGAGCCGCAACAACCAGGGAGCCACGAGGCTGGCGCGCACCCAGTCCAGCCGAGCCACTCACCAGGCCCCCCCGGCCCTCCAGCAGGGACGGAAAGCAGCAGCAGTAACCTTTCGGAAGAGGAAAACTCCTCGCTTCTTTACCAGATAGTGACGGACCTGGGACCCGAAGAGGTACGGTGGTTCTACGAAGAAAACAAGACTTGGAAGCCGTTTATCGGTTACGACTCCCTGCGCATCGAGTTTAACTTCAGGCGCCTCTCGAGCACGCGCCTGAAGCGGGGCCCAGACGCATTGCCGGAGGAGGGGGTGGAGCCGGTGCCCGTGAGAGCCGGCCTGTATGAGGTGGACTTGACGGAGGGTGGCTGCTATCCCTTGTACTGGGAGGAGCACGAAAAGACCTCCATCATGCGAGGCCAGTGGTTCGTGGATGGGACGTGGCAGCCGCTGTCCCAGGATGTGAGTAACCTGATCGAGCAGGAACACTTGAAAATTTTCAGGGGGCAGCGCCTGTGGCACACCTTCGAGCAGAAGCTCAGCCCTGCCACTGACAGCAAATATCCGATGCACACACTGACGCTGCATCGCAGCCACATTGACTGGCACAACGTGTACGAGGTATACCTCTACAGCGACGCTACCACCTCCAAAATTGCCAGGAAAGTCACGCAGAAGTTGGGCTTTTCAACCAGCGGCACGAGACTTCACCGAGGATACGTGGAAGAATCCAGCCTGGAAGATAAGCCACCGCGGACGACTCACATTGTCTTTGTGGTGCATGGCATCGGACAAAAGATAGACCAGGGGAGCATTATCAGAAACACAAGCATGCTGAGAGACATGGCGAGGAAAATTGAGGAAAAACATTTCTACAACAACACAACCAGTCACGTTGAGTTCCTGCCCGTGGAGTGGAGGACAAAGCTGGCACTGGACGGAGATACGGTCAGCTCTATAACACCGCAACGGTTATCTCGCATCAGGAACCTGCTGAATAGCAGTGCGATGGACATCATGTACTACACCAGCCCCCTCTACAGAGATGAACTAGTGAAAGGTCTTCAGTCAGAGCTTAATCGTCTATACTCTCTCTTTTGCGCCCAGAATCCAGATTTCAGTGAAAAAGGGGGCAAGGTTTCCATTGTGTCACACTCACTAGGATGTGTTATTTCTTATGACATAATGACTGGTTGGAACCCAGTGAGAATGTGTGAGCAGTTCCTTCTAATGGATGACGGTGGAAGTGAAGAAAACTGGGGCTCAGACGAAGAAAGAAATCTGATTCAAGAGCTTTACGCCGCCAAAGAGCACATAAAACAATTGCAGCAAAGATTGGTTGGACTTAAATCGACGTTGAAAACTCATCACTTAAAATTTAAGGTTGAACATTTCTTCTGCTTGGGATCGCCATTGGCTGTCTTTTTAGCATTGCGGGGAATAAGACCAGGAAATGGTGGCAGTCAAGAGCATATTCTTCCCAAAAACATTTGTAACCGCGTGTTCAACATTTTTTACCCTACTGATCCTGTAGCATACAGACTGGAGCCTTTGATATTGAAGAACTACACTGTCATTTCGCCTGTTCAGATTCACTTGTATCATACCGCAAATCCAATCCCGTATAGGTTTATGAAGCCATGCTATGCTAAACCATATAAAGAAGCTTATACAGTATCTACAGTCTCCGACAGTGGAGGCAGACCAAGCCAGCTCTTGTTACCTACAATACCCAAGCAGCCCTTGAACAAACCTGCTGCAAACTTTGGCACACAAGGAGCTAAGCGCATGGGAAGGGGTATTGGACGAGCATTCGCAGATGTAGCACCTACTTTGCAGACGCCTGATACATCAAATAATCGACCAGAACAGGAAGAAGCAAATGCTTTTATGTTTGGATTTACGGAAGGTGCACAGAACCTCCCGACACCCATTACTGACTTTCTAGACCCCCCACTGGAGTTGGAGCACAGGATTGATTTTGAACTCCGGGAAGGTCTTGTAGAAAGTAGTTATGTTTCAGCAATAACATCACACACTGCATATTGGTCATCCATGGATGTCGTGCTCTTCCTCTTAACGTTTTTGTATGCGGAGGACTGTGCAGATGAGGAGTTTGAGAAATCAAACAATGCAGCCAAATTATATAGGAATGCACCACCATTTTAATACTTTGCCCTTTTTCTTACATGCTGATTATCCACCCTGTGTCTTTTATAATATTAATTTGAATTATTGAGTAGACGTACAGTGCTCTATGTCAGTGTTGACTTGACAACGAGTGGCTACAGTTCTAAAGTTCAAATCAGTAACAAAGTGGCAGTTGAGTGTGGTGGTATATCTAATGTTCTTTCCAATTAGGTAGTAATATTCCTGTGACCTCATTAAAAAAGCACAACTGACATACATATAAAGCACACATATTTCTCATGTGCACCTCCCCCAAATATATTTGTACTCTATAGCTCATTCTTCATGTGTAATGCAAATAAATACTGTAAGCCAGTCCATTTCATTAAAAAAATGGTGTTCAGGGAACACAAGAAGTTGTTAGTCAATCTTGTTAAAATCTTCTATATATATGGCACATCCAACACGTTATCAAATTCACCCACTTTTTCAAGGCATTTATTTCAACTAATACTCGTACTCTGTCATGTGTGTCCACAGGTGGTTAGATAAGCATTTAGACAGAAGTAAGAATTTCAAAACCGCGTGCAGAAGAATTGCCTCACTCTTTCTGCCCACCCAATGCAGCAAAAAGAAGGAAGGGGATTCGGGTGATTGCTGTTCCTGATGTCCCCTCAAACGCATCATTCCAGGGTTTAGGACACAGTTAGGCAGCTTCCTAATAGTGCTGGTATGAAATTGCAACTTTTTATACTATACATAGAATGGGATGTAGCACCCCCCAAGGAGTATCACTCTTTCACCTCATGCTGATTCCTATCTGGTGTATCATTTCACCTTTCAAGACGTTCTTTCAATTTCGGTTGGAAAGCATGGGGGACTATTTTACATCTTAAAAGTAGACTCAATCATCATGCTGTTCTTTGCTTAAGTTTGTTATCTAGTAAATGTAATATAGGCTGAAAGCAATCTTGTTTTGCTATTCCCCCCCCCCCAACATTAATGAAGCCAAATAAGCAGGCTTTCATGTGTTAAACACCATTTGAACATGCAATATATGTAAACAACATTCGTTATCGCATGTACTAACTTGTATTGGCACATTAAACTCAAACTTCTTTATTTTACCAAGGCTTGTTGTTTAATCGAGTATGTTATCGGGGAGAGTGAAACCCACAGACCATAGTTATGGCATAACAGCAGGTTGGACTTTAACAATATCTCAAGAGGCATTTACTCCTTTTCTAAGTTAATTTTAGTGTTTCTAAAATAGTGTCTCAGCTCCACGGGCTGTCATACTGTGGGCCTATCAATAGTTAGTAAAGTGCTGGGAAAAGCCATCACTAGTCAAATACACACTTGTGTTGATAAAAACAAGATTCTCAAACCTGCAACATTAATATTTCTATCTGAGATGGGTACGGAATCATTAGGTTTGCACATAATGGATGCTTTGCCAATGTGAGCCACCTAACCCATGTAGTTCTATAGCACCAATTGGCTGTGTTTGACCATTAACCACTACATCCTTCTCAACAGGTTTAACATCGTAGTTGGGATGGAAGATGTTGATCTTAGATGGTTCAAGTCCTTTTTGAGAGGACTGATTTAGAATAGCTCGGCTAGGGATTATCATCCAGTGCCATTTGGCTAGACGGTGCAGCCCCACAGGGCTCATCATAATTTTAATGCATTTTCCATATTAATTTGAGCCCACTGTTAAGTAAGTTCAAATTCAGCCCTACACCGGCTGCTCTCACACTTTGCTAGAAGTCAGTAGCTTAGCCACCAATATAAATGTTTAATGTGATGTCTGAAGGACGTTTGGACCTGGTTGAAAACAAGATCGTTCCAACTTAATGTAGTCAAAAACATTGCAGAGCTAGTGTGGTTTTGGAAGGTGAGATTAACTATAAATTTAACGACCGATGACCTGTACTCGGCATTTATGGACAAACCGCACAAAATATTAGAACTTAAACCCTCAATAAAATCTCCAGTTGCTCAAATTACTAAGGGTATGCGCCCTGACTGCCGAGAAAGGCAACCAGCTTCAACTCGTATCACTTCTGTTGCATCATAGTTGATGCCTAATTCATGCAGGGCGATGTGAGTAGGCCTATTTCATAGATACCCAAGTGGTTTCTTTCCAAATTATCTGTAGTCCAAAACTTTGGGTTTTAATTATTAGCCAGCCTTTCAAAGCAGAAACACATTTCTGTGTCCCAATCACACACCTTCTGTCTGATAGTGGAAGAACCTATATGCTTCAATACTATGTGCATTACTCGTAGAGCACCTTTTGGGAAATGGTTTTTGTATGTGAGGGAAATGTTGAACTGGAGGCAGGGAAGTAGCCTATATCGCTCTCAGGTTTTGGAATGCCCTACAAATCCAATTACACTGCGGGAAAGGCCATGTACTCTTTTTGACTACATTACAACTCATTTGATTTTCGAATATTAGGATATTAGATAGAGCAATTATTTTGGTGTAAGAAATTTAACTTTCTCTGTGACCTGCCAGGCCAATTTTTTTTGTATTGTGGTTTTGAAAACTCTAATGAGGATGTTATTTACTTTTCCTACTGTCATGACATACGGTTATAGTACCACCTACAAAAAAATCAGAGATATATGAGGAAGACCAGGGGCTGAAACTGTTTCGGTCAGTCTACGTCTGTTCAGAAGACACCAGTGTGTTTGCCTTTGTGTGTGGGGGGCATATGAGGGAAAACTTTTAACTGGATTTTCAGTAGCCAGAAAAAAACATAACTGTTTTCTGGCGAGGTTAAGTGGAAGCCAGGACATGCGTGAGTCCCATTGGAGCTGTTTGTTATCTTGACTGGTTGTGAACAGTAAATGCAAAATGTAAATTGTGTTGTTGGCTCAACATAAATGATATTTTATGAAAGATTTCTTAAATTGTAACATGCACCCCAGCACCTTATTTATGGACAAGTCATGCAGTGCAGCATAGCAAGTCACCTTGCTGTGCAGCACTGTGTGACAGGAATGTGCTGTATTTAAGTCATTACCGGTCATTCCTGCCATTTCCCCAGCTCTGGTACCCTTTTGACTGCCTCGCACCAACGCAGGCACCCTTGCACTATGGTGAAAGGGTGCCTGTGTTGTAAGGTGGAATGTTTTTGTGCAGAAAGGGGACCTTCCTGCACAAAAATAATCTCCTGCAGCTTTTCCCTCATTTTCTGTGTGAAAGAGGAACAAACCAAGAGAATTAACCCCTTCATCGCTCATGACGACCTCAGCTCGTCATGAGTTACGCCTCTCGTATGCTCATGACGAGCTGAGCTCGTCATGAACCGCTGGTTTTGGTCAAAAGTCAGCGCACAGCGGGAAAATGCGCCGCACGCGTGGGGTTAAACATACTTCTTCTTGGTTATGTCTCATCTGGGGAGACATAGGATTTTGGCGCATTCCTAGGTCTACCACTTTTGGTAAATCTGGGGTGCATCAAAATCCATGGATATTGAGAGGGAACATCAACACAGTGCCAATGGAAAAGCCTTCTTGGTGCAGAGTAGTGCAACACAGTGATTTGCACTGTGTTGCATTACTCAAGATGTATGAAGCCAATCAGGCCATGTAAGGTGGCCTTGCGTGGATTCATAAATCTCATTTTTAATTTGCATCACTCTTACACCACGTTGCATGGTGCAAGAGCGACACAAAGGGGCTCATGAAAATGATAGAAGCTTGATTTCATCTTCAGTTATGGCGACTTGATTTATATCTGGGTGGCTTTAAATCTCTACTAACATAGCCTCTCCACTTCCTGGAAACAGTACTTTTTTTCAGTTTACTGTTCACACTCGCGTGGTATCACAGCAACTATCGATATGCTCTAAACACAGCCGCGGCCGGTAGGTGGAGTACCGGCCGGGCAGTGACGTGGGGAGGAGGAGGGTCAGGGTGGCGGGTAGTAATGTATGGATAAAACGAATTTCGTTGCACACACTGCATCGCACTTGGTGATGCAGTGTGTGCAACGAAATTCGTTGTATTTATTTTTATGTTTACTTACCGTTAAAAGTCCGTAATCCATACATTACTACCCCCCACCCTGCCCTTCCCCCTCCCAACATCACCGCCCAGCCGGTACTCCCACTACCGGCCGCAGCTGTCTAAACATGGCTCTCAAGCTTAACGCAGAGAACACGATGTCCTGGACATTAACAGACAGGACAAGTGTCTTACAATAGAGGGGTGGTCTCTTTACAGTAACATTTCACTTTTAAATATGCACGGTTGTGTACTAGATAATATTGCCCAGCACTAAATCTCTTTCAATGAGATTTTGGAGCAGTTTCTGTACGGCCTGTAGTGAAAACATGCTTGGATGGCAATAAACAGCTATGTATCACCGAGACCTGAAATGTACTCTAGTGCAGGGTGCTCCAGGACCATCAAGGAGAAATTCCTCAAACATCAATTAGAAAAATGACAATCCGTTTAGCATTTGCCACCATGGCTGCAGGGTCTAAAGTCTCCAGATTGCAGCTTGCGCAGTAACGGAGTCGAGGACATGGCTCACCTGATATGCACCCGCCCTAGTCTCAGAAGAGAAAGATCTTGTCTGTTCAAGCTCCAATTCAATCTGCGAGGGATCCAAACACGGAGGCAAGCCGCGATAGCCTGCTTTAACGCAGACAACCCACAGTTGAATTGCAAGCTAGTAAAATTCTTAGCATGGATAGACGAGAAGCTTGGAAACAGTGGTAACACCACAGGTAAATGTTAGAACACAGTTGCTCAGCGGAAAAAGTGCACACAATCACTGAATTGATATGTACCTCTGCGCAAGCGGGCTGAAGAACAATTAAAGCAAACGCGCATTAGGGTTAAACCCAAGGACTCATGAACATTGCCTTAACTGGGCCCAGCAATTCACTTGATAATTCTTTTAATCATTAAATATTCGAATCTGGTTTTAATATTTTGACTTTGTCACCTACGAGCAACATTTGCATGTTCTTTTTTATTGCAAACTTTGTATCAGTTTTAATTAACTATATACAATAAAGTTTACCACACAACTGAGTAACACAGGGTAGGTGGATCTTGACCCGTCACACCACAATAAAGCACATTTCTATTATTGTTAGCAAGTTAACAAGATACTTGTCACTCGGGGATTTCTTGCAATGCTCAGGAGAGCTCACCCGGCAGCAATTGGCGGACCATCTTGGCCACAAAGAATTGGACTCCACATGACTCTGGCTCAGCTGCAATGTGCTCTGGGCTGCATCTAGTGGGTTCAGACTCAGGTCTGGTAGTCGTGGTATGGTCTTAGCAAGCCGCTGTGGTGCGAGCAGCAGCACAACTGCTGCGCTGCAATTGCAGCAAGATCAGATAAAATTAATGAATGATCTCATGAACTGCCAACTGCTCGCGCTGCAGGTGGCAGGATGGACCCACCTATTAAAGTGTGTCTCACATATACTGACCTCCGTGGGTCTGACAGTCTCGGTAAAAGCCATTGGAGCACTGACTCCTGACATCAGTGAATGTATTGCCATGCCGGGGTGTCATATTACATAGTAGCAGAGTAGCAGCCAGCTATAGCTAAGAGCAGCTGAGCCATCCCCCTTAGCCTGCCGGCGCGTTCTACCACAGCTTTCAGTTAGTATAATTATCATACATTACAGCATTGCTTTGCTTGATAGCTGAGGAGGCGCTATAATGAGTGACTTATATTTCAGCACAGTGATGCGGGCCAACACATGGAAATGCGTTTGTTAGTCTAACGCCTTATGCATGATACTTGGCAGGGCTGCGTAAGGTGTATAAATTAATGATGTATTACGGAAACTGAAATGCTAGAATTTATTAGGATATGCTCTATTGCTTTCATACCCTATCAGGTTTCACTTTTGCTTAGCCGGGAGACACAATCGCTCAAGTGATGTTCAATTTAGAAGGACTCTGCCAAAGAAGTGGTCAAGGAGTGTCTTTCCTTTTTAGGGCTTCTCCTTCGAAATACAACTGTTATTAATATTGTGTGTTCTTTTAAACACTATGCTTTTTGACAATTAGACTTGTGACCTTGCTCATCGAATTTAACAAGGCAAGCTTTGAGAAGATCAAGGGAATTATCAGATTTTCTAAAAGCAAAGTTATTTTGACGTACACAATACAGGTTAACATCGTGCAAGTCTCTTTATTGCAACACAATAACAACAAAGATACACAACAAAATGTCATGGAAAAAGTGAGGCTGTAATGTAGAAGCCAGAGAAAAGCACGCATCCACAAGAGCAATAAGCCTGGATTTAATATCGTAATACATGCAAACTGCATTTGTGCAAGCCTTTGCTTACATGGCCAGTGATTGTTTTCTTTGCTTCTGGTACTTCTGGTTTGATATTTTCATTGTAAACTTGAAAATACATGTTCCCGAAAGCCGTCTAAAAATGAAGGTGCATCGTTTTTTTGCTTGTGGTTAAGTGTAAAAAATTGTTAAAGATGAAGAATGTAAATGCCAATCACGCAAACACATAGAGAAAACTTAACAGTTGTGTAAAATGAGTATAATCACAGAAACAGGAAACAACCAAAAGGATTAAAACATATGTTGGCTGATTCCGTAATTCCGTTTGTTGACTTGGAATGAATTGTGCTAGTTCAGTACACTGCCTGTCCTTATATGTGCTTCTGCCCGGATAACTTGCATCTGCACACCTCTGAAACTGACTGGTGCATAGGTATGCGCAGTGCTGCAAGGAAAACATAAATAAAAAACAGCAGATAATGCCAGGCAGTCTATTATGTGCTGTATATTTTAACATAACGTCACTTATGATGTTACACACTTTTGTGGGGTTCATCTTTGAATTAATTTTTTTCTCGCAGCACTGGCTGCTGTCGTACAATGCAGAGAACGGACCCACACTTTTATGATTTCCGTGTACGTCCCTCTATTCCGTGCAGCTGTCCATGCCTTCTACTCCATGGCCCTGTTTGTGTATACTTTCCATGTACCTTTCATGTCTTCAATTTATGTGACTGTTCACATTTCTTCTTCTATAGGCCTGCTGTGTTGTCTTAATAACCACCAGCATCTCCTGCCAAAATTCAACTGAAGAAGTGAGAAAGCTGTCATGTAAATTATGGCACAACTTAAAGAACTCCCAAAAGATGGTGATGATTCGTACTCTCCGTTTGCTGTTGATTACATGTGCAAAGTGTAGAGAGAGCAGAAGCCACAAAGCAGAACTGCAGCATTTGAAAGAAATGATTGCCAGTCACATTGTCCAAGAGAGGTGGTCTGTATTCCAAATCACTTTTATTCTGATTTAATTTATGACATCTTGTGACTTAGATTGGTAATTATTTTTTAATACAGGCTGATACGAGTATTGCTGTTTCCTAATGATCTTTACTGCTTGTCAGTGACTACCTAAGTAGTCCATATGTCCAGGCTTTATGGAGTCCCTGTTTGTGCGACCACATGAGTGATCTTTTGCATGCACTCACTTATATTGTAGATGTTGTGCCGTATCGCATCAAAAGTAGAACAAAGTACACAAACTGAAGGGCTGACTACTTTGACAGCCCGCCCGAAGACTGCACAGTGCCCCTCCAGTGCCCATCCGTGCCTACAACCTGAGCCCTGATGTTCCCATACCATGACAGTCAGGTGGCATAGATGTGACCACAGACACCTGGTGCAGACGGCAGGGGGAGCACACTTTGACTGCTCAATTCACAGTCTCTCCCTTCCTGGTAACAGAAGGATGGCAGTTACATCGCTATGGTTCGGGTGGCTCTCAGAGGAGTGTCCTTTCTATTGTCATGGACACTACCATTGATAGCGAGATTAGATAAGATAATGGATGGTCTTTTCACCTTGCTCATCTCGGTGCAATCTTAGAACTTTGCTACCTCCACCCGCAGCTGTCTTTGTGTCAAACTGAGGCTGAACTTAAAAAACAGTTAAAAGTAAATTGACAGTAGGGAAGATTTTGCCCCACAGTTACGATAGAGAGGAATACATTTCCAAACCATGAAGGTTTATAGCAGATTAGTAACATCATATCTCCAATTCTATCAAGTTGAATCAATTCTACTGGGTGCAGCATGCATAGCAGTTGGTATCAGCAACTATATAATTGAGGGAGGAACCAGCCAAAGGTTCAAAATAGAATCAGGAGAAAGGCACTTGCTCTTGAGACTTTCTCTACGAGCAGGGAATTAAGGATCCTTGATCTCAGGAGAGGAGAGAAGATGTCCATCTCTGAAGCTGGACCGGGGCAAGTGATATAAATAACTAACACACTCTACAGAGTTGAAACCACGTTTAATCCAAAATGTACATTCTTTAGTTTCCCACTAAATGTTGACCAATCAAGATCCAATGTTCTCTCAGTGAGTGGTGTTGGACTCTTTCTCTCAGAATGATACAATGCCAACCGTTTCTCCCACTGTGACCTTCACAATATCACACAGAGGAGTATCATCAACCACTCAGCTTTCTCATGCACTGCTTGTTTTAAGGTTTCAGTCCAAACTAACTAATGTCTGTACGATGACATTCAAAATATAGGTTAGAAAAGAATAACATTTCAAATGAGCACACAGTGACTTTGGTATCTGCAACTGAAAATATTATGCACAGCAAGGAAAAATAAAATGTTCATGTAAAAAAATGGTGTGCAGCACCTAGGCCCACTCTCACTAATTTTAAATGCACATTGACTAACTAAAGTTAATCAAATATATGATTCACTCTGCTAAATCTAAATAGGAACAACGGAAAACTAGTAAATGATAAATTGTATGTGCATAATAAATATATGAGATAAAATACTCCCTGCCATACATTATAAGGATATTGCAAGTCACCGAGAAGTACTATAACCATATAGATGAAAGAAGCCAAAGGCCAAGTTCCTTTATAAGGTTATGGAAGTACGAAATTATATTTCAGTGGGTACTTTATCCTGTAAAATGCATGGTCACACTATCACCTTTCCCACAAACCACTTAAAACCTTGGTGTATAGCTCTTTCATTTGAAAGAGCCAGCGTGTTTGAAAACACGAAGACTACAAATAAAAGCTCTAGTGTAAAATTTGCATATCCAAAATCCTGTTAATTGTTTGTACACAGATATTAGAAACAGTTCAATTCAAATCTGAACAAAGCAGCAAAAGTTCTGAATCTGCAGAAATATCCAGAAATATTCTAGCTTCTCTATATCTAAGGAGTGCAAAAATAAACAAATTCTCTCTGCTTGTAATTGCAAGCTATTAAAATAGACCAGAAGAAAGAAAAGCAACATTCAGTTTGTTTCTTTAAACAGCTGCTTTAATCATGTTCCATGGCTTGAATTGTCTTTCCCCTTGGATGCTGGCTCTGACAGCAGGCATAGTGATGTCAGAACCTGACTTTAATAACCTTATAATAGTCGAGTTCCGACGTTTTTTCTTTGTAATCGGCTACTTGGTGCATCACAAGTTGCCGATTATGAAGACATTTGTGACTGCCGCATACATGGGTATTAGCGAATCCGATGCATTTTATCATGTCTAAATCATGTAAGCTAACTGTATTGCAGGTTATAGATGAATATGTTATTGAAGCCATTTTCAAAATCAGTGTTGCATCATCACAGGGTCATTCTAGGAGGTTTACAGATTGAGGCACACCAAGGGGGGCATTAATGAAACAAAAAGCTCTAGGATGTGGCAGTGGGCAGCAGTGGATGACTTGTGGGGGCCTGCTCATGAAGAAAGCATGGCCAGCTAGGATGTCAACTACTAATTAAGGACAAGTCCCGCTCATTTAGTATTCAATATCCCGGCCACCTCTGCATTTGTGGACAAGAAACTATTGTTGATGTCAAGGAAATTGTCATAGGTCACACAGTTGGAAGAGATAGATAAAAAAAAAACTATGCAGACATTGTTGGGCTACTTTTTGTAACAATGAGAGAACCTCGCAGCTCGCTACTGTGAACATTCAAAGAGCAGCATGAGCACATCATGGTGTGAGCATGGAACACCAAGTTACACTGCAGTGGTAGGGACAGCCGCTGTCCACAACTCAGAGCATGCAGAGGGAGTGTCAGCACCATTATTTTTAAGCATGTGTGTGGCTGACATCCTCAAAAGAGGTAAGAAAGCATGCATATTATCACACATTTCACCCATATGCATTGTGTTAAATGCAGTGAATCATGGCACTCACTTTACTGGAAAGCTTTTAGTATTCACCAGTATTGGTGCCGCCAGTGCTAGGTATCTCTAGACCCCTGCTTCAGAGTATTTGTCCTTCTTCAATAGAGAGTAACACCTCTGGGTGAAGGTATTGCTGGTATTGCTGCCTGCAGGCTTCTGAGGTTTCTGTACCACTCTGGTACATCTCTCTCACTGTTCATTAGCCACCTACAGTTGATGCCTAGCATTGAAAATTCCAACCACACCCACATTTGTATCATAAGCAAAATCAAGCACCTACGTGAGTCGTCTGATAGGTAGACAACAGAATAGAAATACCTTTGCAATGATCAAAGTCAAACATAAACTGAGATCCGGGGGCATCCATAAGTTGTGGTACCTCATTGATGCTCTTGTTAATTAGCACTTATTCTGTATTAAGTAAGTGTTGGACTTGGCCCTTTTGGCAGGTTCACCCAGAAACTTTTTGCATTTGCCTAGCCTGTTTCTGTAACCTGTTGTTTGTGATTTTAGGCCTCTGCGCACTTTTTCACTGTGGTCCAGTGTAAAGTGAGTGCGCTCTCTGTGCTTGTGTGGTGAGAGGCCTACCCTCCATTAGGAATGCATGGGGAATATTTGTGACCATGGTAGTTTCTGATGTGTGGGGAGTGCAGGGTCGAGTTTGGTATGTACGAACTCGTGAGATTAAATGCTGCGCGATGATGTGCGCGGATTTATTGTGTCTATTGTGGAAGTGCCACTTCTAGAAGTTGGCATGTCTGTGCAGTGAATGTAAATTGACTGTCTGTCTTGTGATTGGCTGGAGCTGGCTGGTGTGCCTGGCTCCAGGAGTCAGGATGGGTCTGCCCCGGTGGTGAATGTAGAGATCTGCATGTTGATGGGAGGGAGGAGTGCACCTGGGACCTGAATAGGGCTGGGCCTTCCCTCCACAATGCTGTGTCCACCCCCGTGGTGTGTCTGATGTCCCTGACCCATCCTGTGAATAGGCAGAGGGGCTGAGCACAACAAAGTGCTCAGGAACCAGTTGCATCTGGTTCACCCCTTGCCTGCACCTTTTACAACAAAGGATTTCATTGTATATAAGAAGGGCTGTGACCCCAAGTAAATGTTCTTGTTTCCTGACTTGAATCTACCAGGGGCGTGCTTCTGCTGGGCCCAGGGGAAGGCTTGACTCCCTGGGCCCTGCCCAGCCCTTGTATTACTGGAGGACTTCTTTCTGGGGCCCCTTCTGCCTGGTCTGGGATGCCTGGGGGACTTTTCCTTGCCCTAGGACTTTTTTTGCTCCAGCTGCTCTTTTGAACGGAGTGTCTTTACCCTTAGCGCCTGGAAGCGCTTTATCCTAATTTACTCCTTATCTTGAGGGAGCCTACCCCTCATTGCTGCATTTATAATGGCAGCGCGGGTGCCCACCCAGCTATCTTTATATTTTACTCGCAGGTGCCCACCCTGCATTATGCCCAGTGCGCAGGTGCCCACCCTGCTTCTTCATTTTTAAGTATGATGACTGCGGGTGCCCACCCCGCTTATTGCAACATTTTGATTGGCAGGAGCCTACCCTGCATTGTGCCCGCATTTAATTGTTAATTCCGAGTGCCCACCCCGAGTATGGCCGTTACTGTATCTTTAAACAAACGCGGGTGCCCACTCCGCTTATTTGCGCCTCAAAACGGGTGCCCACACCGCTGTTTAATTGCTAACTAAGAGGGAGCCTACCCCTCGTTGTGCCCTGAGATTCACCGCCACAGCCGCGGGTGAAAAGGAAGTCAGGCACCGTAGTGCCTGACGGTGGGCGGGTCTTCCGGTTTGGAAGGGAAGTCCTACCCGCCGCTGCGCTGTGATTGGGGGAACCTGCCTGGGATTGAGGAGTTGGAGGTGCGGGGCTCCGTGAGCTGGGAGAGCCCCTCAAGTATAAGGACGGCAGCCTGGAGCCTCGCTGGCTCCTCCCTCGAAGTCTCGGTCCCGAGAAGGGGGACCGGGTGAGGCATTGGGCCCGGAGGAACCAGCACAGCCTCTCGTCGTGCGGAGGGGGCACGAAGCACATTGCTGGTGCCTGCCCCTCTGCGCAGACCACATGGAGCCTGACCGGCGGAGAGAAGAACCCAGGTGAGTGGGGCTCATAGCAAAGAGTATCGGGCAGAGGTACCTGGTCAGAGCAGTCCCGTGGTTTAGAGGGCCGCTCCCACATTGGGCATATGTGTTTAAAGGGTCAAGGGGGCCTGGGAGCAACCTTCATTTGGGTGCAGTTGTTAGAGGGGGCATTGGGGCACATTGCCGGTGTCCGCCCCCCCTCTCCGGCCAGTATTCACTCCTTGTTGGGGCTCCGGGTTCCTTGTGGTTAAATGGGACGTCGGGGCACATTGCCGGTGCCCGCCCCCCTCTAGCTGTGCTGACTTGTTTAGAGGCCCCAGAGGTTCCACCATGGGGGCAAGTTGATTTCTGTCCCCAGTGCTCGCCCTTGGGGCAGAATTGGTTTTCAGAGCCTAGATGGCTCCAGCCCTAGCCTACCCTATATTTACAGCGCCAGCGCACTTCACAGTGTTTGAGTGCATCATGTATTTTCTGTTGGAGCCTGTGTGGCTCCAACGTTGTGGCGCAACTTGTTCTAGAAAGGGCCAGTGAGAGCCCATATGAGAAAAACAACCTAGGCCGTCAGCAAGAGTTAGTGAACAATTTTCTCATATTGGTTCTTACCCTGCCCTAGGAGTCTGCGTATCTTACTACCCAGGGGGTCCTTGTTTAATTCTCACCAGTGAGAGCCCATGCCACAGTTTTGCTGACCCCCTAGCTGCCCAGCAAGTAGTGGGCAGCTTCACTGTTTAGGAGCAATTCTTTGGGGACATGGTCTTTTGAATCTAGGAGTGAGTCGCACTCCTTTGCCCTTCTTTGGCCTCCCCAGCTGCGCAGCACTTAGTGCCAGCT
Organism: Lissotriton helveticus; assembly: GCF_964261635.1. Taxonomy (NCBI): domain Eukaryota; kingdom Metazoa; phylum Chordata; class Amphibia; order Caudata; family Salamandridae; genus Lissotriton; species Lissotriton helveticus. Next base: position 525,504,981 of record NC_136061.1, read on the forward strand.
GCAGCGTTTAGGCCCTGTTCTTGTTCTCAGCTGCCCAGCAAGTAGTGGGCAGCTGCAACGTTTAGGTTTGCGCAGATGGCGCACCCCTGACTGGCGGTGCGTTGGCAGCGCGCCCTGACATTCTGGACAAAGGGCATTTGAGCCCTGTGTCCAGAATGTCAGGGCGCGCCATCTTGTCAGGGCGCGCCATCTTGATGGCCAGTTGGCCAGGGGGACTGGTAGAGGTATAGGGCACAAGGCCCTCATATGATTGATATGTGCTTTAAGTGTGGTGGTAGGAAATGTAATGCATCTAGTATGTTTTACGCACCCTGTGTTGATACCTCTAGAGATGGTTTTACCTATGGAGGTTTGTGTTAGTGAAATTGTACTTCACCGTGATGTACGCCCCTAAATGTGAGTTATACTTAGGAGGTAGGGTCTAATGTGTTTAGACTAGTGAGAAGATTGCCTACTGTATTTATACTGGTTAGGCCTAATGTGATTTATGCTTAATGTGCAATGCCTTTATGCCTGTGATATCTCTAAACGTGTTTTCATGCTTAGTAGGTTGTTTTGCCTAGTATAGTTTATACTAGTGAGTTTATGTGTCCCTGCGTGATCTACGCCTATGGTGATTAGTATTGCCTAGTGTGTACCTACATTTTACCAGTGGTTACTGGTTGTGTTCTTTATTTGTTACTTGGTGCGCCAGTTACTCTAAGTGCTATTTCTACTAAGTGCAGATCCTGACAGTGGCCCACGTGGCCCTGTCCTGTGTAAATAATCCCTTGTGAATATTGCCCGTGCCAGTTGGCACAATGTATATTGTGTGATTACTATCTGATGTGTCTTAAGAATACAAAAGTTATTTTTATATAAACTTGTGTGGAGTTCCTTTTGTAGGGTGCCTGGGATGTTGTTGCTGTGTGTGTGCGCAAATGCTCTACACATTGCCTCAGGGATAAGCCTGTCTGCTCGTGCCAAGCTACCAAGGGGGTGAGGAGGGGTTATCTTTAGCATGTAACTCCCTTGCCCTGGCTAGAGAGGTGGTTTCTGCCTGGCTTTGGCGCAAGCCTTAACCAACCAGAAATCACAGTTCTAACAGTAAGACACCAGACTGCATTTCCATTGCAGATCAGAGACTGATATACTTCTGTGTTCATATGCATCTAGTTTGTCATGTTTGAATCCTAGATTTAATTTTCCAGGTTATCGGTACATAATGTACATGCATATGATTCAAACAGCACCTCTCTCTCTCTGACCTACCACCAAAGCTAGTTCTGGTCAGTTTTTCCCCTTCCCCTGGTCTAGGTTCCAAACAGTCTGGAGTGACAACATGGAGGGCAGGCCTGGGGGCAGGATCTTTTGTGTGTACTGTAGGCAAATACTTCTGAAGTGTAAGTGAGGCTGGGTACAGCCCTTCCCAGCCATCCTGTCAGAATGGCCCATCCTATCCACACCTACACCTTTTTTGTCTTACTGTTTAGAAGAATTGCACCAACCGCAGCAGCAGAGAAATTCACAGTCATGTAACCCAGGAAACTGACAGAAAGGCATAGTCGGTTAGGAAAAGAAAATGCCAACTTTCTAAAATGGCTGAGCACTGATGGATGGAATGTTGAATAAATCGAACATTCATACCCAGTCAAGAGATCTGGGTTAAATTCATTGTTCTTTTGGTCATCGTGCCACCTCAGTTCAGACTTACCTATGTGCAAATCAGCCTTAACACTGTTCCTCATGGGAACAGTCCAGCCCAAACTGCCAAGCCAGGTCTTCCCTGGACCGGAAATAAGCATCCTGGGACCGGTTTCATGATATCACCTCCTATCAGCCAGGCTAGCTTGATTCCAGTGGCACAGCAAACAGGGGACCTCTTCCCTTGGGGAGCAGGTTTAAGACGTATTTGTGTATGGTTGGGTCCAAACTGGAATGGCATAGTGAGCACAAAAATGATGGATTGAACCCAGATCTGTGACTGGAGGTGAATGTTCAGCATTCCATCCATCATCTCTTCTTTTTGCTTTTGGCACCCTAAGTGGGAAGGGTATACCCAGATGTCAGTCCCAAGCTCACTATGACACAGGATTCACGCTAGCCTAGCTGATATGGAGTGATACCCCAAAACCGGTCCCAATCCAGGGAGGGCCTCGCTTGGCAGTACAGGCTGGGTGTTCCCATGGGGAGCAGGGTTAAAACTGATTTGCATATGACTGGGTCCAAACATGGGTGGCATGGTGAGCAAAGAAAATGGTGGATTAAATCCGGACCTGTGACTGAGGTAAATTCTGGATTGATTCAGCATTCCGTACATCATCTGTTTGTGCAACTTTCTAGAAGTGGCATTGTCATTATTCCCAATGCTTCCCTAAGGGAAAAACCTATTTTATATATCCCCTCATAACTCAAAATACCAACAAATTAGCAACCATATTTCAAAAAATAAGTGCAAACATATAAAGAATAAAATAAATCAATATAGAAATTGTACAAGTTATTACATATAATGCATTAATAAATACAAAATTACAGTACCATACAAAAAGATTAAAAATGTGTCAATTCACATAAAGAACAGTAAAATACAGGTTGTTGACGCAGCGTTTCGGTTTGTCTAATAACACCTTCATCAGGACAATGTTCTATTTAAAAAGAAACATACAATTAGATACATACATCTTATAATATATCATTCTTTTAAATTTTATTCCTCTAACTAGTAACATTAGGTTGTCACTTGTCTAGGGCATAATTGCAATACAGTTAAAACAAAAACAATACTTGCAGGCACTTTGATTTATATTTGCACAAGGTTCTGATTTGTGAATTATGGGGGGCCATACTTATGCTTGGGAGATTATACCTGAGAATAATGCTTACTACATATTGTAAGCAGAAATACCTTGTTAATTAAAAATGGGGAATGAATTCCACCTCTGTATACCGGAGAAGAATGCTTACTGCATATTGTAAGCTCACATACCTTGTTAATAAAAAATGGGGAATGAATTCCACCTCTGTAATCAATTAGAGGGTATTCTTCACCAAGTCACTCTATTATGATTGGGTGCTTTTGACTGGTTTGGTCCAATACTGGTTTCGTATTCCAACACAGATTCCTTAATGGGAATACAATGAGTATTATAAATATTTAGTCTATTTCCATTTTTTTCTTTGGTGTTATATCCTATTATTTAGTTAACTTCAGGTTTCTTATATTCTGTGGTGTGTCTGAGGTCAAGGGAGCCACCAAATGTTATGGGCAGGTTGCTGTGTAAAAAGAATGCAAGGGACCTTAGGAACATGTATATGGTATTTTTATATATTTACTACCATCCAAATATACAACACACTTACCCCTAAATCAGGAATTATGGAGCTCCGTGTGACTGGATCCCTTCAATAATTCCAGCACCGTCCTCCTCATCAATTCTATTTTGGCGGTCTTTTTATGCAATTGACCGGCTCTGGAATGTAATATATGACCATTAAGTATATATTTGGTCTATCAATAACAAATCCGATTTCAGTTTGCTATTCTATTTTAGTTATGATTCGTTGTTCTTACCTAAAAATCAGGTGGCATAAATATAAATGGTTTATTTTAAGGTCTATCATGGCACAATCAATTGCCTACGTTACCCTCTGCTTGTTCCACATACAAGTGCTTTGCCGCATCATCAAAGTGCTATAGGGAATATCACCAAAACTGCGGGTTTTTTAGGTAAGAACAACGAATCGTAACTAAAATTGATAGACCAAATATATATTATAACCGGTCAATCCATTGGCTACTTTACAATAATGTTTGTTCTGGTGTTTGCATTCAGTCATGAATGCATATAAACACCATGTAGATGCATTAGCAAAAACATGCTTTGACTATACAATGCGACACCTGGACTTGTAAGGCCAACTTGGAGCACTTAATAAAGTTGTGGATTGATGAAGAGGGAGAGATAGAATGAATCATCTTTATGTTCATGTATTGTCCTGTCTGGTTGGAATATTGTGGATAGAGTGTGACGTTCAGGGGAAGTGGTTTAGTGCAATGTGTGAGGAGTAGTTAAATGCACTTCTGTTGTGATAAAGTAGTTGCCTTTGGTTGTATTAAGCTAAGTAAAAGATAGTTATGCATCTGTTCATGCCTACCAGTCATTTGGTGGAATACATTTCTGCTCCACAGTTAGCATGGTCCTGAATAACCTGTCTTTCATGTCAATAGATGATAGAATATATTTAATGGTAAATGTGATCCTGCATCATTTGTTTAGGAAGAGTAGTCACTGTTATTTATTGTCAGTGAAAGAAGTGGATTCCATAATCTTACTGCTTGTATGAAAAAGGAGGATCCACCAATGTGTTGTTTTTGTAGCAGCAATGATAGGTCAACCTCATAGGCTAGGATGACGCATTCGGCTTTGTGACTATCTTTGGGGCTATATCCGGATGAATAATTGATAAATTACCCTGTTGGCAATGCAGAGGGACATGAAGTTAAAATCGATCACTTCAGGTAGAAAGATATGCAGTTAAAGCACTGATGTACGGTGTTTCATTGGTTTAGCAAATATGTAACAACCTTGCTGCTTAGTTTTGGATTCTCTGCAGTCATCAAGAGTGGAAGAGAAGTGGCCTATGCAATGACTATTCGTGTAGTCTGTTTGCAGCTTCTAATGGAAGCCTTAATTAGGGATAATACATAAAAAAAATTCCAAGGTGTAGAAAACACTTTTTGTGATTTGTTTGCTTGAGGGATCTGGGAAAGGCTGGAGTCCATTATCAATTATTCGGATTTAAGATTTGTATGTTGATGGTCTTCAGTTCGCTACAGATTAGGCTCTCAGGTTTGGAAGAGTGACATTCAAGGTGGTTACTCAACAATCATTCATTGACCGCTAGGAAGCAGTATTAGCAGTGATAGCCTTCCAATGAGTCTAGAACCTTCTTATTTTAGTTTTAGGAAGATGTGTGTGTTATTGGCATAGTTGTATCAAGTTTAGTTGATGAATTAGATGAGGTCTGACATTGTGGTAAAATACAGGAGCTGTGGGATAATCGAGCATTGAGGTATGCTAAGATTGATGGTGAAAGGAGGTGATTTGAACGGGGGCATCAAGGTGATACTAGTCTTTCACTAAATGCAGGAGACGATCCAGTCTAAGATGCCTCTTTGGATGTTAAGTAACTGTAGTCTGACTAGTACGGTCAGATGGTGCTCAGTGTAAAAGGTGGAGGATAGACCCAGTAGGAGTCTTGTAGCATCTCCAATTCTGTTTACAGTCATTTTTAGGGCAGCGGAAAGAGGTTTCAGGGCATTAATATTCATACTGTCTTTTTTTCAGTCAGTGTGATATTTGTTTCTATGAAGTCACAGATCCGGACATCAAATATGTGCACAAATAATTTCATGTCAATCACACTGAATATGTAATCTAAGACCCATGCAACTCAAATTCATTAGATATGAATACTAGAAAAAATAATATTGTCTGTACTGATCGCTCTATTGTCTGACGAGAATGACAGAGGAGAGGACATACACTCTTTTCAGAGAAAGACAAGGAAGCCTGGCAACTGTTATGTTTGGTGGGCTACCCAACATTTGCTGAAATGTCAGGGGTGGTGCGCCGCTGTAAGCACCCACACTGAATGATGATGTGGTAGAAGCCACAAGAGGGAGGAGCCGGGGAACAAGAGCCAATAAAGGGGGCCCTGACCTCGTGGTCAGGTCCCCGTATGACTACTCCACTGTGTGCCCCTCCTTATTTTCCTTCCTCAAGTACCTTAGGCCTCCCACCAATCTCCCTAGCCTCACTCTACTACAGTCAGCGCAAGAAATGGAACAGTAATCCATCGTGTTTGTGCAGTTGTCTAGTTTTATGTATGCTGAGTGCACACAGCTCACGTTAGAACTATGAGGAGTATGTGAATTGTGCATAAATAAAGTACTGTACAAATATCTTTAGGTTCCAGCATTTCTTGTTGCAGGGTTTGGTTTTTAACCATCTTCTGGAGAAAAAAAAAGACTGCAATCGACCATAAAGTTTCAAAGTTCGTTGGCAAAAATGAAGAAGCTACAAACAAATATCTGAACTCAATTCTGTATCAAACATTTTCACTAGAATCGGCTAGTCACACAAAAAATATGCCGGTGAGTATGCGCAGTTAATGGAAAAAATGCACACTGTACAGGTGAACTTTGAGACAAGTTCTAAGCAAGAGTACACTTGTGTAATACAGTATGCACAGCCCTAGCAATCAGTATCTCAGCTAATTGGAAATCTAATCATCCATAGTACGAAGAAGAATTAAAACATCTATAAAGGACAATTCAACACTCTATGGGGCATATTCTCAAGGTGTTATTGACATGTTATCGGCATTTTATCGCAGCAAAAGTTGCGATAAATGTATCTCTCCATTCACAAGCTGTTGCTAACATCCCTTAGCACCAGTTTACCTGCGATAGCAGCCACAAAACACACCGCCACAGATGACTCCCACAACTATCGCTAATGAGATGCAGAGTAGGTGTTTCAGTGCAAAAAAGCCACGACAACACCACGTCACAACATTCTCAATGACCAGCCAGATCAGTGACAAGAGCACAAAACATGCGATAAGGCGCGTGAGCAGCAGGAAGTTAACACCTGCTCTGACCTGGTGTAAAGTCGGACCACAGCCTGCACTAGAAAAAGGAGCCCAACCCACAGCTACACCAGAAGTACAACAGATGCTACAGAGCCACTGATCATGCAGCTGGGAGCACCAATAGGGCCTCAACATACACCACCATCACCCCAAGGACCCCCCCAACATACCCGGACCCCCACCTCCCCCGGTGAAAGACATGCCACATCAACTACACGGAATCATGTATCAAATATTCCACCTGATGTTGCACAATCACATTTGGCGATATACATGTGTTGTCACAAGAATGAGCATCACACATTCACCTTCGAATTAAAAAAGGAAAATGTATTCAAATAAACACCAAACAGAAATGAAGACACATGGAGGCTCTCCTCTGGACAATCTGTAGGTCACAACCTGCAAGACAAAAATCATGATGCGAAGGTGTGTCTTGCGCACATCAAAGGACATAGAGAGAGCGAATGAGAGAGAGAGACAGAGAGAGAGAAAAAGAGAGGGAGAGACAAAGATGGAAAGAGAAGGGGAGAGAGAAAGACGGAAAGAGAGGAGGAAAGAGAGATTGACGTAGAGAGAGGGGGAGAGAAAGAAAGACGGATAGAGAGAGAGAGAGAGATAGACTTATAGAGAGGGAGAGAGAGAGAGATAGATGTACAGAGAGGGGAGAGAGAGAAAAATGGACAGAGAGGGAGAGAGAGAGATTGACATACAGAGAGGGAGAGAGAGAGATAGATGTACAAAGAGGGGGAGAGACACACAGAGAAAAGAAGAAAGGGACAGGGAGAGAGAGTGCCAACACTGTGCACCCAAGCCTCACTGCTCACCAGCGGACACCACTGTGTCTCCAACCACGTCCCGGTATGTAGTGCAATTCACCAGGTCCCACATCTGAAACAGATCTTTCATCTGAAACAAAGTCTAGATACATGAATGGCAGAGTACATACAATTGCACACAATATCATCACCTGCCCCCCCCTGCACACCCAGGCAGCTGCCCCCCAAACCCTCCTACCACCCAGCGGGGCATGCCCGCCCCTGTGCACCCAGCTAGCTGCACCCCAGTCCCGCCCGCCACCCAGTGTGGCATGCCCGCCCCTGCGCACCAGGCCTCACTGCTCACCTAGCGCCACTGGCATGTCGCAATGAGGACCCGCCAGGTGCCGGTGCAAGCGCCAATCCCGGGGCCCTCAAAAATGGCATCCTCCACATCATGCAGCCCCTCTCCGCAGGCCACAAGGTCTCGCATTTGATTTTGGGTCTTGATTTCACCATGGCAGAGGACATACCAGTGCACCCGGCATCATCACAGGCTGCACACTCGCTCAGCCTTTGAGGTGTCACTAACTCTGTGATCCGCACGGTGACGCCACGTGGAGGTAGGCCAGCGCTGCCCAAGCTACCCGCTGGCTCTGGCCTACACTGCGGTCCTGCAGGGCACACAAATCCTGGGCAGTCCGGCCTGCCGGGATGGGGCATCATCGCAGGCTGCACACCTGCTCAGCACTTAAGGTGCCCCTATCTCAGTGCACCCAAAGTCACAGTCCCTGTATCCGGTTCCATCAAGTCTGTACCCCAAAAGTCATGGACCCTGTATGATTGGGTATCGTTTTGCGGACGCCATCATGTCATCTCCGGTCCTAGGGAATGTGATGTTGCAGGGCCCTAGGCCATCATGCCTACATTAACACCACATGGATACACCCATATAGAGAGTGGAAATGGTGTCTACCACGTGTGCCCGACCCTTTTTTATTGAAACACACAAGATGATGGACGGAATGTTGCACAATGGCAAAACATTCACCCCCAGTCACAGATCTGGGTTTAATCCATCGTTATTTTGCTCACCAAGCCACCCCAGTTCAGACATGGCCATATGTAAATCAGTCTTGACCCTGTGCCTCATGGGAACAGTCCAGCCCGAACTGCCAAGCCATGTCTTCCTTGGACCGGAATATAGCATCCTAGGACCGGTTTCTGGCTATCAGCCGTCTTTAGCCAGGATAGCTTGACTCCAGTGGCTTAGTGAGCACGGGACTCACGTCTGGGCATACCCTTCCCACATAGGGTGAACAGCAAAACACACAAGATGATGGACGGAAAGTTGCACAATGGCAAAACATTCACCCCCAGTCACAGATCTGGGTTTAATCCATCGTTATTTTGCTCACCAAGCCACCCCAGTTCAGACATGGCCATATGCAAATCAGTCTTGACCCTGTGCCTTGGGGTTTGTGGATTCTATATACACTGTACTGCCTTATTGTCCAGTATATATATAGAGCCACCTTCTCACACCTATCAGCCTTAGGGATTGTCTGACATAATATCGACAGACAGAATATCGACATACAAAAATATCGACACAAAAATATCGAAATCAAAAATATCGGAGTCATATCTTCATAAAGGTAAGTACAAAAATATCGAAAAAATAATATCGTAGTACAAAAATATCGAAATTAAAAATATCGTTTTTTTAAATGTATAAATAATAATGTAAAAATAATTTTAAAATACATATAATTTTACAAATATTAAATAAAAACATTAAAACATAATTAAAAAATTAAAACTAATACATATACATTTAAAATAAATAAATTAAAAACATATTAATTTAATGTAATTTTATTTTTTTAATTTCATTTAATTGATTTAATTTAAATATAAATTTATTTTATTTTTACCCTCTACGCCTGTATCCCAAAAACCCAAAACTGACCCTGAACCCTAAAAATACCCCTTTACCCAAAAACCCAAAACTGACCCTGAACCCTAAAAATACCCTTTTACCCAAAAACCCAAAACTGACCCTGAACCCTAAAAATACCCCTTTACCCAAAAACCCAAAACTGACCCTGAACCCTAAAAATACCCTTTTACCCAAAAACCCAAAACTGACCCTGAACCCTAAAACTACCCCTTTACCCAAAAACCCCAAACTGACCCTGAACCCTAAAAATACCCCTTTACCCAAAAACTGAAAACTGACCCTGAACCCAAAAAATACCCCTTTACCCAAGAACTAAAAACTGACCCTGAACCCAAAAAATACCCCTTTACCCAAAAACTGAAAACTGACCCTGAACCCTAAAAATACCCCTTTACCCAAAAACTGAAAACTGACCCTGAACCCTAAAAATACCCCTTTACCCAAAAACTGAAAACTGACCCTGAACCCAAAAAATACCCCTTTACCCAAAAACTGAAAACTGACCCTGAACCCAAAAAATACCCCTTTACCCAAAAACTGAAAACTGACCCTGAACCCTAAAAATACCACTTTACCCAAAAACTGAAAACTGACCCTGAACCCAAAAAATACCCCTTTACCCAAGAACTGAAAACTGACCCTGAACCCTAAAAATACTCCTTTACCCAAAAACTGAAAACTGACCCTGAACTCTAAAAATACCCCTTTACCCAAAAAACTGAAAACTGACCCTGAACACTAAAAATACCCTTTTACCCAAAAACTGAAAACTGACCCTGAACCCTAAAAATACCCCTTAAAAAAACTAAAACATATAAAATTTAAAATATTATTATATACTTACCTATACTTAAGTTGTAATGGTATGCGTTGTAAAGGTACCTGCGTTGTAAAAACATGCGTTGTAAACACATGCGTTGTAATGGTTTTTGCATTGTAAAAATTACGTAATGGTAGTGCGTTGTAAAAGTTGCGTTGTAAAGGTTGTTTCCCCGGTGGATAGCGTAGGGGTAAAAATTACTATTCACACTCCAGAGGGTGCAACAGTAGGGAAAGCGTTGGATAGCATGGGGGTAAAAATTAATTCCCACACTACTCCCACTTTAACACACAACACACTACACATATAAAAAGACAATTAATATAAATTTCAGTTAATCAATTAATAACAATTAATATTACTAAATTGATGTAATTATAAATGAACTAAATAACACATATTAATAACTAATTAATTAACAATAAATACCAAAGAAAATTACAATCTCTTTAATTAATTACATTTAATTATATCACACCCTATCCCCCTATAAACACACAACCCACTACACAGAAATAAATCATATCATTTATTCACTTAATAATTATTAATTACCAATTAATTATCATTTAACAATAACAAAAAATTAAATATATTAGCACATTAACTCTAAATAATTTAATTACATAATTAATATTATTTAATTACCAATTAATTATTAATTAATAATAACAACACATTAAATATATTAGCACATTAACTCTAAATAATTTAATTACATAATTAATATTATTTAATTATCAATTAATTATTAATTAACAATAACAATAAAGTAAATATATTAGCACATTAGCTGTAAATAATTTAATTTACTAATTAATATTATAGTTTCCCAATTAATTAATTAACAATAACAAAAAATTATATATAAAAAATTACTCTAATTAATGTAATTAACTAATTAATATTAATTAATTACCAATTAATTATTAATTAAAAATATGTACAAAATTATATCAATTAATTAACTAATTAATATTAATTAATTACCAATTAAGTATTAATTAAAAATATTTACAAACATATATTAATTAATTAATTATTATTAAATTACTTCCCACCCTATTCCCCTATAAACCCACAACCCGCTCTGATACTAAAACGCAAAATATAAACAAATTTACACATTTTCAAACATACATTACAAAACATGTTTAACAAACATATAAACAACACATTAAAATACATAACACTAAACAAAATTTCGATATTAGTAAAATTCGATATTAGTAACATACATACCTTAAAAAAAACGATATTCTGTCTGTCGATATTTTGGACATCGATATTCTATACTATCGATATTAAAACATCGATATTATTGTATGTCGATATTTTAATTTCGATATTTTGTCTGTGTACCAGCCTTAGGATAGTCCTCCCCCAAAAAGTTTGCCTTCACCCATCCTATTTTTGCTGATCTGGTTTTTGCGGGCCTTATGGATCTTCACACTTTCCAGTGCTAAAGTACATGATAACATTAACTTATCCCCAATTGGCATATTTAATTTACTTATAAGTCCATACTCAAGTGATACCACATGTATCATAGGCCTGTACATTCAATGATACTAGTGGACCTGCTGCACTTCTTTTGCCACCCAATTGATTCGCCCATGCGAACATATATCAGGTCTGACATTGAAGCCTGCATGTGCAGTGTTAAACTGCCATTTAGACCTGCTCTAACCTTTCTTTTTAATACATATAAGTCCTCCCTAGGGCAGGCCCTAGACAGCCCAGAGGGTGGGGTACAATATATTTACAAAGTTTAATTGTACTTTTCGATTTTACATGACCTGGTACTGACAAACTCTTATATGTGTTTTTACTACTTCAAGGGCTGCCTCTCCCATAGCATAACAATGGAGTTATCTTGGTACATTTAATAAGCAGTAAGTTCCAAACAGGTATAGGGGACCATTTTATGTTTGTTGTCTTTGGAATATTAGACTTCAGACACCAACTCTTCAATACACTTCTGGACCTGTGGATACACAGCCAGGAAGAAGTACTGCAGTGCTTGTGAAAGGACACCATTCTGCTAGACTGCTGCTCTGAAGTACAACTGCCCTGCTGTCCTGGCCTTCTGCTTGCTGCCCTCTTTTCTGGGTGAGAAGGACTAGACCTGGAATCTGTTAAACCCAGGACCCCAGAGTGACTTCAAATGTTAATTGACTGGTCTCCTGACTAGAGTCTGAGGGACAGAGGGCTCCAACAACCTTAAACCCAGCGCCTGGACTCTGCCATCTGTTAGTTCTACCCTCCCAAATGATTGCACCCCAGTCCTGGAGCCTTGGTAGTGGGATTCAAGGTGCTCTGCCACCCTATCTGTGGATCCAGCAGAACCAAGCCATCTCCTTTGCTTCACTGCACAGTCCCAAGCAGAACCAGCACATCGCCTCTGCTGTGAGGTTCCTGTCAGTGCTAGGAGTCAGTATCGATCTCAGAGCCCACATTGGAACCACCTCTGTGCGAAGAATCCCCAACACAGGGCTTTGCATTGCAAATCTAATCTCAACAGCAGCCTTGACGACAATCCAGGTTCTAGCATTGCAACCTTGCCTCTCTTCGGTGCCGCGAGATCACCTTGACTGCACAATGCATCCTCGACGCTGGACTTCACATTGCAAGACCACATCAATGGGATCCTTGTAGACAACACAGGACCTCGTATCCCAACCTTACAGCTCCTCAGAACTGGCACATTGACCTCAGCTGTGCAAAACATCCTTGATTTAAGACCTCACAGCACTCCACAACCAGGATTTAAGGTACTCTTGTTCAGAGGGCCTAATAGGGTCCCTACAGTTGGCTAGTGTTCCATCGTAGTCTTACAGATCCTTTGAGTTTATCACGGTCTAGTGTGACCTGATGTCCACAGTTGGTACTTTGTGCTTTTTGGTGTAATTTCAACTGAAATCTTTCAAATGTAATATCTCTAGTTCTACTTATTAGATTTGTGTAGTTTTGGCCTTATTTCATTCATTAAAAATTGATTGATTTAAAAAAAAATATATATTTTTGGGGATCGTTTTGTGGTGTGTTTTTACGAAGTTACTGTTTGAAGTACTGCACACATACTTTACATATTGCCTCTAACTTGAGCCTGACTGCCAGGGGCCAAGCTACCAGTGGTATGAGCACAGGTTAATTTGGGGTTGGCTTGTGACTTCACTGACAAGAAGTGTGGATCCTGCTTGAGTATGGTCCCCCCAACCAGTGAGCCAATTTCTTACACTACCAAAATATTCATTGTGCAAAATTGCAACAATTCCTATTGCAGTTACCACGGTGTCACTAGTTCATTTACCAAATGTATATTCTACAGGAAGTGCAAAGATAGGTATACAATGTAGAAAAAAATTTGTTTTGTGCATTACCACAAGTTAGGCAGAACATTTTGCTGAGGTCTAATATGCACTATCATTGCATTGTTTTCTTATAAATGTGAGGAAGGTTTCTACTATTTTGCCACACTCCAATTTTCTTGCTAGAAATAATGGAGCCATTAGCCCATGAATGCATGCTGTGTGCCCACTTGAATAAAAACAGTTTTGGATCAGACCAAATAGTTGCAAAACATGTGTTCTGCATTTGTGTCTGACCAAAATGTCAGAGGTCAACTATGTCTGAAGTGTTTCTCTTCTTTGGATTTCCTTTCCCAGTCTTTCTTCATCTCATTTTGTTTGTGAAATAGAGAAATGTCAGCACTTTGTCACTTCTCATCTGTTGTTGGGCCAATGCATGCTAGGCACATTCACAACTCACCGAGGCTTAGCAACTGATTTCTGTTGCGTTTCTGTTTTGAGATTGAAGTACATTTTGCACAAATGGTCTTTGTGAACTTGCTTGCTACAAGTCCTTCAAAGTCAATAATTCTTTTGTTCATCAAACTAAATGATTTCTACAATATATGGGAGCTATATGTAAGTCTGTAAGAAATTGTTTACAATATATATACTGGCGGCTTTGGGCTAACATCATTTCACCATAGGGTTGTTTGGGTCAGTCCTATTCGGCCATTACTTTGAGACAGTGTCACCACTCACATCTTGAATCACCCAAGAGCTTTGTTTCTCTCTTACCATCATGCTGTCATGTTATTTGGTGTATCATTGTATCCCTTAGTGGGTGCTTCAGTTTTAATGCACGAGATGCAGATTTTACATCATTTCACGGAAGGTTTTAGCTAAGTGCTGAAGTCAACTTGGAAATAGGCTTAAACAAATGTTTAAGAGGAAAAGGGCACATGAATGAGATAATCTGATAATGTAATGTGACTTGTAAAAATGAAGTGCAATTAGTGTCTCTTTTAGCTGTGGAAAAATATTAAATCTGGAAGAAAGTGTTCTGCCACTATATGTGTAGCTCTCACTTACCAACTCCAAGAATTCAGTAGGTAACTTTAATTTCTGCTTCATTTGCCCAACCTCTTTGCATCATCACAGTCTTAGGGCTCAAGTTGGGGATGCTCAGTAGTAAGCGTGGTGAAATCTGAAGTAAACATATGTCATTTATGGCTGGGAGATATACTGACATTATCTCATATACAAGTACTATTCCATAACAAGCTAGGGGGATATTCTCAAGAACGTGTGATAATTACCGCAAAATTAGCTTCACGCAACTTTCAACATCTCAGTCTATCTCGGGAAATTTACGCCGTGTTAACTAAGTATTCACTAACGACCAGGGACTGGTGGGATGGGGGAGATGGGCACAATGGCACATATGCACAATTCAGTCAAGCACATCTGCGGACAAACCATGCCCCAGCCCCTAACTCCCACAAAGAGATCAATGTACCCAAGTATGCAACATCTCAGCACTGTATAAGCACAGAAGTCAAAGGCACACTGCATGAAAGGGATAAGGGGCAGCAAATAAAGAGCTGCGGGGCGACGCACCCGAAATGAAGCACACACACACATAACATGCAGAGCACATCTACACTGACAACAATTTGTTAAAAACCGCAACACGTCCACAACAGAGCAGAGGACACAACTGGTGCCGACTGGGTGTAGACACTGGCCAGTCACATTTGGCATTGCAGGGAAATGTGAGTTGACAATGTACAAGTACAAACATGCACACACGTCATGTTGACGAAATGTCCATTGTCCCCCATCAAATAGGCAGCACCTCCCAAACAGCCACAATGTACACAGTCATGCTGACTGTATTGAAACATGTACAATGCGACAACATACATGTGGACACATTGGTAAACTGCACCTAAGGTTTAACAGAGGTTAAAGTCAGAACTAGTGTTAGCTTGGTCGAGCAGTAAGGCAGTACCAGAGGACAGTGTAAAGCATTTGTTGCACACACTCAGGCAGCAAAAGGTTTCACACACTCAAGAACTGAACTCTAGGCCAATTGTTATTATATCCTTAGATATAGTTGTTTTATTTTTAGAACCAACAGTTGTAAAAATATACTTTTCGAAATACGAGTACTCTCAGGTAAATACTTTGCAGAGGAGCAATACGTTTATAAACACAATAATCACAGGTTAGCTAATAGCAATACAGTTCTGCAACACACTCTAGCATTGAGCTCAATGGTTTTCATAGGAAAGTACAGTTGATTACTTTATGGATTACTTTGGTAGTTCCAGGACTAGATCTTGGATTCAGTCCTGGGGTCTAAGCTGAAACCAGATTAGCAAAAACGTTTTAGTTATAGTGAGGATTTTTCCCGAATATAAAGCTCTTTTAAAAGTTCATACTTAGAAACTTTTCGAGGTGATTCTCACAATGTTATTCAATGGGAGGAAATTCAGGTGACAGGTAAAGTACGATCGCATTACTTTTGTAACCCAGCACTAGTCTCCTAGGGCCAGTACTGGGGGCTTAACTCAAAACAGGTAGGTCATTGCGTTTCAGTATGTCGTACGATTTTTAAAGAATATTTGCAGTTTTCAAAAGTAGGCACTTAGAAGAAATTTCATAGAAAAGCAGACAATGGGTTCCTATGGAGAAAATACAGGTTACTACCTTTGCGGTTCAGTACTGGGCTGACAGGTACAGTATTGGCTTCTCCCGTGATCACAGGTGAGTACTTTCGGATTCAGACTCTGGCTGATTTTATAGGAATATTTTCAGTTTTCAAAACTTCACTCAGAAAATTTTTGAGTAAAGATGGGTCAATGTTATCCAATGGCAGGTAAGTGGATTACCGGTTTCCAGGTGAGTACTTGGTTGATGAAGTCAATGTTCTGGGCATAGACTCAGGGGTCCCCCAGGGTCAGGTAGGTACAGTTAGTTCACCCTCAGCGGCACAGGGGCGGCCGGGTGCAGAGGTAGGGTGGCCCAATGATATCCAATGAGGGAAAGGGGACCTTCGGTTGGTGGCTGCTGCCTCACAGGCCACGCGGTTGTGGGAGCTGTGCTCCTGGTCAATTGCTCAGGGCAAGGGGGGAAGTAAGTTAGGACAGAGAGGTCGCAGCCAGCGGCACTCGGGCGGCTGGGTGCAGGGTGCTTTTGAGCCATTGGGCGCTCAATGTTATCCAATGAGGATCTTGCAAAAGGGAAAAAGGCTGCAGGCTCGGCGACGGAGACTCTCCAGGGGCGACCAGCACTTTGAGGGGGTAAGTTGGTATCGTGAAGCACAGGTAGGTACCCCAAATGGAGGCACAGGGGGCTGGAGGGCGCCGGGTGCAGGGGTGTCTTTGGGTGTCGGAAAAGCTTACCCTCGGCTGGTCACGGTTGGGGTGGCCCCTGGTTCTGAGTCTGCGGGCGTCGGCTGGTTCGTCGAGGAGGGTCTTTGGGCACTGGACCAGTGCTCGTGGTCTTGGTTCGGGTTGGCCCGGCCCGGGCTCGGCTGGTGCAGAGTGGGCTGGTCCGGAACTTCCTGGCTGGCAGCAGGTGGGTTGTTGCAGCAGAGCATCTGCTGGAGGGAGTCCCAATCGTCGAGAGGGTCACGGCAGGCAGGTCCTCTGGGTGTCCTAAGGTCACTGTCCGTCAAGGTCGCCGGGTTCAGGCAGGAGCAGGTTCCAGGATCAACAGGCCGGTAGGGCTGGGGCCAAGTCAGTTGGTGTTGTCCTGTTGTTAGCAGCTGCGCGGCGGGTCTTCTTCTTCTTTATCTTCCTGCTTCTTTTTGCTATTGGGATCTGAGGAAGGAAGGTTCAGGGAGCCTCTAAATACTGAATTTAGGGGTGTTACAGGTAGGGCAAGGGCAGGGACCAATGGGTCCCTGTCCTGGGGTGAGTACACCCCCTGACCTGCTTCTCTCCTGTGAAAGGGGGCAGGAGCCTAGCTGGGATTGGGTAGGGCTCCCCATCTACAAGATGGCCGGGGCCCGGGGTCGTGCTTCACCTCGCCTCTTCCACCTGAGGGGTGGAGTTGGCACAGGTTGGTACTCCCCCCTTCCTGATGTGGTTTTTCCCGCCAGTCTTCCCACCAACGTGCGGGGTAGGACTGGTGGGGTCGCTGGTTGCTGGCTGCAGCAAATGGTCTGGAGAAGCTCTCAGAGGCGGTATACCTTTGACGCTTCCCCCTGTCCATCCTGGGGGAGGAGACATAGCACCTCGCCCAGGATGTGCTTTGTTGCAGACCCAGGAGAGCGGGGGGCTCTCCACCCAGGGGTCCAGCAACATGTCTGCTGTGTGGCAGCCTCTGCTGCCACTCAGCCCAGACGTGGATTGTAGGTTCGGGTTTTGGAGGGCGTCTCTAAGATGCCCTCTCGTGCATGTTACATTAAATCCCACACTGGCATCAGTGCGGGTTCAATGTGCTGAGAAGTTTGATACCAAACTTGTCACTCTCCAGTGTAGCCATTATGGTGCTGTGGGGTTCGTAATGACAACCTCCCAGCACCATATACTCTTAATGGCATCACTGCACTTACAGTGCCCAGGAATGGCCCTGGGTACTGTAGGGGCACAGGGCTCATGCACCCATGCCCTCACCTCTGACATAGGGCACCCAGCTCGAGGGGTGACTGAAGTATGCCAGGGTAGTAGGTTCTGTGGGCAGGTCGACTCTGGTTTTGGTTCTGTACTTAGGCACTCATCCTGCCAAGGCAGTGTGTGGGTGCCAGGGTTCAGGGCCCCTGAGGATGGCACAATCAGTGCTGCAGTCCTCAGGGGTCTTCTCTGGTCACCTTGCCCTGGGTACCTAGGGTACCATTTACTAGGGGCTGACAGGTGGCCAGAGATGCCATTTGGGTATTTCGTTTCTGTACAGTTTTAGGGAAGGAACACAGGCCCTGGGTTCCTGATTGGCAGGGACCCAGGGCACACTCAGTCAAAGCACATCAGCAGTTCAGAAAAAAGTGGGGGCATACCAAGGCAAGAAAGATGGCACTTTCTCAAACAAACCCCCCCCAAACGAAAGGTGATGAGACTAACCTTGCCCTCGGGAGTCTTCATTGTCTAAGTGGAAGAACCTGGAAAGTCCATCTGCATTGGCATGGGCACCCCCTGCTCAGTGTTCCACTTCAAAGTCCATTCCCTGTAGGGAGATGGACCATCTTAGTAGTTTTGGATTTCCCCCCTTCATCTGCATTAGCCATCTGAGAGGTCTGTGGTCAGTTTGAACCAGGAAATGAGTTCCAAATAGGTAGGGCCTCAACTTCTTCAGGGACCAAACCACAGCAAAGGCCTCCCTCTCAATGGCACTCCAACGCTGCTCTCTGGGGAGTAGCCTCCTGCTTATGAAAGCAACAGGTTGGTCTTGTCCTTCTTCATTGATCTGGGAGAGGACTGCTCCTATTCCCAGCTCTGAGGCATCAGTCTGCACTAAGAACTGCTTGGAGTAGTCTGGTGCTTTTAGAATCGGTGCTGAGCACATTGCTTCTTTCAGGGTGTCAAAAGACTTTTGGCAGCTAACAGTCCAGTTTACTTTCTTTTGCATTTTCTTGGAGGTGAGTTCTGTGAGGGTAGCCACAATAGACACATAGCCTTTTACAAACATTCTGTAATACCCAGTCAAGCCAAGGAATGCCCTGACTTGAGTCTGGGTGGTTGGAGCGGCCCAGTCCAGGATGCTCTGGGTCTTGGCTTGTAAGGGACTTGGCCTCCACCAACAAGGTGGCCCAAGTACACCACAGTGCCCTGCCCTATCTGGCATTTGGATGCCTTGATAGTCGGTCCTGCAGATTGCAGGGCCTGCAGAACCTTCCCAAGGTGGATCAAGTGATCCTGCCAGGTGGAGCTAAAGACAGCAATATCATCAAGATAGGCTGCACTGAAGGATTCCAACCCAGTCAGGACTTGATCCACCAACCTCTGGAAGGTGGCAGGGGCATTCTTTGACCCAAAAGGCATCACAGTAAACTGATAGTGTGCATCAGGGGTGGAGAATGCTGTTTTCTCTTTGGCTCCTGGGCCATGCCAATTTGCAGGTACCCTGCAGTCAAGTCAAAGGTGCTCAGAAATTTGGCTGCCCTAGTTTATCTATCAACTCATCTGCTCTTGGAATGGGGTGAGCATCTGTCTTGGTGACAGAGTTGAGCCCTCTATAGTCTAGACAGAACCTCATCTCTCTCTTTCCACCCTGTTGATGAGTTTGGGGGACTAGAACCACTGGGCTGGCCCAGGGGCTTTCAGAGGGTTCAATCACCCCTAGCTCCAGCATCTTGCTGACTTCAGCTTTGGTGCTTTCCTTGACTTGGTCTGATTGTCAATAGATCTTGTTTTTGACAGGGTTACTGGTCAGGCCAGGGGTCAAGGAAAAGATGCTAGCAAACTGCTGTGAGACTTGCTTGCAGTCAGCCTGCTGTTGGGGAGGGGAGGGTGTATGAAAAGACTACTCCATCCACTGACCCATCTTTTGGGCTGGTAGAGAGGAGATCAGGGAGGGGTTCACTCTCTGCTTCCTGTTCCTCATCAGTCCCCATCAGCATGGTGAGGTCAGCCCTGTCATGGTAGAGTTTGAGGCGGTTCACATGGATAACCCTTTTGGGTGTCCTGCTGGTGCCCAGGTCCACTAAGTAAGTGACCTCACTCTTTTTTTCCAGGATAGGGTAAGGGCCACTCCATTTATCTTGAAGAGCCCTTGGTGCCACTGGCTCCAAAACCCACACCTGTTGCCCAGGTTGAAATTCAACCACACCAGCTTTTTGGTCATACCGGTGCTTCTGTAGCTCCTGGCTGGCCTCAAGATTTTTGGATGCCTTATCCATGTACTCAGCCATTCTGGACCTTAGGTCAAGCACATATTCCACAATGTCCTGTTTGGGTTCTTGGAGAGGCCTCTCCCAACCCTCTTTTACAAGACAGAGTGGTCCCCTTACATCATGACCAAACAGAAGTTCAAAGGGTGAAAACCCCACTCCCTTCTGTGGCAATTCCCTATAGGCGAAAAGCAGGCATGGCAACAGGACATCCCATATCCTTTTGAGTTTGTCAGGGAGCCCCATGATCCTACCTTTCAATGTCTTGTTTAACCTTTCTACTAGACCATTGGTCTGTGGGTGGCACGGGGTAGTGAACTTGTACTGCACCCCACACTCCTTCCACATGTGTTTTAGGTAAGCAGACATGAAGTTGGTACCTCTGTCTGAGACCACCTCCTTAGGAAACCCTACCCTGATGAAGACACCTAGGAGGGCTTTAGCTACTGTAGGAGCTGTAGTCACCCTAAGGGGAATTGCTTTCGGGTACCTAGTAGCATGATCCACTACTACTAGAATGAATTTGTTCCCTGAGGCTGTGGGAGGTTCCAGTGGACCCACAATGACCACACCTACCCTTTCAAAGGGCACCCCCACACCTGGTAGTGGTATCAGGGGGGCCTTTGGCTTGCCACCTGTCTTGCCACTGGCTTGACAGGTAACACAGGAGCTCACAAACTCCTTCACTTTTTGGTTCAGCTGGGGCCAGTAAAAGTGACTAACCATAACCAACCTTTCCCAAGTTTTGGCTTGCCCCAGGTGTCCAGCTAGGGGGATATCATGAGCCAAAGTTAGGAGGAACTCCCTGTACTTCTGTGGCACTACCACTCTCCTGGTAGCTCCAGGGTGGGGTTTCTTGCCTCAGCATACAGTAATCCCTCATCCCAATAAGCTCTGTGGGTACCACTGACATCTCCCTTTGCTTCTGCAGCTGCTTGCTGCCTCAGGCTTTCAAGAGTGGGGCAGTCTCGCTGGCCCTGGCACAGCTCTTCCCTAGTGAGTCCCCCTGGGCCCAGGAGTCCAGCCTGATAAGGCTCAAGCTCCATAGACTCAGTTCCCTCTAGGGTTTCCACGTCCTCTCCCTGAGGAGAGGGGTCCTGAGAGGCTGGCTGTGTAGAAGCTGGTTCCCCTGTCTCCTTGCTTTTTCTCTTGGTTGGTTGGGCCATACTTTCAGGCTCCAACCCCACTTGTTCACCCTTCTTTTTGCTCTGTCCTCTGGTTTGGACAGACACCAGTCTAGGGATACCCAGCATTGCTGCATGTGTTACTTGCTCCACTTCAGCCCAGGCTGAGGTCTCCAGGTCATTCCCAATCAGACAGGCAGTTGGCAATTGTGGTGAGACCACTACCAGTTTTAGGCCAGTAACCTCCCCCATCCTAATGTTACCATAGCTAGGGGGCGTTGGGTGGTAATGCTGTCAGCATTGGTGACTGGGTAGGTTTTCCCAATCAGGTATTGCTCTGGGGAAACCAGCTTTTCCCTTACCATAGTGATGCTGGCACCTGTAATCCTCAGGGCCTCTACTCTGGTTCCATTGATGGAGGGGTATTGCATATCTTTGTTACAGTTGGTTGGCCACCCAGCCACACTGGCAACCTCCATGTTCCCCAAGCAGACCAGACTAGCCTGAGTGTATTCCCAGATTTGCTCTGGGCTCTCCTCTGATCCCATCTGTAGATTTACTGTCCCTGGAGTAGCTGGAATGGGTGCCTTAGGGGCTTTGTTGTAGGGGCAGTTCTTATCTACAGTAAAATGTCCCAACTTCTTACAGTTGTTACAATAGACCTTGTTAGGATCAAAGTTTCTTCCCCTATAGGGCTGAGGCACATAGGGAGTAGATTGGGACCCACCCACCTGAATACGTTTCTGGGGCCCTTTGGAAGTCTCAGACTTTTTATCTTGGGGATTCTCACCACCTTTCCCCTGGGGGGGTTTGTGGCCACCTTCTTTTGGTCACCCCCAGTGGCTGTCCTTGTCACCCTAGTCTTGACCCATTGGTCTGCCTTTTTTCCCAATTCTTGGGGAGAAATTAGACCTAGGTCTACCTGATGAACGAAGCAGATTTTCCCCAGATATCCTCAAGCACTGCTTGGCGTTAGTCGCCGCTAGTTCAATCGTGGTAATCAAATAAAGAGGCGGGCGCTGGAATTGGAAAGCAGGAAACGGATTTATTCTTCGAAGGAAAACACGTCAGGACCGACGAACAGGGTGTCGTTTCGAGGTGCTCTAACTGCATCTCTGTGGCCTGGCCTTTTATACACAGGTTTATTTCTTTATTACAGTGTAACACATTCCTGACATTTCTTTGATGCATTATAAACCATCTTTGGAATCCCCGCTTCAGGCCCGTTCCCACACATATTGACAGTACTGTACCCTCACCCCCGGTCTCAGTAGGTGATTACTATCGTGCAGCTGGGCATTCCGGCAGGAGCTGAAATACGCGCAATCGGTCAGATCTCATGGGGTTGTGGCATTGATTAATTCCTGCTCCTTTGATGAGAGGCAGAATCCTACTGTATGGGGCAATAAACTGTATCCGCAGGGGTTGGTTATGGCCTGGGATCGGATTGAACAGCCAGGTGCAGGGGAGGAGATTGTCATCACCTTGATCAAATTTAGGGACAATCCCTTTGGGGATTTTAGGGTCATAAGATTGCTCTCTACCCTTGTCATGGGTATTGCTGCACCAGAGATGGGGGCTAGGCCCATCTCTTTCCTTTCTTTTTCTAGAGCCAGGACCCTGGTCTCTAGGTCTAACCTCTTGGCCAACTTTGCTAGGAAGCTGTCCTCTTCACTGGGGCTTTCCCCAATGTGTCCCTTGGGGGCTAGTCCACCTGTATGGTCCCTAGGCTCCCAGAGGTTGATTCTTGGAGTCAGGGGTACAGGGAGCTCTCCACCCTAGGAATGACAGGGGGATCCTCAGTGTCCTCCTCCTCATCCACTCCATATTCCTCTAGCTGGGTGTCACCCTGCTCAGAGGGGTGGTCTTTTGCATACTCAGCCAGGAGCTCTTGGAGCTTTTGTTTGGTTGGATGCAGACCTACAGTTATTTCCTTTACTTTGCATAGGGCCCTCAATTCCTTGAAGTCCAGGTGCAAGTAGGGTGTGAGGTTGAGTTCCTCCACCATGTTTATATTATCTTCACTAACAGCTGGGTTCTGTTGAGAAATTCTAACCTGATAGTTCTAACCCTCTACCCTAGCTTATAGTGACTTTTATTTTCACAAAATTCTAATGGGACTTAAGCAAGTCCCTGTCAGATTTTTAGTATTTTTGGAAAAGACCAATTTCCGAATTCTGAAGGCAATTTATGAGTTCTGTCGTGTGATCAGATGGTAACCAAGTAGTCCAACAAATGCAAGTTAGAAGTTAAAGTCAGAACTGACTGTACTCTCCAAAGTGGTAGCTTGGTCGAGCAGTAAGGCAGTACCAGAGGACAGTGTAAAGCATTTGTTGCACACACTTAGGGGTCGATTAGGATCGCGGACGGACTTGAGTCCGTCCGCGACCCCTGAGGAGGAGGGAACGTCCGCATGGGCTGCGGCGTTCCCTCCGATCTGATTAGGATGTGACCGCCAGGGTGGCGGGCACATCCTCTATCTCTAACATTGCGGCGGGTGCAGCTTCAAGCTGCACCCGCCCCAATGTAAAAAATGCATGCACAGCATTTGCGTGCACAAAGCGGCAGGCACCGCGCGGTGCCTGCTGCATTGTGCACGCAAATGCAGGGGGGTACCATAGGTACCCCCCATGTGCACCCCCCACCACCCCTTCACCCAGGGGGCCCGCAACGGGCCCCCGAAGTGAAGGTCCGTATGCTTTTTCACGGCAGAAAAGCCGCCGTGGAAAAGCAGAGAATTGCAGACATCCTAATATGCCTGGCGGTGTCTGATAGACGTGTTAGTGCTTTTCCGCCGCGGTCGCCTTCCGACCGCGGCGGAAAAGCTGCGGACAGATTATCAGACCCACCAGCCATCCTAATTTGGCGGTGGGTCTGTGGAGGGTCCGCTGCGGTTTTCCCGCATCCTCCGGGCCGGCGGTGGCTTCCGCCGGCCCGGAGGATGCGGGAATTCCGCAATCATAATGACCCCCTAAGTCAGCAAAAAGTTTCACACACTCAAGAACTGAACTCCAGGCCAATTGTTATTATATCCTTAGATATAGTTGTTTTATTTTTAGAACCAACAGCTGTAAAAATATACTTTTCGAGATACGAGTACTCTCAGGTAAATACTTTGCAGAGGAGCAATAAGTTTATACACACAATAATAACAGGTTAGCTAATAGCAATACAGTTCTGCAACACACTCTATCATTGAGCTCAATGATTTTCATAGGAAAGTACAGTTGATTACCTTATGGATTACTTTGGTAGTTCCAGGACTAGATCTTGGATTCAGTCCTGGGGTCTAAGCTGAAACCAGATTAGCAAAAACGTTTTAGTTATAGTGATGATTTTTCCTGAATATAAAGCTGTGTTAAAAATTCACATTTAGAAACTTTTCGAGGTGATTCTCACAATGTTATTCAATGGGAGGAAATTCAGGTTACAGTTAAAGTACGATCGCATTACTTTTGTAACCCAGCACTAGTCTCCAAGGGCCAGCACTTGGGGCTTAACTCAAAACAGGTAGGTAATTGCGTTTCAGTATGTCGTACGATTTTTAAAGAATATTTGCAGTTTCAAAAGTAGGCACTTAGAAGAAATTTCATAGAAAAGCAGACAATGGGTTCCTATGGAGAAAATACAGGTTACTAGTAAACCCGCTAGGCATTACTTTTGCGGTTCAGTACTGGGCTGACAGGTATAGTATTGGCTTCTCCCCTGATCACAGGTGAGTACTTTCGGATTCGGACTTTGGCTGATTTTATAGGAATATTTTCAGTTTTCAAAACTTCACTCTTAGAAAAATTTTGAGTAAAGATGGGTCAATGTTATCCAATGGCAGGTAAGTGGATTACGGGTTTCCAGGTGAGTACTTGGTTGATGAAGTCAATGTTCTGGGCATAGACTCAGGGGTCCCCCAGGGTCAGGTAGGTACAGTTAGTTCACCCTCAGCGGCACAGGGGCGGCCGGGTGCAGAGGTAGGGTGGCCCAATGATATCCAATGAGGGAAAGGGGGCCTTTGGTTGGTGGCTGCTGCCTAGCAGGCAACGCGGTTGTGGGAGCTGTGCTCCTGGTCACTTGCTCAGGGCAAGGGGGGAAGTAAGTTAGGACAGAGAGGTCGCAGCCAGCGGCACTCGGGCGGCTGGGTGAAGGGTGCTTTTGAGCCGTAGGGCGCTCAATGTTATCCAATGAGGATCTTGCAAAAGGGAAAAAGGATGCAGGCCTCTCCAGGGGCGACCAGCACTTCGAGGGGTAAGTTGGGATCTTGGAGCACAGGTAGGTACCCCAAAGGGAGGCACAGGGGGCTGGAGGGCGCCGGGTGAAGGTGTGTCTTTGGGTGTCCGAAAAGCTTACCCTCGGCTGGTCGTGGTTGGGGTGGCCCCTGGTTCTGAGTCTGCAGGCGTCGGCTGGTTCGTCGAGGAGGGTCTTTGGACACTGGACTTTGGGTCCCAGTTGCCGGGGGGACGTCCTCGTGGTCTAGGTTCGGGTTGGCCTGGCCCGGGTTCGGCTGGTGCAGAGTGGGTTGGTCCGGAGCTTCCTGGCTGGCACCAGGTGGGTTGTTGCAGCAGAGCCTCTGCTGGTGGTAGTCCCAAACGTTGAGAGGGTCACGGCAGGCAGGTCCTCTGGGTGTCCTAAGGTCACTGTCTGTCGAGGTCGCCGGGTTCAGGCAGGAGCAGGTTCCAGGATCAACAGGCCGGTAGGGCTGGGGCCAAGTCAGTTGGTGTTGTACTGTTGTTAGCAGCTGCGCGGCAGGTCTTCTTCTTCTTTATCTTCTTGCTTCTTTTTTCTATCGGGATCTGAGGAAGGAAGGTTCAGGAAGCCCCTAAATACTGAATTATGGGGCATTACAGGTAGGGCAGGGGCAGGGACCAATGGGTCCCTGTCCCGGGGTGAGTACACCCCCTGACCTGCTCCTCTCCTGTGGGAGGGGGGCAGGAGCCTAACTGGGATTGGGTAGGGCCCCCCATCTACAAGATGGCCGGGACCCAGGGTCGTGCTTCACCTCGCCTCTTCCACCTGAAGGGTGGAGTTGGCACAGGTTGCCCCCCCCTTCCTGACGTGGTTTTTCCCACCAGTCGTCTTGCCAGAGTGGGGGGTAGGACTGGTGGGGGGCTAGTTTGAGGTACAGCAAATGGTCTGGAGAAGCTCTCAGAGGTGGTATGCCTTTAAAGCTTCCCCCTGTCCATCCTGGGGGTGGAGACATAGCACCTTGCCCAGGATGTGCTTTGTTGCAGACCCAGGAGAGCGGGGGGCTCTCCACCAAGGGGTCCAGCAACATGTCTGCTGTGTGGCAGCCTCTGCAGCCACTCAGCCCAGACATGGATTGTAGGTTTGGGTTTTGGAGGGTGTCTCTAAGATGCCCTCTCGTGCATGTTACATTAAATCCCACACTGGCATCAGTGCGGGTTCAATTTGCTGGGAAGTTTGATACCAAACTTGTCAGTCTCCAGTGTAGCCATTATGGTGCTGTGGGGTTCGTAATGACAACCTCCCAGCACCATATACTCTTAATGGCATCACTGCACTTACAGTGCCCAGGAATTGCCCTGGGTACTGTTGGGGCTCAGGGTTCATGCACCCTTGCCCTCACCTCTGGCATAGGGCACCCAGCTCGAGGGGTGACTAAGATATGCCAGGGCAGTGGGTTCTGTGGGCAGGGCACACACAGGGATGTGTTCCCTGTCGACTCTAGTTTTGGTTCTGTACTTAGGCACTCATCCTGCCAAGGCAGTGTGTGGGTGCCAGGGTACAGGGCCCCTGAGGATGGCACAATCAGTGATGCAGTCCTCAGGGGTCTTCTCTGGTCACCATGCAGTGGGTACCTAGGGTACCATTTACTAGGGGCTGACAGGTGGCCAGAGATGCCAATTGGGTATTTCATTTCTATACAGTTTTAGGGAAGGAAAACAGGCCCTGGGTACCTGATTGGCAGGGACCCAGGGCACACTCAGTCAATGCACATCAGCAGTTCAGAAAAAAATGGGGGTATACAAAGGCAAGAAAGATGGCACTTTCTCACAATAGGTCTAACAGGTACCTTTCTATTTTATGTATGAACAAAAGGCTTGTGTAAGTTTTCAGTGACACTGGAGCAGTCGATGTAACCCAAACACATTGGCTGTATTATGAACATGGTGCACGTTTCCTCTTTGTGCCATGACGCACCTTTCAAAAGGTGTGCCAGGCTCAAACAGGAACAGTGTGCCGAATTTCAAAGAATGCTCTGCCCCCAGGGCAGGTACAAACTTGTGCTGCCCTCGGGGCTGTGCTTTCAAGTGAAATAAGGAGCAGCTGTTTAAAAGCTGCTCCATATGTCACAGTACAGACAGCATCTGTCTGCTCTTTCAAAAGGGGAGTGAGATCCCCTTGCAGGCGAGTGCAGTGAGTGACTGAACCAGTCTGCAGGGGAATATCTGGAGTGTGCTTGGGACCCCCTTTCTTCCCTCAAGAGGGCTGTCTTTAGAGGCACGCAATCATTTTATAGCACACTTTCAGTGCATCACCTGAGGGAATGTTGGCCTCTGCACCCGCATCCATAATATGGTGTGGTCACACAGGCAAAGTGATTCCCTCCTTTGCATAGGGCCACACCGCCATTCAAATGAGGGAACACCTTGACTTGATAGGACTGGCGCAACAGGTGCACCAGCGCTAACACTATTACATAAGGGGATTCACAATCGTCAGAAACCCCCTCTGTAATACCATTGTGCCCCGAGGGCACACTAAGTGGACACACATGCCGGTTGCACTTCCCTGAGCACAAAGTATAATATGGCCCATGGGCCATATTATATATATATATATATATGCCACACTTTTCCTGTTTGCACCAAGGCTCACCTTTCAAAAGGTGCACCAGGCTCAAATGTGCTGCACCAGGGCAGTCAAGAACACGCTCTGCCCTGGGGGAAGTGCATCCTAGTGAAATACAGAGTGGCTGTTTCAAAGCCATCCCTTGTTTCACAGTGTAGGCAGCTTGCTGACTGTATTTTCAAAAGGGGAGAGAGATCCCCTTGCAGGTGCGTGCAGTGAGAGACTGCATTTGCCTGCAAGGAGGTGTCAGGGGGGTCAATTGAACTCATTTCATTTCATAAACTTTATTCGACAACTAAGTCATAAAAGTATACATAGAAAACACGAATATTAGTTAAAAAAGTCATTAAAAAGTCGTACAATAATTTAAAAAATATTAAACTACAGTAGACTATTGCCGAAATACAATTTAAAAGGATCATAAAACAATTTCAACTGTATACATTTGGTCTAGAGGAGTAATGCACAAAACCTCACAAGATTTACCCCTAATATACATAGGCGAAAGCGGCTTAATCTTTACATGTTTATCGCTATATGTTTTGTACGGATTACCCAAGCCCATTTCAAGAATTTAGCCACGGAAACAGCAATTCTTGGCATCGGGTCTGTAGATAGGATTCTCAAAGCCTTGCCATGCCTATCTATCCCAAGCAGTTTACATATAGGCTTGATCCACATTGATCTGGGGGCATTGTACAAGGGACAAAAAAATTAGAAATGGCTTAGTGACTCTTGTTCCTCCCCGCACTTAGCACATCTGTCGTTACCACTTTTGCCTGCCCATTTTACTCTGAAAGCTCTTACTGGGAGTGCGCCTACCCTAAGCTTAAAATAGAGCTTGCGATCCTGTTGTTTCCCAATAATGTCCCAATATTGTTCCAGTTTTGGTTGGGCCTTGACATACATAAAACTACCTGTTAAGTGCAAGGAGAGACCCTCTGTCCTCTCTTCTGTGATCAACATCTCCCAATACTTTTCTTTTAATAATTTTTCGGAGGGGAATGCCCCGTTTTCCGGGTCCTCCCATAGATCCCTCATTCCCAATTTGAAAAGTAGCAATCGAATGGCCTTCAGCCAATGTATTCTTTGGCACGAATCCTTGGCCATTATCTCCCTTAGGCCCCGAGCATAATGCTGTAGTTCTTCTGTGGTCCATAAACGGCGCCAGTAAAGTAATGGCCGCAGAGAGGCAAGATCTCGAACCGCCTTTTTTCCAAGGTCCCACATTAGCGGAATTAACGGGGTGCTTATGGGAATGCTAGTAGCTACTCACAGAAATTCATTTTCTGCTACCGTTAGCTTTCTTAGATCTTCAAATCCCCAAAGTTCAGCTCCATAAAGGGCCGAACTTAACACCTTCATCCCGTATACTTCTAATAAGGGACTAATGGGCTTTGTTGTTGAAGATGTGAACTTTTTCAAAAGGATACCTGCCTGCTGGCGGAGTTTTAGCACCGCAATATCTAGTTGACTGGACCACCCCAAATCTCTCTGAACGGTAACCCCCAAGTAGGTGAAGGCATCTACCCGCTCCAACGGGGAACCATTCATATTAATCAACCCTCTAAAAGGTCTCTCTGCCCCACATGTTTTACGGCCGGTCAGGACCATGAACTTAGTTTTTGCCGTGTTTATTTCTAAGCCCCTATCCAGACAAAAATCTTCAAAACGCTTCAGTGCTTTCTGGAGTCCACTAGGAGTCTTTGAAATGATGAGGGTATCGTCCGCAAACATGAGGATCGGGACCCGCTCACCAGACATCGCAGGGGCATCAGTCGGGACCAGGGAGAGGAAGTCCGCAACTCACTTTCTCCACCCCTGTGGGCTTTCATTTGGGCGGCGCACTGAAAGTGCACCACCTTTTTGTGAAACACTTTCATTGCACCTTATAAAGACATATTTGCCTCTGTGCCCATGTCAGATATATGGGGCAGGTGCGGAGGCAAAGTGATTCCCTCATTTACATGGTGTCATGTCCCCATGCAAATGAGGGAACATACTCTCATGATAGTGTTGGCACTACATGTGCACCAGCGCTATCAGTATTACAGAAGGGGATGCACCAGCGTCTGCAGCCCCTTCTTTAATACAATTGGGCCAACAAAGCAGACACACAACGTATAATATGGCCCTTGGTGTGTACAGCAATGCTTTATTCTTGACAAGAGGGTTGAGGAGGGTAGTCAAGACTGGCGTTTTTTAGTTATTGATGCTTCTCATTGCCTTGAAGATAAACAGAACTATTTATGTATCTTTGCACCCAAAAATGTAACTAGATTATGCCCCTGAAATCATACACCTTCATCTTTGATTCATTTTGTTGATGTCAATCACATGTATTTCAAACTCTCTGCAAATGCCAATTGAAATGTTGCTTGCACGCATCCCTTTGACACTTTTTTTATCTCCGCATATCGTTTTATAAAAACCCGTCCTTTGAATGTTCAGATAGGAGTTCTTTGTGCAGAAGGCTGGCCCTGACTGCACCAAATATGCTTCCGTGTACGGTGTTAAATATCATCTCTAAAAATGGCATGCAGCAAAAAAAAAAAACACGAACAGTGTGTGACTTTCTTCGCTTTTGTTTGCTTGTTTCAAATAAATGTCACCTCCTCAATATGAAAGTGCAGGATACAAATGCAGAAATAGCAGTACCTACCAAGCAACAGCCTAGGGCATAATAGGCTCCCTACAGTGTTTAAAAGCATCTAGAGAATTCGGATGCGTTTTTTCACCGTCTTTCGTTTCTCTCAATAAACTTCATGTTTACTCTTTCCTAAGCGAGACAGGGGTCCCTGCAAAAGCATTACAATGTAATTATGATTGACGAATGCCTCGAAGACTACCAGCAGTCTCAATGATTCTTCATCAACATAAGATGTTTCCAATGTAGGCTTCCAGTTTCAAGTGAACACAACATGAATTCGGGAATGGAAATAAGGATCTGTTTTTATGTACACTAAACATTCATTGGTCTTTAAGCACTGTTGACGTGACGGGCAGGTAAACCAGAAGAGCTCACTTTGTATCAATTCAGGTGATTTATCGTTCTCCTGGGGCGACACACCAACACCCTCAGGTATATGCCCTCTGAACTACAAGAGAGATCGAAAGAAAAGTGCTGTGCTTAAACTTGCACTTTTTCACTTTCATTATTTAGTTCAGGAAGCGAGTCCACACAACTTAGATATACAGTGAGATAAACTGTACGAAAGAAGAAGGAAGCTATTTTTAATAGAGGAACATTTAACAATCATCACATTTTAAAAATTGATTCTGACTTTTGATTTAAAGGAAGGTGATTTTATTGAAAGTTTCTATTTGATTTTAATATTTATCGTTTGGTGGTGGGTGAACAATTTCCATGTTTTTTTCTTATTTCTCTTAAAACAAGGGCGTGGAGTACTTTGCTGGTATCATTATATTTTAAAATTATTAATTCCACACTAGATAGTGTGAAATACATTTGTGAATCAGGTTAGGCTAGTACATGATCTTCAATGATTTCCCAGCAGCGTCATGCATGGAAATGAAATAAAAGCAGGTTATGATTGTCTTCTTGAGCGGTATAGTAGAGCATAAGATCACTAGAAAATGTTGGTTAGGTATGGTGATAGCACCGGCAATACCAGATCAAAATTGGGTCATGGGGCTACCTGGCAGCAGCAGGCAACATTACAGTGGGGTGAGGCGAGATGCCCAAAACACTCTGCATATATGTTGGACTTGCTGGCTTGCTGGCATGCAGACTCTGAATGCAGTGTCCGGATGCAGTCCCCTTCGACCTAGTGCTCTCCTTGGTGCTAACTCGGGCAGATAGGGAGGGACTTTCTCCCTTGTACAAAACCAACAAATCCTGGAGCTGCAGCACAGCTCCAAGATTGGTGGGAGCAGTCTAACCCAGTACTCATATTGAGGATGGGGGCCTGCGGCTGCAATCCTTCAGCTGTTTCTCAGCCCTGGGATTGCAGGCTCTGAAGTGCTCTTGTTAAGTTGGCCGGCTCTAGACAGCCCGCCAATCTGACATGCACACTGAAAGGGGCTGCATTAATAGTGTAATTGCACTAATCAGCCCCACCCTCTGCCCTCCTGTTGTAACACCGAAAGCCTGGCACACATTTTAATAGGATGGTATTTATTTCCATTTTATTCATGTGCAGCAGGCGGGGCAATGCTCTTTTGCCATAACGGTAGAGCCAACGCTGCCTGGCACGTACGTGTTGGTTTACATTATCAGGGCTCAATAGAACATGGACAGTGTAACAATAAAAACATAACAGGACACACACAACACAACAAAACACAGCACCAGAATTGAAAGACAATGAAACCCAACAACCAAAGTACAGACCATACAATCAGAAATACAAACAAATTGCACACATTTCAGCCTATCAGAACTGAAAAAAATAGCACAAAACAACATACCTCCACAACCGCACAACATAACCTAAAAACAAAACTCAACAATGCAGTACAGTGAAAAAGCAACACAAAAGCACAACACATATTTATACTAACACAATACCCACCTCAACATAATAGCACAATTTTACAATAGCACAACAGAGTGCCATAAATCAACACATCAAAATAGAAAAAAAAACACAACCACAATTCCAGAACACAACTTAACATATCACAATTGTACTTGAGTGCTGTTTTTTGTTGGTGCATTGCTGTGTGCTTTTTTATGGGTTGTATTTGTGATCTGTATCATTGATGAATTGTTGTGTAGTATCTTGTTTTATTTTTTTGTAGAAATGGTGTTGCAATTTAGTGATGCATTGTATTGTATTTTTTTTGTGCAGTTTTATATAGCATCACCTAAGCCCAAGGGCATTAGAGGACTTTACACGAGCAGTAGCTTATATTATACAAAGTCAAATACATTTGTAGGTCTGGTCTAGGCAGCATATGCGCTGTATTAGAGACATGCGGTATTCAGCCCGGCACTCACCATTGATTCTTTCGTCTACCTTTATAGACCCCTTCATTTTCATCGGTGAATAGTATACATTTGTCCCGCCTTTTGGCTGTTTTGTTCTGCCTTTCAGACTGCCCCTGCTACATGGCTCCCTTCACTACAGGCCATATGTTTTAGTTTCAGTGCTCTACATGTGTTTTCTGCTCTCTCCTCGTTTCTGCCATCCTGCTTGCACACTCTGTTGCTTCTTGCCACTGTGGTTTCTGCTCTTATCTCTCCCACTCATTGCATTTTTCCTGTCTGTCCCTACCGCTCCATTGCTCCTCAATGTGAGCTCTCCATACAAGTGCAGGAGTTATTGACACATTGCAGTTTTCTGTATCAGTCATCCTTCCAGTGCTCTCATTAGTTTTTTTTTTTAAATAATCGTTTTATTAATGACAACTTCAACACTTACAGATAATATATATGCATAGGTACATCAACGGTAGTGACTGATAATTTGTTATCTTCAACTTCCTTACTAATGTAATTATTCCCAAACTGTATCACTCACTGTGTGGCATTTCATGGCGCTGTCTCATACGTGGAGGCTCACAAACATTCCCTCTGTATTTATTCCACTTTACCCATATTTGAGACCACTTTCCAGGGCAATCCCTTGATTCACATATTTTCCTTTCCATTAACATGCACCAGTTCATGTCTTTCTTCCATTCAGCGATTGACCTTGTTTTTACAGACCCCCACAAGCGAACAATATTCCTCTTGGCGATCATCATTCCCAATATTACCCATGTTTGCCCTTCACTGTTTAAGTCACTGGGTCCCTAAATATTTAGTAGGTAGAAACCTATGTTAGGCTCAAATTCGGTCGCCAGCACTCCCCCCATACATTGTATCAGTGTGGACCAATATTATTTAATAAACGTGCGTTCCCAGACCATATGCGTGAATGTGCCCTCTTGACTACACCACCTCCCACACTCAGGATCATCCCTGTGTCCCATCTTCATCAATACTAGACTAGATAAATAAGTTCTGTGCAGTATTTTTAATAGTATAAGTCTCAGTCTGGAGGAAATTTCAACTTCCCTGGGGGAGGCAAAGGCCTCCAACCATTCCTTATCCTCCATACCTGGGACATCCTGCTCCCAGTGTGTACGAAGTTGGAGGAGGGGGTCAGGTATATTATTGATTAGTTTTTATACGTCATGGAAATGGACCTGTCCGGCATGTATTCATCTAATATTCTATCTTCGAATGGGGAACTCTCTGTGGGTGACTCTCCCCTTGGGATGACTGATAATAATGTGTGCCTTATCTGCAAGTATCTGAAATACTCATAATCTGCCATTTTTAATTCATTTTGTAGTTGTGCACGACTCCCTTTTTCCATGAATTTACGACAATGGAGATGCCAATCATATCCCATTATTCAAAGCCTTTGGTGTTTTTTAGGTTACCAAATTTTTCTGTGTCCAAGAGAGGGGTGGCCTGTGTGACTCTCCCCTCCCATTCCAGACTCTTGTTAACTGTGTGCCATGTCTGTACCGCATGTGCAGTTGGGCCTGTTAATCATACTTTATTGGGTTTGGAGTGCAGCACCCCCGTAAAATTCCTTTCCGGGTCAACCTGGGGTCCATATATGCATTGGTTAATGGCAACTAGCTGGCCACCCAGTAATATCTTTTGACGTCAGGAAGTCCTATTCCCCCGTCGTACTATTTTCTTGTGAGCTTTTGGGTCTAAATGCAAGGTGGTTTACCTTCCCACAGGAGCTCTCTCTGCTCGCTTTCGATGGCTTTAAAACAATCTGAACTAATCGGTCCCATGCATTCTGTAGGATATATAAGAAACGTGGTCGGGACATCATTTTAAAAAGTGCTGCATGGCCCAGTAGTGACAGTGGGAGTGACTTCCAATGCTTGACGCCATTTCTTAGTCGTTGTAGCGGGGGCCAGACGTTATGCTCATAGTATAATGACGGGTCTTTGGTCACATATATGCCCTGGTATTTAAAGCCCTTGGTTGCCTCTCTGATAGTGTATCCTCTGGGTATGGGAGAAAATGTACCCCCTAGCACGTGTATGACTGATTTGGGCTAGTTTATGCTATAGCCCTAATAATTCCTGAAGTTGGTGAAAATATGTAACGCTTTGTTTAGTGAGATTCAGGTGACGCCAGGTATAACATGATATCATCGGCGTATAAGGATATCCGATCCTCCCATTCCTCCGGCCATCTTAGACCCTGTATATTTGGGTCCTTACGTATCCACATTGCTAATGGTTTCAACATTAGAGTGAATAGTAGTGGGGACAGAGGGCAGCCTTGTCTGGTTCCCCTCTAAAGGGTAAACACCGGAGACCTTCCGTTATTTACTACTACCTGGGCCAGGAGATTTCTATAAAGAAGTTGGATCCAGCTCAGGTATTTGTGGCTGAATCCCATGAGTGCTCTCATTGTTGTCTAGCTCATAGTTTAGCAGTTATTAGCAACATTTCAGAAACCACTTCCATTATATGTTACCACGAGCAACCCACACTTATTAGCAACAAAGGCACGCACATCACGTTGTTCGTGTAATTTGGTTTCAGTTTCTGAGCTTATTTGGGTTTGGTTGCTTATCTGTTATTGTGCGCTGCTCATAAGATTGCATACAAACCGAGCACCCTTCCCTCCTCCTTTCCCTTTTCTTGGTGCGTGGACGGAGGCGCAACTTTTGGTGTAAAAGGCGCGTTACAAAAGGCCACCGACTTGCACCATACCTGCAGGGGACCGCCACCCTGAAGTAATGAAGACATTATTATTTTAATCCGTAAACTTGCTGGAGTTGCCTTGAAGCCGGCAAACCTCTCACTGGGGATGGGCAGAGAAGAGTGCACCGGCCTTCATGTGTGGCACTCCTTTGGTATGTTTTTTAATGTATTTTTTTTTACATATATTATTACGGGGTATCACCAAAATACTGCACAAATTCCTAAGGATAGTCAGACATAGTCAAATATTGTGTACCTAAGTGAGTACCCTGAAGCCTATCCTCTTCTGTCAGTCTGACTCGAGCAGGCTACTCAATCAGTGCTCCAGCGCCTCCCTCTGTGCATGCTCAAAGTGCCTCTTCAGAACTCCAGAATCCTTTGGAAGTCTAAACTTAAGTGCATGTTTTCAGCTCTGCAGTACTAAATTCCCAGACTCCGCAGCCCACCTTATGTGGGGTAGGGGGCTTGGAGACCGTGCCAGTGGAATGCTCCTGCCTAGTGGAAAGGGAGCAAGGGATCCCAGTGCCTGGGTTGAGCACCGAGCAGCTATGGGAGGAATGTTTTTCACAATTAGGATAACTGCTATTCTTCTATTTGTGTGTAATCGGTCTACTCGTAGCCAATACGGCATGAATTTGTAGTGACATATATGCATTAATAACACACACCAGAATTATCATGCATATGCTGAAGGTATTGGTTCTGGGTGACCTCTTTTAACCCCTTCGATGCTGATGACGGAGCGGTTCCGTCATCAGCATCGGTTGGGCTGTGCTGATGACGGAATCGCTCCGTCATCAGTACAGCTCTGGGGGGGGAGCGCTGGCGCTCCCCCCCTGGGGCATCGATGTTGGTCGTTTTAGGAGGGGTGGCAGTGGAAGACTTTCCGCTGCCACCCCCTGGCCCCCCCACGCTTCCTGGATACGTCAGCGCGCACAGCGCGCACCGACGTCATCAGGAAGCGCTGGACGCGCTGGAAGCCATTTGTTTCCAGCGCGTCCAGCAAAGAGGTGGGTGTTGTGCTGCTGGGGCCGGGGGGGCCTTTTTCGGTGCCTTGAAGAATCGGGGGGGAGGAAACTGTGTTTCCTCTCCCCTGATGTCCCAATGCAAGGCATTCCTGGTGCACGATCGCGCACAGCGTCGCGATCGTGCACCAGGAATGCCCCACTAGTCACCAGGGATTGTTTTTGGCCATAATTGTTTGTGCAGGAAGCAACCCCTTGGGCAAGGGTCACTTCCTTTTTTACACCCTAATAATTATCTAACTTTTCTGTCCCCCCTGGGGCAGTTCAGCCGTTTTTTTGGCCGATCTGCACCCAGGGAGGGCAGAAAAGGCCACTAGTCACCAGGGATTTTGTTATATGTGAAAAAGGAAGCTTCCTAGTGGCCCTAATTTTTTTTAGACTTTTCTGCCCCCCCCTGGGGGCAGATCGGCCGTTTTTTGGGCCGCATCTGGACCCAGGGGGGGCAGAAAAGCCCACTAGACATCAGGGATTGAATTATATTTGTAAAGGAAGCGACCCCTTGGGCAAGGGTCGCTTCCTTAGGGGGATAAAATATTTTTCAGACTTTTCTGCCCCCCCTGGGGCAGATCGGCCGTTTTTTTGGCCGATCTGCACCCAGGGGGGGGGGGGGCAGAAAAGCCCACTAGTCACCAGGGATTTGTTTACAATTGAAAAGGAAGCGGGGGTAGAAAAGCCCACTAGACACCAGGGATTTTATTATATTTATAAAGGAAGCGACCCCTTGGGCAAGGATCGCTTCCAGGGGGCATTATAAATATTGTAGACTGTTCTGCCCCCCCTGGGGGCAGATCGGCTGTTTTTTTTACCGTTTCTGGACCCAGGGGGGATAGAAAAACCCACTAGACTCCAGTTTTTTTTTATAAGGAGCGACCCCTTGACAAGGGTTGCTTCCTTGGGCCCATTTGTTTTCGAAAGTATGTTCTGCCGTGTCTTTATTTGGCCTCTCTGCCCTCCGTAGGGTTGCTTCCAGGGGGCCCACCTTTTTAATGATTTATAATCTTCCCCCCTTTGGGACAGACACCCCATTTGTGACATACCTTGTGACATAGCCTGTTGTAATGTTTCTTCTAATGTGTATTGTTTTTCTTTCTCTTTAGATTGTTGCAGTGT
The DNA here is from genome assembly GCF_964261635.1 of Lissotriton helveticus. NCBI lineage: Eukaryota > Metazoa > Chordata > Amphibia > Caudata > Salamandridae > Lissotriton > Lissotriton helveticus. Next base: position 525,543,041 of record NC_136061.1, read on the forward strand.
GCGGTTCCGTTACTGGTGGTTCTGTTGTTCTGCTGTTTCTGTAGTTGCATCTGTTTGGTAAGAGACCTCTTTTTTGTTCAATTGTAAAGTAATTGTTTATTTTGCAAAGTGTGTAGTAATACGAGTATGTTTGGTTTCTGTTTGTTGTGATTGTAAAACATGTTTTGCATTTGTTTTTAATGTGTCCTTCTGTAGATGTAAGTTTTTTTTTTCTTCTTTCTAGTGGGATATCGTTGCCTATTTGCTGTGTCTTGGCAGAGTAGATGCTGGTGAGTGTAGTTGTGTCTTGTAAGTGAATTGTATATTTTTTCTAAATATAGTTTTTTGTGAAAAAGGCTTAAATTTTTTATCTTACTTTGCGCAGTGTTGGGGTTGTTGAGTTGTTTGTGCAGACTCTTTTATTTGTAAGGATAATGGCTAGCCGCCGGATTACTGCTCAGCAAGTTGTTGGAATGCTTTTTGATTCTTCCTCTGACCATGGTCCAGAGACTGACTCTGACTCTGAGCCAGAGGTGGGAGGTGAAGATTCAGGTAGTGAGTTTTCTCTACACATGGCGTCATCTGATGATGAAGACACTCTGAGTGCTGATGAAGCTACTTTTGGTGTGGATGATGTGCCTGTGGTTGCGGAGGACATTGCTGTGCCTGTGGTTGCGGAGGACATTGCTGTGCCAATAGTGCGGCACGAGACATCTGGGCTGCAGCCTGGGGCTGCTAGATTTCCAGTTGGTGTAGTGAGACAAGAGGCAGCTGTGCGGCAGCCTGCGGCTGGAAGACTTGACGTTGAAAGTTCTGACCTCTGGGTTGTACCAGGCATAGTGCAGCCGGCATTGCCTGAATTTACTGGTGTTCCAGGGCGTGGGGTGAACACTGAAAACTTTTTGCCTATTGATTTTTTCAAGTTGTTTATGGATGATGTGTTTTTGGCAGAGATTGTAGAGCAGACTAATTTGTATGCTGAATTGTTTTTGAGGGTGAACAGTGCCAGCCTTAAGCCCCATGCTAGAGCTACCCGGTGGACTCCCACAAATTTGGAGGAGATGAAAAAAGTTTTTGGGTTTATCTTTTTTGATGGGCTTGCTTAGGAAACCATCAATGGCTTCATATTGGTCTACTAGTCCCTTGATGGCAACAGCTATATTTCCGGCAGTCATGAGTCATGATAGGTATTTGCTTCTGCTTCGGATGATGCATTTTGTTGACAATAGTCTTGCTTTGCCACGAGATCACCCTGAATGTGACCGTCTTTTCAAGATTCGGCCTGTCATTGATCATTTTGTTGATCGATTTCCTGAGATCTTTTATGCTGGGAAAGAAATTGCAGTGGATGAGTCTTTGCTGTTGTTCAAGGGCCGCTTGGTATTTCGGCAATACATTCCTAGTAAGAGGGCACGCTATGGAATCAAACTGTATATGCTGTGTGACAATGAGACTGGATATGTCTCTAATTTCAGGGTGTACACTGGTAAGGAATCCAGGATTAACCCCCCTGGTTGTCCGTCGACTTTTGGAGTGACTGAGAAAATTGTGTGGGAACTTGGTCGTGGATTTTTTAACAAAGGCCATCATTTGTATGTAGATAACTTCTACACTGGTGTGCGGTTGTTCAGGGAATTGGCCAAAGTGGACACTGTTGCTTGTGGCACAATCCGCTCAAACCGTAAAGGTTTCCCAAAAGAACTTGTTTGTTGAAAGCTTGCTCGGGGACAGTGCAGTGCATTGCGTTGTGAGGAACTTCTAGCTGTGAAGTTTTCAGACAGGAGAGATGTCTACATGTTGACTACAATACATGATGAAAGCACTGAACCGGTGCCTGTTTGGGGTCAGGTTGCAGAAGTGCGCAAACCTGTGTGCATAATGCACTACAATAAGTACATGGGTGGTGTTGACAGAGTAGATCAGAGGTTGGAACCGTAGGCTGCTCTTCGTAAGGCTTACATTTGGTACAAGAAGTTGGCTATCCATCTTTTCCACTTGGCAATCTTTAATGCTTTTGTTGTGTTCCAGAAATCTTGTCCCCAGTCAAAGATGACTTTTGTGAAGTTTCAGGAGTCTGTAGTAGGCAGCCTTGTTTTAGTGGAACAGGCAAGTGTTCCTAGAGTTGGAGTGGTGGAGGATGTTGCCAGATTGAACGATCGCCACTTTCCTGATACAATTCCTCCTACAACCTCAAAAGACATTCCCAGTCGGAGATGTAGAGTCTGTTGGCGAAGAGGTTTGCGGAAGGAGGTTTGTATGTACTGCCCCGACTGCCCTTCAAACCCCGGGCTGTGTGTACCGGCTTGTTTTAAGTTGTACCACACGCAAAAGAATTTTTGGGAGTATCAATGAATGGTAAAGTGAACTGGTTGGTCTTTATTCTTTAAAACTGATTGTTTAGTTTCAAAGTTTGCATTTGTGTAGTCTTTTTAGATTTAGTTGTTGAGTTAGTAGATTTGTATCAATTTGCAATTTGTTTTTGTTTTTCTTTTATTTAAAAAAAAACTAAAGTATGATGTTGGTTTGCGTGTAGTGTCCATTTTCTGACGGTGTGCATGGTTTGGCACTTGGCTAACGGTGTCTGTGGACTGGTGCTTGTCTGGCGGTGTCTGTGGACTGGTGCTTGGCTGGCGGTGTGCGTGGTCTGGTGTTTGGTTGGCGGTGTGCGTGCTCTTGCGCTTGCCTGGTGTTGTGTTTGGATTTGTCTGGTGGTGTGCGTGGAGTGGTGCTTGGCTGCCAGTGTGTGTGGAGTTGTGCTTGGCTGGTGGTGTGTGTTGAGTTGCGCTTGGCTGGTAGTGTGTGTGGAGTGGCACTTGGCTGGTGGTGTGCGTGGAGTGGTACTTGGCTGTCTGTGCACGGAGTGGTGCTTGGCTGGCGGTGTGTGTGGAGTGGCGCTTGGCTTGCAGTGTGCGTGGAGTGGTGCTTGGCTGGTGGTGTGTGTGGAGTGGTACTTGGCTGTCGGTGTGCGCTGAGTGGTGTTTGGCTGTCTGTGCACGGAGTGGTGCTTGGCTGGCGGTGTGTGTGGAGTGGCGCTTTGCTGGATGGTGTGCGTGGAGTGGTACTTGGCTGTCTGTGCACGGAGTGGTGCTTGGCTGGTGTTGTGTTTGTGGAGTGGCGCTTGGCTGGTGGTGTGTGTGGAGTGGCGCTTGGCTGGTGGTGTGCGTGGAGTGGTACTTGGCTGTCTGTGCACAGAGTGGTGTTTGGCTGGCGGTCTGTGTGGAGTGGCGCTTGGCTTGTGGTGTGCGTGGAGTGATGCTTGGCTGGTGGTGTGTGTGGAGTGGTACTTGGCTGTCGGTGTGCGCTGAGTAGTGTTTGGCTGGCGGTGTTCATGGTCTGTTGCTTGGATGGTGGTGTGTGTGGAGTGGCGCTTGGCTGGCGGTGTGTGTGGAGTGGCGCTTGGCTAGATGGTGTGCGTGGAGTGGTACTTGGCTGTCTGTGCACGGAGTGGTGCTTGGCTGGTGTTATGTTTGTGGAGTGGCGCTTGGCTGGTGGTGTGCGTGGAGTGATGCTTGGCTGGTGGTGTGTGTGAAGTGGTACTTGGCTGTCGGTGTGCGCTGAGTGGTGTTTGGCTGGCGGTGTGCATGGTCTGGTGCTTGGATGGTGGTGTGGGTGGACTGGAGCTCGGCTGGCGGTGTGTGAGTAGTTACTTTCTGTTGGTCACTACACACACTGCTAATTGAGTGATACTCCACGCAGTCTATCATTTTGTGTAGTTGCAGTGTCAGAAATGTGGGCGTGTGAGAGTGATGGGCCCTTGAATGGCGCTGTCTGCTGGTGTGAGTGTTGAAATGTGATGGGTCCGCGGCTGGCGGTGTGAATGTTTTGTATGTGTCACACGTACGAAAGGTGTATGAATGGCCTGTAAAGAGGTTGGTGCCTTGACGTGGCTTTACAGCTCACGAGCTGTGAGTCAGTGGTTCAGTTTATCATACTTTCAATTATACGCAGTGTATTTCATTTTTGTGAAATTACTTGCGAATACAATTGTATGTACTGAATCATCACTCACCCTGTGCCAAATCCAACCACTATGTGTGTGTGCTTGCGGATTAGATGGTTGTGCAGTAATAGTTTTCTTTTATCTCTTTCTGAAGTAGGGTGTACCTTGTCCCTTATTGTGTTTGTTGGTATGTGTTGCTTTTCCTTCCGGATGGTGTCAATGGTCTGGTTTGTATCAGGTATGAAAGGTGCGTGAATGGCCTGTAAAACGGTTGGTGCCTTGTTGTGGCTTTACAGCTCACAAGTTGCGAGTCACTGGTTCGGTTTTTATGCATTTATTTATTGACAGAGCATTTCAGTTTTTTTGGAAATATCTTGTTAATAAAATTTTATGTACTGAACCATCACTCGCCCTCGTGCCAAATCCAACCTGTATGTGTGTGTCTTTGAGAAATAGATAGCCGTGCTTGAATGTTTGACTTTTGAGTAACTCTGTTAAGGTGTGGTATCATTTTACTCGGGAGAACAAGGGGAACGCTGGGTGGCAGGACATTTTTGCCGGCACGGAGTTCCCATGCAAAAAAGTTTGAAAAAGTGATATTTTTACCTAATTTTAAGGTTTGCAAGGAATTCTGGGTAGGAAAACATTGGGGACCCACGCATGCCATACCTCCCTGGACTCCCCCGGGTGTCTAGTTTTCAGAACTGTTCGGGTTTGGTAGTTTCCAAAGATGGCCACCGAGCCCCGGGCAAAAAACTCAGGTGCCCCCCCCAAAAAAATCAAGGTTATTTTTCTATAGGGTATTTTAAATTCACCACCGTACGATTTGGACCTTTTCCTGTTGCAGCCACTATGCCTACCCACGCAAGTGAGGTACCATTTTTTTCGGGAGACCTGGGGGAACGCTGGGTGGGTGGAAATTTGTTGATCCACGTAGATTCCAGAACTTTCCACCACTGAAATGTGAGGAAAATGTGTTTTTTTTGTCAAATTCTTAGCTTTGCAAGGGATTCTAGGTAACAAGACCTGGTGGTAGGCAGTCGAGTCACCCCATCCTAAATTCCCCTGGGTGTCTACTTTTCAAAAATGTATAGGTTTGCTAGGTTTCCCTAGGTGCTGGCAGAGCTAGGGCTCAAAAACAAAAGGTAGTCTCTTTGTCCAAAAAGCGCAAGATTTCACTGGAAAATTGAGGTGCGACCATGTTGCGTTTTGCGCTGTTTCATGTCGAAGCCACTATGCCTACCCACGCAAGTGAGGTACCATTTTTTTCGGGAGACCTGGGGGAACACTGGGTGGGTGGAAATTTCTTGATCCACGTAGATTCCAGAACTTTCCACCACAGAAATGTGAGGAAAATGTGTTTTTTTGTGTCAAATTCTTAGCTTTGCAAGGGATTCTGGGTAACAAAACCTGGTGGTATGCAGTCGAGTCACCCCATCCTAAATTTCCCTGGGTGTCTACTTTTCAAACATGTATAGGTTTGCTAGGTTTCCCTAGGTGCTGGCAGAGCTAGGACTCAAAAACAAAAGGTAGTCTCTTTGTCCAAAAAGCGCAAGATTTCACTGGGAAATTGAGGTGCGACCATGTTGCGTTTTGAGCTGTTTCATGTCGCAGCCACTATGCCTACCCACGCAAGTGAGGTACCATTTTTTTCGGGAGACCTGGGGAAACGCTTGGTGGGTGGAAATTTGTTGATCCACGCAGATTCCAGAACTTTCCACCACAGAAATGTGAGGAAAATGTGTTTTTTTGTCAAATTCTTAGCTTTGCAAGGTATTCTGGGTAACAAAACCTGGTGGTAGGCAGTCGAGTTTCCCCATCCTGTATTTCCCTGGGTGTCTAGTTTTCAAAAATGTATAGGTTTGCTAGGTTTACCTAGGTGCTGGCAGAGCTAGGGCTCAAAAACAAAAGGTAGTCTCTTTGTCCAAAAAGGGCAAGATTTCACTGGGAAATTGAGGTGCGTTTTGCGCTGTTTCATGTCGCAGCCACTATGCCTACCCACGCAAGTGAGGTACCAGTTTATTTCAGGAGACCTGGGGGAACGCTGGGTGGGTGGAAATTTGTTGATCCACGTAGATTCCAGAACTTTCCCCCACAGAAATGTGAGCAAAATGTGTTTTTTGGTCAAATTCTTAGCTTTGCCAGGATTCTGGGTAACAAAACATGGTGGTAGGCAGTCGAGTCACCCCATCCTGAATTCCCCTGGGTGTCTACTTTTCAAAAATGTATAGGTTTGCTAGGTGTCCGTAGGTTCCGGCAGAGCTAGGGTGCAAAAACTACAGGTAGGCACTTTGCTATAAAAGGGTTAATTTGTAACTGCAAAATTGAGGTGTGACCACGTTGCATTTTGCGCCGTTTCCTGTCGCAGGCACAAGGCCGACCTGGACAAGTGAGGTACCGTTTTTATCAGGAGACTTAGGGTAATTCAGATTTGTAAATCAACTGTTATTACACATTGAGCTTTTATACATTTCTCCCTTTCAATGAAAGACACTGTGTAAAAAAAAATCTTTTTGAAAAATGACCAATAATTCTCATGCTAGTATGAGTATTCACAATTTTGAAAATGTGCAATTATGTACTGTTTCTGAACTCTATAATTTGTACCCAATTCAGAAATACATAGGTGTCTTTCATACAGATTTTTCCATGTATACATTTTCCAAGACAAAGTGCTCTATACCCAGTAAATGAAAAAATACAATTGCAAGTTGCTGCTCAGTTTTTGGATCTGGGTTTGTCGGGTTCTTGGTGAAACTACAAGTCCTATATATCCCCACAACCAGGAAGGTCTAACAGATATAACGGTATATTGCTTTCCAAGAGCTGTCAAAATTAGAAAAAGTTATAGGTGAAAACGTTGAGACAAAGGCTGTTTTTTTCAACAAATTTTCAATTATTCCAATATTTAACTGTTAGTTTCTATATAGAAATCTTCATGGATTTAGACAAATGACACCTTTCTGAATTCAGAATTGTGTCTACTGTTTGAAAATGTACAGCTTTCCAGGATCCATTATTGCTTTCAAACTCATTTTTACCATTAACTGGAAGGAGGTGGAAAGCTCTAAAAATAGCAAAAATAGGCTATGTCCCAGAAAAATGCCAAAACTGTGTGCAAAATGTCGGTTCTCTGACAAAAGACTGTCATTCCCTAAAAGCTGTGAAAATTGAGATTTCAGCCCCACAAACCCTTTTTTGATAACATTTTCAGGGGAAAACTCAGAGGCTTTCATTTGTAGCCCGTTTTTCCCATTTTTCTGAAAAAAACAAAAATGTCACTATATTTTGGTTAATTTCTGGGATCCCTCCAAGGGAATTCACAAACCCTGGGCTCCTTTAGAATCCACATGATGTTGGAAGAAAAGGACGCAAATTTGGCGTTGATATCTTATGTGGTCAAAAAGTTACAGGGGCCTAAGCGCGCACTACTCAAAACGCCAAAAAAAGGCTTAGCACAGGAGGGGAAAAGGCCTAGCAGCGAAGGGGTTAACAGTCTCTCTAGCCTGCTTGTTGTACCTGTACAGGCGCGGGCCATGCTTCTCATGGGATATTTCTTGCTTGGCGTGAATTTGGTGCCACTGGATGCAGATTCCTGCTGTGTTTTCACTCACCTGCCTTTTCTTATCAGCTTGCATCATATCGTTCGTCGCAATGCTGGTGGACCTTTCTCCACAGCACATCTGTAGTGTCACCATGAGAAACCTACTTTGTCTAATGGTTACAATGAAGCTGTGCCATCTTCCCTGCTCTCCTTTCTGTTACTCTTCTGCATAGGCGCGGTGTACATGACATATTGCCGAGCGAGCTGCTCTCGTAAGAGCACTTGCTCTATCTACTTACAAAAGTATTCACCAGAGCCAAATGCACTTCCTAACCAAGGCAGTGCTTGGTGTTACTCTTTGCACCACACCCGGACATTTTAAACTGTGTGTCGGTTAGTTATTCTAGATACGGAAATTCATTTTGCCATCATGTGTTGCCAATACACCTTCATCCTAACTATTCACAGCAATAGAGCAAACTTCCAGCATATAAACCCCTACAGCTCAGCAACGTCGCAAGCCTTCCGCACATTAAACTGCTGCAGCACAGCAGTGCCGCTGCTAACACATAACATTGCTGCAGCTCAGCAGTAGTGCAAGCTTCCTGCATATAAAACCACTGCAGCGCAGCTTCCCACACATGAAATTGCTACAGCACAGCAGCAGTTCAAGCTTTCCTCACTCAAAGCATAGGTGCAGGTTGGTCAGCTCTAGTACAAGTTTCAATAACAGTACTAGAAAAGAAGTTTCAAAAGGGTGGAAAATTATTCTTAACGCCACACAATGCCATATCATACAACATAATCACACTCAAATCCATACCACATAATTACGCTCTATTAAAATCTCATCATGCCACATAGGAACACTCAACATAAATAAACTCCACACCATACAACGACAGACCGCTCAACATAATTTCACTCAATACCACATAATTCCACACAAGACAATTCAATTCCACACAATTCCATTCCATTGCACAAAATTCCTCTCCACAACACATGATCCACTACACACCATATACATCCAGTCCACACCACAAAATTCCAAATACAGCCGCATAACTCAAAAGCATGCCACATAATTCAGCTCAATACATGCCACTCCATGACATACAATACCACTACACAGAATTCCACTACACTTAATGCTACTTAATTACTATCCACATTATTTAATTGCACACAGACACACTGATCCAGCATTTCTCACATTGCTTAGCTCCTGTATGCATCCATAACCTTCTCTCCCCAAATTCTATCTTTGTCACACACTCTTTCCAATACTTTATCTAGAGTTTATTCACCACTTCATACAAAAACTACCTATCACTCTCAATCTTACTTTCTATATATTTTATACAGCTCTCACCCCTACCTATTCACCATACCACTTATGTCCAATACACACATTCACTACACACTACACAATTTCACCCCACACAATTCCACAACTCACAATTCCAATTTAAACCACATAATTCAGCTACAAAGAAAATACATCCACTCCACTACAAACAAAAAATATAAGTTAAAACATTATCATTTAAAATGCCAATAGCTCTAACTTTCACAAATGTGGGACCAATTGCATTGCAAAGGCTTGTTTTCCAGCCACGGGGAGAGCAGGTTGTGAAACCAATGCTGGTTCTTGATTCTGAGAACACTGTCCCAAAGTTGGCAACTCTGGACGTTAGGCCACTGCACTCCCAAGTGTTGTACATATGTTGTGGTATTGTTGCATTGTTATATTTTGTTATTCGGCCTTGCCGTTATTGTTTTGTTTTATTGGGACGTAGTTTTGTGCTGGTGCGGTGTTGCTGTATCTCAACAGCAGTCTGTTTAAATTTGTACAGATATTCTTGGCACATATTACCACCTCATGAAACTGCTTTCAGAATTCGGTTTAAAATGTATTTGCTCCAAGCGAAAAGGCTTGTGATCTGGTTCCTGGCACTTTGACTTCATTGCTAGAAGCAGTGTAAGTTCTTGCCACTGTTCTAAAACGTTGCAAGTCCTGTTCCTCTTAACTGTAGCAGCATGCTGCTGCTTTTGAGACTGAACCGGACAGGATCCTGGTGTACAATTAACAGTTATAGATTAAATAATCTTCTCATCAACAAGGGTTTTGAGTAAGGATTGTTTGCCAGGGAAGGCGAGTGGAATTTGTATTGTAAGATAAGTAAATTATAATTAAGCAGGTTAGGACATTCTAACTGTCGGAATTAACATTTAAATGCTGTTTCAAAAGAGAAGATCCTTTTTTTCAGGAAACAGCCCAGTTCCTCTTAGCATCTCACCTCATCAGGGAAAGAGTTTCTCGATGTTGGGACCACTCCAGAAAAGAATTTCTGTAAGACATGGTAAGATTTACATTTCCTACTTTTAAAGTGGAGGGATGATTTCTACGCTGCATTTTGTCATCGTTGGAGGTGTGTATCAGTGACCAAAGTGTTTGGCCTAGTTTCAAGGCTGTGAAGGTCAGACATGCACCTGTAAATGTAATATTTGGCAGTAGTTAGAACCAGTGGCTGTGTTTCAGGATGGTGGAGATGTGGTTGAATATGCTGGATTTTATTTTTAGGAAAGCAGCAGAATGAAGGAGGTCATTTAGGGGTGTCAAGAACGTCTTTGCAACTCCCGTGGAAAGGACATCCCTAGTCAGTTTCTAAATTGGCAATTCAATAAAATAGGACAACTAAAAGAGATACCTGTTCTAATTGACCTTCACTATTACATGTGACATAACATAATTATATTATAATACATGGGATTATGTAATTACTGTATAAACACTGTCTCTAATTACTTAATTTTTGAAGCTTGTGACTACCCGGGTGCCGATTATAAAGAAATAAAACATCATAACTCGACTATTATTACTTATTACAGTCAAGTTCTGACATCACCACAAATTTCCTACCATACAGCGTTCCCCTTGGACTCCTGAGTAAAAGGATACCTCACTTGTGTGGCCGTCCAATGCAGAATCGGCTAAAACATATTTTAAATCATATTTAACACTCAGAATTCGCAGTGCTATACTCTTAATCCCTACATTTTTGGCCCTTCCCAGTCACAGGCCCATGGCCCACCCACACATGTGAGATATCATTTTATTCAGGAGAACAAGGGGAACGCTGGGTGGTAGGACATTTGTACTGGCACGGTGATTGCGCACAACAATGTGTGGAAAAAGTCATTATTTTCAGCTAAATTCCTGGTTTGCAGCAGATTCTGGGTAGGCAAACGTTGGGGGATCAACGCAAGCTATACTTTCCTGGACTCCCCAGGGTGTTTAGTTTTCTGAAATGTGTGGGTTTGGTAGGTTTCCCTACAAGGCCGCCGGATCCGGGGCTAAAAACCCAGATGCCCCCACTTGCAAATCCAGGTAATTTTGTGTTAGGTAATTTTGTTGTGTCCACAATACATTTTAGGCCCCTGCCTGTCGCGAGTACTTGGCCCACCCACATGAGTGAGGTACCCTTTTAATTGGGAGACCTGGGGGAACGCTGAGTGATAGGCACTTTGTGTCAGTCCGGTGATCCTTCAACTTTCCCACACGGAAATTTGAGAAAAATTGGATTTTCTTCAGCTAAATGCGAGGTTTGCAGGGGATTATGTGTAGGAAAACGTTGGGGGAGCCACACACCCCATACCTCCCTGAACTCCCCCAGTTGTCTAGTTGTCAGAAATGTGTGGGTTTGGCAGGTTTCCCTAGATTGCTGCCGAGCACAGGGACAAAAATCCAGGTGACCCCCCTTGCAAAACCAGGTCGTTTTGTGGTAGGTAATTTCGATGTCTCGATGTTTTGTGACCTTGCCTGTCGTGGGATCTTGGCCCTCCTACATGAGTAAGGTACCATATTTTAGGGAGACCTGGCAAAACGCTGGATGGTAGGAAATATGTGTCACCCCGGTGAACCTATAACCTTCCCACACAGAAATCTTAGAAAAATTAGATTTTTCAGCTAAATTTGAGGTTTTCAGGGGATTCTGGCCAGGAAAATATTGGACAGTCCAGGCCATACCTCCCTGCACTCCCCCGGGTATCAAGTTTTTTAAAACTACCTGGGTTTGGTAGGTTTCCATATATGGCCGCCGAGAGCGGGGCCAAAAATCCAGGTGAGCCCCTTTGCAAAACCTGGTAATTTTTTGATAGAAGATTTTGATGTCTCCACAATAGGGTTTGGACCCATCGCTGCCGCGAGCACTTGGCCCACCGACACAAGTGAGGAACCATTTTTTGGGGGAAACTTTGGAGAATGCTAGGTTGGTGGAAGATTGCACATTCCAGAACTTTCCATCACAGAAATGTGTGGAAAATGTGTTTTTTTACTAAGTTTCAAGTTTGCCAGGGATTCTGGGTAATAGAACCTGATGAAAGCCACACAAGTCACCCCCTCCTAGATTCCCCAAGGTGTCTAGTTTTGAACGATTTATAGGTTTACTTGGTTTCTTTAGGTGCATGCTGCTCCAGTGCCCAAAATCCAGAGGTAGGCACATGCAAAAAAAAGGTCAGAGCCTAGTGACCTTCTGCCACCCTTGGTGGGGGGGGGGCAGATTCGGGGCTATGGCCCGATATGCCTCCAAGGGGAGCAGAAAGACTGTGACTAATGTTTTTGGGGGGTGGGGGCAGTGGTATTCCCATTATTGGTAGCACCCACTCCAATGTAAAAAAAAGCCAGCGTAATCCCTGGTGCCTAGCGGGCCCTCTACTCCCCCATGGGGGGAGCAGATCAGGGGGCTATTGCCACCAACTACCTCCTGGGGCGGCAGAAAGACTGTGGCATTTTTTGGGGGGGTGGGGGCATTAACAAGCTTGTTCTGAACAGCCCCCATTCGGAAATTTGACAAAAAAACCCTGGTGCTTAATAGGTTTCTGCCCCCGGGGGAGATAAGGGGATATTGCCCCATATGCCTCCAGGGTGGGGCAGAAAGACTGTGGCAATTGTTTTTGGGGTGGGGACATTGACATGCCCATTCTGGGCAGCCCCTAACCCTAAGTATATAACAACAAATAATCCCTGGTGCCTAATGGGCTTTCTGCCCCCCCCCCCCCCAGGGGGATAGATCAGGGGCTACTGCCCCATCTGGCTCCTGGGGGGAGAGAAAGACTGTAGCATTTTTTTTGGGGGGTGGGGGAATTGCCATGCCCATTCTGGGCAGCCTCCACCCCTATGTATAAAAAAATAAACCTGTTCCTTGTGGGGTTTCTGCCCCCTAGGAGCAGATTAGTGGCTATTGCCCCCCTCTGTGGGCAGAACGTTTTTTTGCCTTATTTGGGGGGGAAGGGTGGGGCATTGGCATGCCGCCCAGCCTGGCCTATAAAAAAATAATCCCTGCTGTCTAGGGTGCTTTCCGCCCCCCAGTAGGGCAGATTGGGGGTTACTGCCCCATATGCCCCCCAAGAGGGAGAGAAATACTGGTTGTGTGAGAATAAAATGGGGGAGCAAATCACTCACCCAAGGGGCTGCTCCCTCTCCCTGGTGGCTAGTGAGTGGATCCCTGCTTGGAGATTGCACTCCTGGGGTACCATAGGAAAGGGGAGATTCTCCCCTTTCCAAAGATACCTCTCCCATGTGTTTCCATGCTCGGGGTCTTAGTTGGACCCAAGAGCACCAAAACTGTGAAACAGAAACTAAGTTTCAGTTTTGTTTTCGTTGTGATGATGACAGCACGCCATGCGCGCGATCGTCATTGCAAGGAAAAATAAAAATATGCAAAAAATATGCCTTGGGAGGTTGGGGAAGCTCTTTCCCACCTCCCAGGGCAAAGAAAAATATAATAGGAAATCCCTCTGCTGTTTACAGCAGAGAGATGTTTTGCAAGTGTGATCATGACAGAATGGTTCCGTCATGAGCACACTTGCACTTGTGCTCAAGATGGAACCATTCCATCATCAGCACAGAAGAGATTAAGCAATGTAAAACGTGAATTTCTTTCTTCTGCCTTATATTATAAAAAATAAAACAACTAAGTTGTATTGAACTTTTTCTAATATCTGTTTGCAACAAATAACCAACTTTTGAGGTGTTAAATAAAGTGAACTTGAGGTTTTATTTTTATAATTCATATTCATAAACAAGTTCACACTTTTATTTGAAAGAGCTATGCACCAAGGTTTTAAGTGGTTTGTGGGAAAGGTAATGGTGTACATATGGGATAACATACCTCCTCATGTGTATAAAACGATATTGCAAGTCACCTTGGAGTTCCATAACCTTATAATGGAAATCAGCCTTCGCCCTTGTTCCTCTATATGGTTATGGAACTCCTTAGTGACTTGCAATATCCTTATAACGTATGGCAAGTGGAACTTCACCCCTTATATTTTAAGCTCTCTACCTCCTAGAGACTCATTTAAGCTACCCTTCAATATGGCTTTTGTGTTTACCAAAGAGCCCATGCCTACTGATGTGAACGTGCATATCATGCATTACAATACAACCACTTCTGAGGCAGTGAAATAATACAAAAAACAGCTGACAGCACAATGTTAAGAGAGAAATAATCCTCTTGACTGTTCCAGTATGTGATTGACGCCTTCTCAGAGGAATGGTTGTTGAAGGTTGACGTGAATAATGCTCTAAGTATATTGCAAGCAATAAGTATGGTTTAATGAGGATAGTTCTGATGCAGACTTGGTAGCAGAGTGCCAGTCAGCAGGAGGGGCAGACTAGTTGTTCACTAAGCCCCGCCCTCGCCGCTACTTAAGCCTCGCTTTCCACTCGCGCTGGTTAGAAAGTAGTAGCGTTATTGTGTTTCCTGAGGCGGAAGCCGGGAAATAGCACTGTTGGTCGTTTTTAAAATTTTTAACCTGCCTATTTGCACAATATTGGAACTGTAACTTGTAACCTGCCCCCACCTGCCTCCTTACCGCGTTAGAACCCCGGTCCCCGCAGTCGATTAGGCACTGCCGGAGGATGTACTCTGGGGAAGCGGACATTTTGGGAAGGAACTGGAGGGGCGGACTAGTTGTTCGCTAAGCCCCGCCCTCGCCGCTACTTAAGCCTCGCTTTCCACTCGCGCTGGTTAGAAAGTAGTAGCTTTATTGTGTTTCCTGAGGCGGAAGCCGGGAAATAGCACTGTTGGTCGTTTTTAAAAATTTTAACCTGCCTATTTGCACAATATTGGAACTGTAACTTGTAACCTGCCCCCACCTGCCTCCTTACCGAGTTAGAACCCCGGTCCCCGCAGTCGATTAGGCACTGCCGGAGGACGTACTCTGGGGAAGCGGACATTTTGGGAAGGAACTGGAGGGGCGGACTAGTTGTTCGCTAAGCCCTGCCCTCGCCGCTACTTAAGCCTCGCTTTCCACTCGCGCTGGTTAGAAAGTAGTAGCTTTATTGTGTTTCCTGAGGCGGAAGCCGGGAAATAGCACTGTTGGTCGTTTTTAAAAATTTTAACCTGCCTATTTGCACAATATTGAAACTGTAACTTGTAACCTGCCCCCACCTGCCTCCTTACCGTGTTAGAACCCCAGTCCCCACAGTCGATTAGGCACTGCCGGAGGATGTACTCTGGGGAAGCGGACATTTTGGGAAGGAACTGGAGGGGCGGACTAGTTGTTCGCTAAACCCCGCCCTCACCTATGTATAAATGACTACACCAACTCGGCTGCGCAGCGGCCGAGCGCAGCGGGCGTGCCGGCAGCGCGCCGAAGGCACGCCAAAGGCAAGCCCATCTGCGCCCGTCCGCGCCAGACCGCTGCCAAACGTCAGTCCTTATGCCAATTGTGCCCAAGGTAAGGACCCTACCTCTGAGGCTGCTATGAGGATTAGCTATTCTAAGCAGGAGCTATTAAATATAGCTATCACGCATGTTAACCAGATCCACCCAAACACCGCTACCTATCTATGCAAACAAAAGTCATCACCCTGGCCCTTTCTCATGTAGGGATTGTACATTTCAAAGTTTTCAAGAGAACATGAGCATTCCTCTCCAAAATGACCCAACAATGAAACACTGCTCAGCAGATCACAACTGGAAAGCTTTTTTTGCTAATGTACGCTCACTCCCCAAACATGCCCCCCATATATGGGATTTTCTCTCTTCGTCAAACCCTGACCTGGGGTTTCTCACAGAAACCTGGTTAAAGATAACCTCGGCCCCAGCCATTGCAACAGCCTTACCTGAGGGATATCGGATCCTAAAACTAGATAGACCGAGGAAGACTGGAGGCGGGACCGCCATAGTCTATAAGGATCCCATAAAAGTTACAGTACTAGAGGAACACATGGACAATAACCTGGAGATGATCATATTCAGAATAGAACTCCACGCGCAGCTTAGCTGGAAAGGTGCCCTAGTCTATCGCCCACCTGGCCCCTGTACCAACTCAATTTTACATCTCTCAGAGCTTATTGCTCCGCATGTCATCTCCACCGATAAATTCATTCTCTTAGGAGATTTTAATATACATAGTGAGGATCTACAAGACCTTGAGACCTTACATTTTCTAAGAGATATCTCCCCTCTCGGACTGACCAAGATAAATAATGGACCCACCCACTGCGCAGGTCATACTCTCAACCAGGTGCTCTCCAATTCTACGGATATAATATATAGACAAACACTACCCTTAACCTGGTCTGATCACCACATGGTCACTTTTGATCTAGTGGGACCTACTGTGAATGCCCATAACAAAAACCCAAGCACTCGCCGCTTCCGACAATGGAATAAACTTTCGCCTAAATCTTTCTTTGAAGCATTTCACGCCCCCCCACTGGCCCCCAACAGCACTGTTGAGGAAGACCTCAACCTACTCCAAAATGCTATCAACTTCACTTTAAATGCCATAATACCTATAAAAAAAGTATCCACACTGGCACGCCACCCCCAAGCCCCTTGGTATTCTGAAGAATAAAAAATAGAGAAAAGCAAATGCAAGGTTGCGGAGCGAAGTTGGCGCCGCTCCAAAACACAATCAGATAAGGACATCTTTAAAGAGATGCTGAGGAAATATCATAAAAACCTAAGAAACACCAGGAAAAAGCACATAGCGTCACAACTAGAGCAGGCTGACAATACGCCCAAAACACTCTTTTAGATCCTCAATTCTCTAGGTAACCCCAAAGCCTGCAGTCCCAAAGACGAGCCCTCCCAATCTCTCTGTGATAACATCGCCAATCATCTAACTCAGAAGATTGAAGATATCTACTCTAAATTCCTTTCCCACAGTTCACGTGAGCCAGACACAGTGATCCCACACACCAGGTCTTGCCCTCCTATCCAGCCACTCCTAAAAACATTTCCCCTTCTCACTTTTGGAGAAACAGAAGCTCTTCTTAAATCAGCCAAGTCAGGATCCCCCAAAGACCTAGTTCCGGCGAAAATGGTAAATACTCTTGCCACAGAACTGGTAAGACCCCTTGAAGTCATCTTCAATAAATCAATTGCAGAGGGTACACTCCCCAAAGAATGGAAAGACGCACAGGTCATGCCCATCAGGAAAAAACCCAAACTCCTACCGGATGTGATCACAAATTACTGGCCTATATCCTTACTTCCAGCATACAGCAAATTGCTGGAAAAACACATAAACAAACATCTTTCATCCTATGTTGGGACCTAGAATTGCCTAGATTACTCCCAGTCGGGCTTCCGGCCCCGTCATAGCACGGAATCCACCCTGGTCAATGTCATTGACGATATCAGAATGCAGGCGGACAGAGGTCGAGCGGTAATTCTGATACTGCTCGACCTATCCGCCGCTTTTGATACCATCTCTCACCATATTTTACTTGAACGACTGTACAACATAGGCATTCGGGACAAGGCCTTGGAGTGGCTAACAGACTTCCTCAAGGATCGGACGCAAACAGTAAACTTGGGCACGTTTAAAGCCAAGACCACAGCTGTTACCAAGGGAGTCCCACAGGGTTCCTGTCTCAGCCCTACCCTTTTCAATATTTATATTGCCCCCCTGGCATCTCTGCTTAGGAAGATCGGGTTTGTCCCGGTCTCCTACGCAGACAATACACAACTCCTCCTGGCCTATGATATTGATGCGCCCAACACCCAAGAAATCTTCTCCGAGGGCATGCTCAAGATCAAGGCCTGGATGACTCAGAATTTTCTCCAGCTTAACACAAGCAAAACGGAGATCATGCTATTTACTGAGACAAGTACCAACTGGTCCCTGAGCTGGTGGCCGCAGGAACTGGGAATAGCGCCAACCCCCAAAGCAGTGGTAAAGAACTTAGGGATATTAGTAGATAACAAGCTAAACATGGATGAGCACATAACATCAACTAAACACACTTGCTTCCACGCCCTAAGTCTTCTGCGGAAAGTCTTCCATTTTCGTCCCCTTTCCAATCGTAAAACTTTGATACAGGCTTTAGTACTCAGTCGACTAGACTTTAGCAATGCCCTCCTCATTTCTGCCAAAGATTCCGCGTTACAGTCCCTGCAGGTGGTCCAAAATACAGCAGCCCGCCTGGTAACCAACTCCCCTCGCCGTTCCCCTTCCACTCCCCTCCTGCATAAACTTCATTGGCTCCCCATTCACAAGCGAATTATTTTTAAAATATGATGCATTGTTTTCAAAGGCCTCCACCAACTTGGCCCAACATACTTAGCCAACAAACTGATCACCTATGCCCCTGCACGAAGGCTATGGTCGGAAGGTAAAGGCCTGCTGGTAATCCCCCGCTTTAAGAAAACAAAGTGGGGTGGGAAAGCCTTCTCCCACATAAAGCCAAAAATCTGGAATCAGCTCCCTGAGACACTTCGACTCAATCACAACTACCTTAGCTTTAGAAAGAATCTGAAGACCTTCCTGTTCTAAAAAACACAAATTTACTCTTCCACTTTCACCAGCGCGGAGATACCCCAGTGGGGTGATTCATGTGCTTTACAAGATATCAAAAATAAAAAAAGGAGCGTCCCGTGCAGGTAAGTGAGAGCGGGATGGGGGGTCGACAAATGACAACGAGGGAAAATTAAATTTAAAAAAAGGAAAACCCCTTCCCTTACCCTTGCCGCATAGCCGACTCACGGATGCGGTGATGGCAAGTTAAATGGTTTGCTTTTTTAAAATTTTTTATTTTCCCTCATCGTCTCCTGACTCCCTCCCACCCTGCTCCCCTGCCCCACCACACTTACCTGAACCGGCCGCTCAAGATACGCAGGCTGATTTTGTGGTAAGATAAATATGAGAGTTCAAGCAGTGTCAGTTTGAGAAGGAAGGTATTTCACATCTTGTTTCAGTTTGGGGGTGAAACATTTAGAACTGACTTCAGATTAGCATTAGCTGTCAATTTTAGATGGTCAGTCTGATTAATATATATTTGTCAAGGTCCAATTTTTACTGTTGTTAGATAAGTTTTGGGAATTATGACATTGTTGATTTCTGTGATTTCTATGTATAATTTGCATATGGGTGGGTAAACCATCAGAATTTTTTCATCATAACCCTATATGGTGCCACATACAGGTTGAATAGTGTGGGGGCCAGAATGGATCCTTGTGGTACTCATTAGGAGACTGAAAGTATTTCTGAGTAATAGTGTCCTATTTTCTGTTTCTTAGATATGAAGCAAACATTCAAAGCACAGTTCCAAGAAACCCAGGCAACATTTGACAGTATTGATCAGTCTCAGAGGCTCAATGTTTTTTAAGGTGTATGTCAGGTCTAGCAGGATTACCAGGCATGTTTCTCCATTTTCAAACGGGCAGTGAAGGTTGTTTAAGATTTTTATTATGGACGTTTCAGTGCTACAGCCTTTGCAAACTCCTGAACGTCTTGTTGCAGGTTTGCTTTTTGTATGAATAAGAGTTAGTTTGCTACACAATTACCAATTACTTTGAGAGTTTGGGTCTGCTCCCATTTCGTTATAAGAGAGATATTTCCCAATTACAGAGATCTAGGAAATGTCTTTCTATTAGTGAGGAATCAATAATGGGACACCATATTTTTCATAAAACATAAGGAATCATGTTGGTGAGTATTGACATTATGGGGTCGATGTCATTTGGAAAGGCTCCGAAAGGCATTTGATTCGTCCAAATCCGATTCGGAACCCGCCTCTCCGACCAACTCAGACACTTTTCCCAACAACCGACTATGATGGTTGGAAAGTGTTCGAACTGTCGGACTCGGTTCCGAAAGGCTTTGGATATAACCAAGTTGGTCGGGAACAAATCCTAGCGGTCTACGGACCGCGTTTCCAGCAGAGCAATTAGGATGTCAGATTCGGATAGACTTTCTGATTCGGTCGTGCTGACACAGATTAGCTTTTGGAATCTGACTTTGGGGACCCATAGCAGGCCCCTCTTCACCCGGGGCCCTCCTAATCGGGCCCATGGGTCCCCCCTTTCCATACATGCACCGTGTGGCAGGCATCAGGGGTGCCTCCTACGGGGTGGAAGGTTTTCTCCAACCTCCCCTTTTTTCATTGGGAGTCTGTGTTCTTGTTTGCAACACAAGCTCCCATTGAAATCAATGCCAGTCCGACGGAACAATGTCCAGAAGACTCTTAATCGTTTGATCGCACTCGCGGAACCCGATTTGGTTGGAAACGATTCCAAAACTGATTTGGTCAGAAGAGTTTCCAGACAACATCGTTATCAGCCCTTATATGGTGAATGTCATAGAATGTGGGTTTTAGTGCTATGAATTTGTTTTGTAATTGAGTTTTTGTTTTTTAAGAAAATGTAGCCTGAGTGGTCTAATCAAGTATTTTGGTTCAGCGTCTCCGGGATCTAATTTTAGATTTTCCAAGATGAGTGTTCACTATAATTTCCTAAGTGGAATGTAAAATGGAGGATTTGGTATTTTTTTAACAACTTTGTAAAGATATCTCACTTTATTCAGAGAGATGTGGATTTTCTATAATTGGACTGAAGCATTTTATCCTGTCTGTAGTTTTCCTAGATTTTTTTATTTTTATGACAATTCTTAGTTTTTACGTTTTCCTCCAGCTTTTTCATCAGTTCAACATTTTCATTGTTTGCTTGGTGCCTGATGACTCCCGAATTAAGCGTTTGATTAGGGAAATGCTGCAGGAGATGGGTGGTGGTCCCCGGCCAAAGAGCTCTCTTTCTCATTCCTCTGACTCTGAGGAGGACTGGTTGGGGAGTTATGAACATAAGTGCAAATACATCGATAAGGATCTGTTGCTGGACTGGCTGAAGCATGTCAAGTCAAATATGGGGTTTTCTTGCGACAATACTACTTGTACTTCTGGGGGTTCCTTGCTTTGCCAGTTTTCAGAGCACTGCAGCGGTTGATATCCCTGCTCATCTCGACAATCATGAGGTACTTAAATGGGAGTGGATGGACCCAGATCGCATCATTCTTCCCAGGATCAAGGTAAAGCTATACCGTCTACAAGTATGGCCAAGGATTTGCATGACTCAATTCCTGTTGATTCTTTTGTGGTGACTCTGGTGGGTCATACTCCCCTGGCGGAGGATGCAGTGGTCAGGGATCCCATGGACAAGAAGGTGGATTCTTCCCTTCAGAAGCTTTATTCTGGTTCCCACCTGGCTCTGCGGGGCGCCATCTAAGGGACATATGTGGCTCAGTCACCTATTCCTGATATTAAAGCTTTTTATGGTTCTATGGATGACTATTCTGACTGTTCCGGACTTTTGGAACATATTAACATAACATAACATAACAGGTGTATATGTAAAGCGAATGATTACCCGTATGTGTCCTGGCGCTGAATAATAAATGTTTATTGTTACCCAACTCAATGGTACTCATTTTATCGACCTCAGATGGATGAAAGGCTGGTTCTCAAAGACTGGAAAACTGATTCTGCCCAGAAGTCCTTGGCCCTTAGGTTGCCCTTTCAGGGTACCATGATGTTAGGTGAAGAGCTGGAAGGCAAACTGCATAGGCTTTTTAAGGAACAGAAGCATTCGTCTTCCTTTAAGCATTCCTCTTCTGTGGTGACACCTGATAAGCCCTGGTCCTTCTTCAATCCCCCCTTGAGACATCAGTTTTCTCATGGTCATGGGACGTTGTCTTATGGTCGGGGCCGGGACAAGAAAGCTAAGTCTTCACCTGCGAAGCGTCGTTCCTGACTATCTGGAGGCCGACGCCGGATTGCTGGTAGGAGGTCATCTTCGGCATTTTCTCCTAGCCTAAATGCATTCCTTTTCAGATTTGTGGGTCCTGGACATTGTGAGACTGGGGTATCTCATTGAATTCTTGGAGACTACTCTGGATTCTGGTGTCCAGCGACTCCCTGACCTTCTTGTCTGACCAACAGGTTGGACCATTTTCTGGGGATCCAGGCTCTGTTGGACATGGGGCTATTGAGGAGGTTCCTCTTCTGGAGGGTGGATTTACTCTCTGATTTTCCTGGTGCTCAAGGTGATAGGGGGGTTCTGTCTGATCCTGGATTTGTAGGCGCTCAACAAGTTTGTGTTGCGTCTGCCTTTCAAAATGGAGATCCTCCAACGAGTGATTCCACTGGTTCTTTCGGGTCGTTTCATGTGCTCCCTGGATCTCCAGGACGCATATTATAATGTCCCTGTTTGCCCTTTTAATCGCAGGTTCCAGCGGTTTTGTCTGCTGGGGAGTCATTATAAGTTTCAGGTCCTACCCTTCGGCTTGAGTTCGGCCCAAGGGTATTCACCAAGGTTGTGGCACCCTTGGTGGCTTGGTTCCATCTTAACCGCATGCGCGCTGGCGGGTTTTCCCGCTGCGCGCTGAGATTTTGAAAATCGCGCGTTACGTGACAAAGTCAGCTCGTCATGCGCGTAGCGCAGGTAACGCCCATGACAAGCTGGCTTTGTCATGTGCGTCGAAGGGGTTAAGGGGGTCCTGATTTATCCGTACCTGAACGATTGGCTGCTCCATGCTCCCTCCTGGGATCTGTTGTTGAGGGATCAGCAGTTGGTGTGTTTGGAGTTGAGGGCCTATGTGTTCCTGCTAAATCTCCCCAAGTGTCAGTTGGTCCTGTCTCAGGACTTGCAATTCATAGGGGCTCATTCTGAATTGGTTTTTTCTCCCTGTGTCTCGGTCAGTGAAGTTGTGTTCCCTGGCTCGTCTATTTCTGGAGGGGTGTCCTTCCCAGTTCGTCTCCGGTTGTGGCTTCTGGGTCTTATGGCTGCCACGATGTTCACAGTGCCTTGGGCTTGGTTTCATCTGCTGCCTCTTTGGTCACACCTGTTGTCTCATTGGGATCCTTTGTCCCGTAATTTGTCCCCCCAGGTTCCGATCCCTCTGTTTGTCCTCCCTGCCTTGCGCTGGTGGACGGTGTCGGACAATCTTGCCAGGGGTTTGCCTCTGCAGCCCTCTGCCCCGGTTGTCCTTACGATGGTTGTCATGGGTTCTCATTATCAGTTGTTGGATCGCAATATGGTGGTTCATTCGGACAACATGGTGACGGTGGACTACCTCAATCATCAAGTGGTCTGTGGTCCCCGTCCCTAGATGTCGTGATGGTCCTGTTGTTTTGTTGGGCAGATGGGCATCTCTTGTCTCTATCAGCTGTTCATATCCGGGCGTAGACAATGGGGTGGCGGATGCCCTCAGTCGGTATTTCCATGTCTCACAGGAATTGTCTCTGACTCCAGTGGCCTTTTTTCTGGTGTGCTTGAGGTTAGTCTTCCTTTGCTCGACCTCTTTGCTTCCCGGCGCAATGCTCTGCTTCCCCGCTTCTGTTCCCGGGTCCATCAGGTGGGGACTTGGGTGTGGAGGCATTAACTCTTCCGGGGCCTTCTCGCCTGCTGTATGCCTTTCCTCTACTTGCCTTGATCCCCAAATTTCTGTCTCGTCTGTTGTTGAAGGATCAGGAGGTGGATGTGGTGGTGCCGTTTTGACCCCGATGATCGTGGTTTCCCACTCTTCGGTTGTTGGCTGTTCAGGGTCCTTGGTTCTTCCCGTTTCCACTGTCTCCCCTGCTGTCCTCTCCGATGTTGTCCCTTCAGCGGCTTTGTGTGTCGGTCTGGAAGTTGAGAGGCAATGTTAGCAGAGTAGGGTCTCCGCGAGCATTTAGCGGTAGCCATTCAGCAGTCCAGGAAGCCTTCTACGCTGAAGTCCTACGATCATCTTTAGGATAATTTTCAGCATTAGTGTCTGTCTCTGGAGTTGTCTCCTCTGGTTTGTCCCCTGCATGAGGTCATTCAATTTCTCTGGGAAGGATTTGAGAAGGGTTTGGCTCTCTCCATTTTGCGTGCTCAGTGGGCTGCTGTCCAAGCTTTCCGTTCTCCTTGGAGGAATTTGTCTAATGTGCATGATTTGGTTGCTCGGTTTCTTCCCAGTTTTTCCTTATCCCATCCGGGGGTGAGGCCTTCTTTTCCTCTTGGTGACCTCCTCTTGGTGTTGCGCGCTTTTGGAGCTTCCCCCTTTGAGCCTTGTTGGACGTGGATCTGAATTTTGTGGCCTTCAACGTTGTCTTTATGGAGGCCATTACTACAGCCAGACGCCTTGGGGAGCTGGAGGCCTTGATGGCTCGGGGGCCTTTTTGTCCTTTTCTGAAGATGGGGTGGTCCTACGGTTGGATTCTTCCTTTATTCCAAAGGTTCCTTTACAGTTCCACTGCTCATAGGAGCTGGTACTACCTGCTCTGGGCTCAGGGCAGTTGGCAGTGGATGATCTTCCTTGGGATTTGCTTTGCGTTTGCAGAGTGTTGCAGATCTATTTGAACCGCACCAGTCCTTTTCGGAAATCTGACTCTTGCTTTGTGTCTTTTGGTGTTTCCTCTCATGGGTGCCGGGCTTCTTCTCTGTCCATTGGCCACTGGTTGAAGCAGGTTATCATGTTGACCTACTCCCTTTCAGGCTCTCCTCCTCCGGCTGGGGTCAGGTGTGTTCTACTAGGGGAGGGCAGCCTCTTGGGCTGAGGTCTGAGGTGTGTCCCTGACTGAGATCTGTCGAGCTGCTACCGGGCTACGAAATATACCTTTGTGAGGCATTATCATATTCATAAAGTTCTGGGTGATGATGCCAATTTTGGTTTGGGGGTTCTTCAGGTGGTATGTTCCTGAATTCCTCCTTTCTCTACTATTTTCAATGCATTTACTGTGTTTGCTAAAGTTTCTGGGTCCTGGTGGTTTGTTGTGTGATGATGGACGGTTGCTGCTTGGGTATTCTTACTTGTTATTAATGAAGGGGACAAGGACATGAGGGACTTGGGTGTAATGTCCTATTACTTACCGGTAATCTTCATTACTCCTGGTCCCGTTGTTCTCGTCCCCTTCATTACATCCCTCCCTCCCTCCTGGACTTGCCGGCTCTCATCTGTGGTGGATTGGTGGTTCAGGAGGAATGCTGGGATAGGGTACGTTTATGTACTTCCAGTGGGAGGGGAGGGGTAGCACCAGCATTCCTTCATTCTTTTTTTCTGTCAGTGAGATAGGATTATCTCACTGAATATTAATCAATGGGATGAGGAGAACGGGAGCAGTAGTAATTAAGATTACGGGTAAGTAATAGGACATACTTCATTGTTTTCATAAAGGAGTGCTGCCCTACTATCACTCTAAATGTCATTACGCTTCCCTTTGCATCTTGTGCTAGTAAAATATTTACATTTTCATTTTGAAAATGTTAACAGGAGAGGGCTTCATGACTCAAAGGAGGACATGGTAGGACTATTGGAGGGGAAGTGAGAGTTCGTTGAAGAGGGTCACAAAGACGCATAAAGAGACTTGCCAGAGAGTAGAGATGAGTAAACCATTGAACGCTCAAGCCAGACTCAAGCCAGATGCCTGGTTTTGACTCAGCTCAGCATCGTCTTTGACAAGCATTACATTTAAAGCAATAACCACTGATTTAAAATAAGAAATACCCATCTTTATGCACAATGTGAGAAAAGCCCGGGATCAATTCCGGTTTCCCCCATGCCCTATTTGTGTGATCCAGAGCCAACGTTTCATTTCATCTTGCCTCCATTTTTTTATTCAGTGACTTTACGATGAGTACAGTACAAAAATCTCTTCTGTATTGACTTAATAGACTATTATTTTGCTACACATATAATAGGAATAGGAATCTAGGCTACATATAGAGTGTACATGACAACTGGCTTGTTGTTCTAAGGATTGGGGCAATTGGTTGGGGGTGACAACCTTTTTCAGGGTCATGTTTAAAAACTCAGTTAAATGCTCCTTAATGCAGTGATATAGTCATGTAGTAAGGCGAAATGTGTCTACCCAATGTTAACAATACACTTATTTAAAATGTGATTAGCCTTTATTTTAGTTTTATATGATGTGTATTCCATGATTTACGTGCACCACATATTTATTGCATGGTTTGTGCACTGGTTTTTATAGTTAAGCCATACTACTGGCTTGGGTCTCCCTTTTAATTAGTTGGGTCACATACCTGTACCAGAGAGAGGAGGTTAGAAAGACAATGGGATGGAGAACACAAAGTGACACACATCGAGAAGCTGAGACCCAGAGAGGGACAGAGTCAGAAAGACGGGTGTGTGATCTTTGAAAGAGTGAGAGAACGTCTTGGAGTAAGGGGTGGGTAGAGAAGCAAGGAATGGAGAAGCTGTAATGGCCACTCATATTGTGAAGTTGGGTTGGGGAGCGGGGGAACACAAACTAAAAGAAACAATTATAAATATAGAAAATTTCACTTACCTTGCTCTGACGGCCGCCATCTTGCACACTGTGCAGGCTCCCAGATCCCAATCCCAGTGCTGCTCACATGCAGGGAATACTATTTCCATCATGTGAACAGTGATGGGATTGGTCTGAGCACCTTGGATCGGTGCTCAGGCTTAGATTGGGAGCCTCTGTTGGTTTCTCCACCAAGATGTACTACACAGCTAGGTGGAGAAAGGGTAAGTGTGTATCACGGCTTGGCCCGCCCCAGAGTGCTGGCCAAACTGTCATGTGCACTTGGCAGTGCCCATGACTCCCCCCCCTCCCTGGTGCTGCAACTGCAGCATTAGTGTGGGTGGCCACGCCCCTCCCTCTGCAGAAGTTGCAGCCAGCACGACTGCTGTCTTTCAGCAGGGGGTTGATGCTCCTCCGCCATAACAGACGAACCGGCCCTGCGGGGAGGTGGCATCTCACTTTCAAAAATCCATTTACATGCACCCTCAACCATCCTAATTATTGCTGGTCTGCTTACTCTGCATCTGCTCCAGCGCAGATATTCTGTGAAGAAGGAAATCGTCTGAGTTCTGTGCCTCTGCAGCATACTATGGCGTACTAATAGAATTTCAAACGGCTGAAGCACAGATTTAACAGCACACATTTGTATGCGCCAGGCGCAATACATTCCATAATGCAGCCCCAGCGTGGTAGCCAATGGAAGGATCATTAACATTTTTTAGTTGGTTCTTAGTGCAAGCATCTTTCTCTACTGTTTCCAGATTGCATTTGTGGTGATAATAGTATGTGACAAGAATATTTGTGCACAATTAGATTGAGATAAAACAACAGCACACAAGCACATTACAATAACACAGCACCAAATTAGCACAACAGCAATACAACATAATAACACATCAACAGAACAAAGCAATGCACACAAAACACAAACAAAACACAAAGATTCAACAGAATAGAACACAAGATGAGCACAGAACACAATTCATCCTGACAAATCCCCAGAATACCTACAACATACCACATTACAACAGTACAACAATGCAATGGCAAATAAACACAATACAGTAATAAAATAAGAACACTATACCTTAACACTTTACCAACACAGCCATGTATATATACATATGAATTGTGATATAATATGCAGCTTCACAAGTTTGTTTTAAATTGCAGCAATTTTGATAACCACAAGGACGATGAAGTTTATAAGAAGTAAAATATTGTGGATTAAAAAGTGCCTTGTGCTTCAGCAGGAATGCTCCTTAAGCTGTGCAGGGAGGAACATAAAGAACACATGTATCAACCAATTTAGCGTTCACGAATCGACCCGTTTGTGAACACAAAAAAGACATTTTACATATATCAAACCATATTTTCTAATTTAATAACCTGTAAACCGAATCGCAAATTGGTTAACTATTCTCTATTTGGAAGGGGTGTGTTAAGGCATCCCTCCCAAACAGCGAATTGCAGAAGTATGTATGAATGTTTTGTGACCGTGAATACTGTTGCAAAACATTTGCAATTTACCACTAACTTCAAGTTGGTGGTAAACCATTCGTAAATAGGAAGGGGTCCCCAAGGGACAAATTCCCATTAAGGAAAACAGTCTGTATTTAAACAAAAAGATTTTTTTATTGAAAAGCAATCACAGATATGGTGGTCTGCTGACCCCAGCAGGCCACCATGCTCATGGTTTTACCGATTCATAGGGGGTCGCAAATTGCGAACTACCTCATTAATATTAATGAGGAACGTCGATTGGCAAGCCCCCATTGATCCCTTAACTAAAACTCTTGGAGTTTCATACATTTGGAATCGCAATTACCTAATTGTGATTTGCTGAAAATTGCAATTAGGTAATCGCTCTTCCAAATGTTGATACATGTAGCCTTTAATCACTTACCATTTTTGTGAGCGCTACTGCAATCTATCTGCTTTCCACACTGTTGGAGATCCTACAACAGCACTTCTGACACCAGGCTGACCAGGGGCTATTTTTTTTTTACCATAGTGCCACTAAGATGACCGTCTGGAAACATAGATTACTGTAACCTGATATCCTCCCCATGTTTGATTGAATATATAGTTGCAGGGATGAGTGAAATTAATCTTTGCCATACTGAAGAAAATGTGGTAAACTTCTCACTTCATAACATGCCAAAATAATTTTGCACAGCAGATCTAATTGAAAAAATGCGCCCAATTCCAATGTGATGATCTGGAATGTTAAGATCTCAGTTTCGCAATCCAGTCTTTAAGAGGTGAAGAGTAGGTTTCAATGAGAAATCCTAGGATTATCTCTGGAAGCTATGGCTGAATCAACAGGATTCTGTCTGAGAAAAATGAAAGTAAGGAATGCAAGCAACACTGAATTAACATTAAATTCAAGACAACAAAAGTAAAATGTTCCTACCAATTTGGATAACATACCGCCAAGAAAGTAAGTAAAATGACACCACAATGCTAGGAATTGCCGAAGGGACAATGATCTTGGAATTTTTAAGTAAAGTTAGAAAGTTGAAATAAACAATGGGTCGGTTACACATAATGATTGCCTTTCGGGGGCAGCTGACTGTCTTAGGCACCTTTTCAGACCAACACAAATGGGACCCTGATTAGTTTAGATAAGGTCTAGGGTTTCACCACTAGTATGGGGCCTGATTATGAGCACCCTGGGTGAATA
Organism: Lissotriton helveticus; assembly: GCF_964261635.1. NCBI lineage: Eukaryota > Metazoa > Chordata > Amphibia > Caudata > Salamandridae > Lissotriton > Lissotriton helveticus. The sequence continues at coordinate 525,571,737 of NC_136061.1, forward strand.
GGTGGTATTCAATACAGCTAATAAAATTCTAAATCCATGTTTTTGAAATTTGAGGTGTAAAACGTAGCACCTATTACAAGTAATTTACATTCAAATGGAAAATAACATATCGTGCTAAATACTGTGATTTTACTCCCCGAAAAAAATCTGGCAGTTTTGACTTGCTGACATTTGACATAGGGTGTGAATTGTATTGCGCCCCATAATCATGCAGTTAAATAAACATCACACCACTTATAATTGCGATACCTGTACACACAGGTGTTTTCACCAAGAACTCAATTTACCATACCCCTAGTCTCTTAGAAAGAAGGCAGAATTCTCTTGAAGGGGAGGCAGGAAGCTACACCAATGAAGTGTCTGGATATTCTGATTCAGGTACCTAATGCCACCCTGATAAATTGTAGTGCCAAAAATTCTGAAAAGAACCAAGTTCAACACTGTAGCACTGAGGGTCAATTTACCATCGGGCCCACATGGCAAGCTTCTCATGCTGACACTTTGTGCATCCTGGTATTTTTTTCTGAAACTCAATATCCTCCAAAATGATTATACAGGAAATGGCAGCTACCGAGTGTTTCTTAAGAACATGTGCCTGATTCACAGAGGTAAACACTTTTGTGTAATTTTGCTATATTTTGGTTATTCACAATACAAATACATATCCACACAAAAAAGGCCTATTTATATTGTGCAGAATCTCCACTGCAGTAAAATTACTATTAGTAAAATTAAACTTGCAATTTGTGAATACCATAAAAATAGTACACTTGCACAAAAGTGTCTCTTTGTTTAGACATAGTCACTTTATTTAGCTTGAAATCATCTAGCAGGGAAAAATGTGTTATATTTCATTTAGGTACCCTAATATAGGCTCAGGTAACATCATAACCCATCACCTATATTTTCCCTAAATTATGCACATAATGAATGTATGACGTTACAATGCATACATTTACAACCCATTCCTATACACCGCAGTTTTTACATCACAACATCCTTTACATCGCATACATTTACATCACATAACACAACACATGTGTTCAAACTACATTTACAACGCATTCCATTACATCACATTATACCTTTACAACGCATACCATTACAATGCATACCATTACATTGCATTTAAGGTAAGTGTTGGATCATTTAGGGGTAACAATTACTATTCTAACTCCAGGTGGTGCAACAGTAGGGTAAGTGTTGGATAGTGTAGGGGAAAAAATCACTATTCTAACTCCAGGTGGTGCAATAGTAGGGTAAGTGTTGGATAGTGTAGGGGTACTATGCATTGTAATGTTATGCGTTGTAATGACATGCAGTGTAGTGCCTGTGTTGTAGTGACATGCATTGTAGTGACATGCAATGTAATGGATGCGTTGTAGTGACATGTGTTGTAAAGGACATTGCAATGTAAAGACTGCGTTGTAAATGTAGTGCGATGTAATGACTGTGTTGTAGAGGTTGTTTCCCCACATAACACTGCACACAGAACATACGATTTTCTCTGTTAAAAGCCTCATACACTATGCATGAGGGTTCTTGGAAGCACAGCAGTACTACCGTCTCCTGTATAATATATATGTGCAAAGTTCATTCCCGTCGTCATCCGAACTCCGTCAAAGTTATACAGCGATGTAGAACTCCCGGGAAGACCTTTGGGTATGTGTACATAACAACTTGCTAAGACAGGCAGAGGAGACCAGGACTTCCCAGCCGACACACCGACCGAAGGAGCTGAGGTTCCTGCATGCAGATACTCCAGCTCGCAGTGGTCTAACATCCCTTGTGAGATTCTTGGCTTAACACCGACACACATGCTAGGTACACTTAGGTACATCTAGTTAGGGAGGCATCGTAGGAGTACGCACCTTTTATCATAATGTATTTTACATACTTGTATGTATTCATGATTATTGCAAGATGGTAGAACTCTATAATCCTTTTACTTGCATAGTGCTTCTAATCATTTACATCTGTCACTGTCTAGTAGTTGTTGCAGCTCATCTACTTTACACTAGAATTACGACTGTTCAATAAATACTCATTGAAAAACATCTAGACCATTTATTCTGTGTATCTCTCTGAGGCTAAGTGAGCACGAGTGACTGAGCGAAAAGTAGTGCACTGCTTTCACTGTCCTGAGGGATCAGGGTTGTCATGTTCGAAGGTTGCCAAGAACTAATCTCTCCTTGGTAAGAGGAGATTCTAGTGGGGCTGTGAGCTAGCTCATAAAAAAAGGCCAACATACCCGGTGGGGGTGTTTAGAATCAGTCTGACACCAATCCTACAGTGTACGTCTTCCGAACGTGCAGATACTGTATATGTTTTATATGACCTACACAACAGCTCGGGAGATGCATCTGGACAGGTCACGACAATGCCAGGTACCTTCTTGATAAAGTCAGTCGGAAGATTTGTTTTTTGCAGGAAAAAACTCGAAGTGGATCATGTCAGGGAATCTATACCCTGGTCACTTCTAAAGCTTTCAGACTGCTTACAGTGCATCAGGGCAAAGATAACAGTGGGAGACAGGCTCAAGCATTCTCAATTGCCAGTTATAATTGGTCAGCTGGTTCTTTCTCAAAGATGTCCTTCTTTGTCCTTTCTCTCTATAGGTTGCCAGCTGCTCTGACACTTGAAAGCACTTCCAAAGCTTGGGTAAAGTGAAACCAGGGTTCAAGGACCTATGAGCTGTATGCTTCACAGTCTCTCTTTTTCTTTGCTTTGGGGCCCCAGAAGGCACCCAGATAGCATTGATATTTTTTTCGATGTTGTTGTCTACATTTTCCACTACTATGTTTGAGGTGTGTTTATATAGTCTGTAGACCATGAATATTGTTTTTAATTTTAATTATTTTTGCCAGTATTCCTGCTGCCGTGCTAGGCGTCCAAAGGGCTCTTGCTGACACCCAGAGGAAAATATTGATTTTTCACAATGTTCTCAAAAAGGACTGCATAATGATCTGGAGTGTTTGAGTTTTGTGATGTGTGCAGGTCATAGACATTTTTCCCAGAATGTTCGGTCATTTATCAATTGTCTTTGTTGTTCCCCTTTGGGCTCCCGTTGTCCCCAGATATTATGGCTGTTTTTCTCATGTATTTGTTTAAAGTTTCTATTTTGTGGGTCAAGTAGTAGTTAGAAGGTCCTGGATATTATTTAAATTGTATTTGATTTTTGCTGGTATCACTGCTTTGACAACAGGTTTGGACATAGATGATTGTGTGGACACTAATTTCACCACAAAATAAAATTTAAGGCAGAAATGACAGCTGATCGAATTAATGGTTTTAATTTATTGTTGGTTAACATTGTCAATTAGCTACCAAAGAAATTGCAGCCAGGTAAACAAAATAAACGTTACTACAGAATTATTAACAAGTTGAACAAATAATGTAATATTGGGGTCATTACGATGGTGAATAGAAAAGCCCTCTGACCGCCGTGCTTCTGGAAAAACCTGCCTGCATGTTCTGCGGCAATTCTGGCAGTCACATTATGATGAAATGGCAGTAAAGTCCAATTGCAGCAGGGGATTTGACAAAACATGGTCCGCCACGGTCGGGAATCCAGAAAATCCGACCGTGGCGGATAGAATAGCTATTTCCTGGATCAAAAAGGGTGATTCACCAGCAGTATGATCGCACTGCAAATTATGATGATTTCACTGAACTGTTGTAATGAGTGTGACAATAACATCCCCAGAGCTACCTCCCTGGTGCTGCGCACGTCCAAAAGCAGACGCGGCCGCACCCATTTCTTCGAACGTTCAGCACTGGCGCTGAACGTTCGAAGCAGGAAACGGGTTAATGCTTCTGCCCTAACAGCAAAGCAAACTGACACGGTCATAGTTGATCAATGCAAACTTACACTCAAGGGAAGTATTTGTTGATGATCTGTTGATGCAGGTCAAGACCTTCCTCCTCGCCACTATCATTGTCACTGGGCATGTTTGGATTTGCAGCAGGAGCCTCCTGATGCTCATCATCATCCTGAATGAGGGGGATCTCTTTGCAAAATGCCAGGTTGTGGAGCATGCAGCAGGCGGCTATGATCTGACACACCTTCTGGGGAGAGTAGAGTAGTGCACCACCACTCTTGTCCAGACATCTAAATCTTGCCTTCAGAAGTCCAAAAGCTCGCTCCACTACACAACATGTCCTTCCATGGGCATCATTGAAGCAGAATTCCCCTGGCGTCCTTGAATTCCTCAGTGGGCTCAGCAGCCAAGGCCATTTGGGATACGCTGAGTCACCTAGTTGTAAGAAACACACACCAACAATGTTATTGAACTATTTGAGGAGGAAGAGGTCATCAGCATGTCACACATACACCACAATTATTGACACAGCTCACTCACCAAAAAGCCGGGTCCTCTCTGGGTGAAGATTTGCCATCAATTGTGGGATGATGCTGTTGCGCATTTTGTAGGAGTCATGTGCAGACCCTGGAAATTTGGCACACGCGTGGAATATTATCAGATCGGCTTGGCATACCACTTGCACATTTACTGAATGGTAATGTTTCCTATTACGGTAGATGTGCTTCCGTGCCTGTGGTGGAACAAGGTGAATCTGTGTGCCGTCAATGGCTCCACCAACATTTGGGATGTGACCAAGGTCATAAAAGTCCTCCTTTACAACTGCCAATTCATGTTTTCTTGGAAAGTAGAAGTAACTGTCCTTTTATGTTAACAATGCAGACAGGACATCAAGCAACACCATGCTGAACATGGGTTGAGACATCCCTCCTTCAATGGCCACCGTGTACTGAAACAAACCTGTGGCAAAGTAATGCAGGGCGGCCATCACCTTCATTGTTGTTGTCAAAGATGTTGGATAGGTTCTGTGAGGCCTCAAATGGGGCTCCAACTGAGTTCATACCTCTTGAAAGGTAAGGAGATTGAGACGGAATTTCTTTATGATGTCTGTTTCACCTATTTTCAACAGGTTTGGTATAGGCCAATACACTGGTGGTCTTCTCCTTCGTAATCTGGCAAGGGACACATGTGTGAAAAGAGTCAAAGATGAAATGTGGGTAACAGCATACAGAATGACTCACACAACCACAACATTGACAGAACTGTTGAATCTGTTTAATGAACAAGTGATATGCAGAGACACTTTAATCCCCTGTAGTCAATTAGGTACCCAGGGTGTACATACTAACTACTGTCAAATAAAAATTGGCCTACATATCAGGCATATGGGACACTGCTAAATCATGTATACCTAGCCCTGTGGGTAGATGATGCTGCACATGTGACAAACATTATAAATGCAGAGTTATATGTAGCTGCTGTCACTGCACAAAGTCCACCTTGAGTACCACAAAACACAACATAATACCAAAATGCTGGCAGTGAGTGTAAGCTGGACAAGATTTGTTAATACACAGCTCTGTCTACAGACATATGAGCAAATTACGTGAGCAGACCATCAATACTGTGGGAGGAGTTTGAATTACACACATTTGGATATGTCCAACAATGAAACACAAATCCACAGAAAAGGTGTACACATGCCCACATGGATGAAAATGAACTGTGATGATGGACCGACGAAAGCCTTTTGCCCCATGTGTACTTCCATTACATGTATGGGAATACTAAAGTAAAATGTCACACTCTCCAATCCCTTTACAAGGTGCACTTCATTTGTTAAAATTGTGTTGGGATTAGTGATGCACTTTTAAATTCAAGAATGCAAATGCACAATGTGTTTTCATGCACGGTGGCTGTCTGCCACTGCGGGCACAGTCATTGGCCCCAATTGAATAATGCAGGGTAGCTGTAGTGACATTCTGACCCCCGCTGTGTGACACCGCCTATGCAAATAACATGTCAGTCAATGGGAACTGCCTTTGCGGTAGTGACTTACAGTTTTTGAACAGTATGTGTGCTCTGCCAGTGGGGCCACAGACATTGGCCTCAATTGAATAATGCAGGGTAGAAGTAGTGACATTCTGCCCCCGTGGTGTGACACCACCTATGCGAATAAAATGTCAGTCACTGGGAACTGCCTTTACGGTAGTGCCCTCCAGATTTTTTAGGTCACGGTAGCCGTGCTCCGACAGTGCGGACACAGTCATTGGCCACAATTGAATGATGCGGGCGGACCAATTGCATTAGCTGAATAACCTTGAAACAACTCTAGGGGCCTATATATGTGTGTGAATTGGCCATACTTCTCATTTGCCTACAGATACTGCTGCCTGTCTTTCCTCCCCACCAACTGCCGCTGTGTTTCATCTCTGGAACCAGTCATGGCTCGTACTGAGAACATCAAGGCCTGCCCTTTCAACACATAGGTGCTGGAGGGCCTGGTAGACAAGGTCCTTGGCCTGTGCTGGCGGCTGTATGGTGCTCTAGAGGTACTGGTAAGTGAATGGGTAACTTCTTTCTTCAGTGATTAGAATGCTCATCCTATGTAACTGGACACTAGTATGTTTCCTCAGAGTGCAAGTCAATGTTAATGACTTTAGATTTTGACATCTGCATGGCCCATACATGGTGTTCAAGATGTTGCACTTGAGTATGTGGGGAGGATGACAGCATAGTCACTAATGCAGCACCCTTGGACACTTGCATCACACATATTGGTCTCTGAATGGGTAATATAAATGTGTCAGACTCTGCCTAGAAGAATGACATCACGGTGGGTGGGAGCAGAGGACGGCCGGGGGCAATCTGAACCCCACCCACTCATTAAAATACCCGCACAGCGTGAATATTCGTGCAGCGCGGAAGGGGTTAAAACACCTAAGGCATGTCCTGTGAATGCACAATGTATCAAGGCCACATTAAGCATGGGCGTAAAATCCGCTCCGCTCGCGGATTTTTCGGATTTTCGGCAAATCCGCAATCCGCGAACGCTCGCGAATTTGTCGAAAATCCGTGAATCCGCTCGCGGCGGATTTTTTGCTTGGTTGCGGCGCGCGGCGTGGTGCACGGCGTTCACTTTCCGTCATATTAGCGTTTGCCGAGTTGTTTTTCTTTGCGAGTGACGCGCCATTTTAGATCTTGCTGCGTGTTCCCGCGGGAGTTTGTCGCCCGCGAATACGTACTCGCGGCTTGCCACCTTGCACAGCACACCTCGCGAGAGTTCGCAATTGCGAACACGTAGTTGCGGCGGAAAGGAACAATCTCGCACTTGCGAAATAGAGATTTTGCAATTTCGCACAAGAAAATCACCAGCAAACAGGATAAACCTTCAGAAAATTATGATTTTTATCAGAATCACTCCTCAGGTTGACATTTGCATGGCCTTTTTTTTTTGCAAGGAGTCCATTTTGGGGGGGGGGAGGAAGGAAGTGCCCCACAGTCTCCAACTTCCTGTTCCTGTCCAGCAGGCTCCTCCCAGTGCTTTGTCCATCTCCTGGTCACTTTCATTTGGATCTGGAGCTGGAAGGATTACTTTTTGTGGGTGCTGCTGGATATTTGGATTTGAGGCCTTTTTGACTGTCTTTGGATCACTTTTGGATTAGAAATCAACTTTCACAAGTAAGTTTGTTTGGGGCATTACAGTTGCTGCAAGTAAAATTTTGGAACTTTTTCAGAACATTAAATAAATTATATTGTGGGTAGCCACAGTATCCAGTAGGACCAGGGTTGGTTAGGGGTGCATGATACAACTGTTTTGTTGAATTTAAACACCATTTAGGCCATGGATGGGCTGGGATTGTGCTGATTTTTGTCTTTTTTTTGGGACTGCTGGTGGGGCCCTTTGCCCAGGGGTGGTGAGTGTTGCATGGGCCTAGTCTTTCTGTGGGGTGTCTTCTTAAATGTAAACATAATTGAGGCCATGGATGGGCTGGGATTGTGCTTATTTTATTGTTTTTTGTCTTTTTTGGGGGGCTGCTGGTGTGGCCTTTTGCCCAGGGGTGGTGGTGCATGGACTGAGTGTGCCTGTGGTGTGGTCTCACTCTCTTTAATGTAAACATCATGGATGGCATTGGATTGTGGTGATTTCTGGCTGTTTTTCTGTTTTTTGGGGGTGTACTGTTGATGTGGACTGGTCATGTGGGTGGTGGTGGTGGCCATCTTGAGTGCTGGCTGGTACAGGCAACATGTGCCTGGGGTGTAAGGGGCCATTTTGAGGAGAGGCAGTGTCTGAGGCCTGCACTTATTTTGCCTACTTTTCATCCATTATGCCCAGGGGTAGTGAGTGTTGCATGGGCCTAGTGTTTCTGAGGGGTGTCTTCTTGAATTTAAACACCATTGAGGCCATGGATGGGCTGGGATTGTGCTGATTTTATTGTTTTTTGTCGTTATTTTGGGCCTGCTGGTGGGGCCCTTTGCCCAGGGGTGGTGAGTGTTGCATGGGCCTAGTCTTTCTGTGGGGTGTCTTCTTGAATTTAAACATAATTGAGGCCATGGATGGGCTGGGATTGTGCTTATTTTATTGTTTTTTGTCGTTTTTGGGGGGCTGCTGGTGTGGCCTTTTGCCCAGGGGTGGTGGGTGGTGCATGGACTGAGTGTGCCTGTGGTGTGGTCTCACTCTCTTTAATGTAAACATCATGGATGGCGTTGGATTGTGGTGATTTCTGGCTGTTTTTCTGTTTTTTGGGGGTGTACTGTTGATGTGGACTGGCCATGTGGGTGGTGGTGGTGGCCATCTTGAGTGCTGGCTGGTACAGGCAACATGTGCCTGGGGTGTAAGGGGCCATTTTGAGGAGAGGCAGTGTCTGAGGCCTGCACTTATTTTGCCTACTTTTCATCCATTATGCCCAGGGGTAGTGAGTGTTGCATACTTGCATGTCCGTAGTCTTTCTGTGGGGTGTCTTCAATGTAAACATCAAGGATGGCATGGGATTGTGCTCATTTTTCTGTGTTTTGTCGAATTTTTGGGGTGTATAACTGAACTGATGTTCCTCTGTCTTCCATTGCTTTTAGGTGCACAAGAAGACTCAAGAGAACCACCAGTGCCAGGAAGAAGTCCTGCAGCGGTGTGTGCAGCATAACGTCACGCGACGTCACGTCTGGACACAGAACCCTCTGCAACTCGTGCAACTGCTGCCTGCTGACCTGCTCTGAAGAGGATGGCCCCAAAAAAAGTAACCCGTAGCTCCTCTAGCAAGAAAGGTGCCAGTAAGGAGCAGAAGAAGCAAGTTACCAAGGAGACTGGTGTGCCGCCCGCCCCTTTTTTTGGGAGTAAAAAAAAAAGTATGCCTGCAGCAGCAGCAGCGGGATCTGCTGGGGACCAAGCTGGCAGCAGCACTCCCGCTCCATTGGGCTCAGTGCCACCACCACCACCACGCCAACTTAAGTCCAAGCCCTTGAGTGCTGCAGAGGCAGCCAGTATAGTTGTTAAATCACCATCGACCAGTGATGTTGGCTCATCGCAAGAAAGCAGCAGCAATGTCCCTCAATCAACACAGGTTGTTGTAGCTCATCTGACGAGTGTTGAACAACCACAGCCGCAACAACAATCACATGTGCAAGTACAAGCCCAAGTACATGTGGAAGGAGAGGCAGCGCAAGGAGATGCGCAAGCAGAGGTGCATGGAGGGTCACAAGTGCCCACAATAGTTGTTCCTCCCGAAGTAGGGGCACATCAGGAAATCGACAATCAAGGCGAGGTATCATTTGAGGAAGCCACTCCTCCTGCTGATCCTTCATTGTCTTCCACAACCCTAGCAAGGAAGAGATCAAGGGTGGTGTCTACATCCTCTTCAAGCACACCTCCTTCTGATGATACGGATCAAACTTGGGAACCAGCACCACAGCCGTCTGAGAGTGAGGCACACCATGATCCAACAAAGGTACTTAAGCGTAAAAGGAAGCTCGTCCAAAGTCTCAGACTTATGGAGTGTGATGAGGCTCAACAAGAAGTGGCGGATACTGCTGCTGATGAAGACTCTGCCAACGACGACCCAGTCATCATAAAGGTCACTGCAGCCCCAGCGGGCATGCAGCAAACAGACATTTTGACCCTAGCCCGAAGAGCTGCTGCGCGTGATGATGATGATGATGATGTTGTCGATGAGGAGGCAGTGGAAACACCACAATCATTGGAGTTAAGTAGTACACCAACTCGTCCCGCTTCCATATTTCTTTCTGGCAAGAAGAGACCTGCGTCAACCTCGACCTTAATTAGTGGCGGTGAAAGTGGAAAACGTACAAAAGTTGGGCAATCCAGATCCTCCACTTCATCTGGCATTAGCTTCATGACCACCACCACCAGTATCGCCGCCTCCTCCAGGTCCCACAGACACTTCAAGTCCCCAGTTTGGGACTTCTTTACTGTTTGTCCCAAAAATCCAAAGTTTGCCATTTGTACCCTTTGTAAGCTTGCAGTTAGTCGTGGTAAGTCAGGTACCAACTATGGTACCGGCGGCCAGAGTGGTCATCTTGAGAGAAAGCACGCTGTCCAATGGTTTGCGCACCTAGCTGCGATCAAGAAAGGCCAAAATCAAGGAAACGTTGATGTTTCATCTGATGTTGACGAGCAGGAAGAAGACGTGTCAAACACTTCCCTTACACCCAGTACCCCTGTCAGCAGCACACCCAATGTGAGGCACACTAAGAGTGTTGGAGCGAGTGAGACACCAACGCACAAAAGTTCACCAGCGAGCAAAATTGGGTCAACGAAGTCATTATCAGCCCGTAAATGCTTGGTCCAGGCCAACATTAGAACAATGCTTACTTCAGACGTGCCATATGAACGCAACCACCCACTGACGCGTCTGAATAACACTAAGCTGGCTAAAATGCTAGCTGTGGACCTTCTACCTTTTTCTTTTGTAGAAGCGGTAGGTTTTCTTGAATTAGTTGCAACGCTCTGCCCTAAATGGAAGGTTCCGAGCCGGTTCTATTTTGCCCGAGTTGCGGTTCCAGCACTACATGAAGATGTGCTGCAGGCGATTGGGGCAGCTTTGCAGAAGAGTGCTGTTCACACAATACATCTGACAACAGACATGTGGACCAGTGGCCCAGGCGATGATTACATGTGCATCACTGCACACTGGGTCTCTTTTTCAGGTGTTATAGCAAAGCTAAACGCAGGTGTTGACCCGGACCAAGTTTTCAAAGCTGCTCGGAAACATGCAACACTAGCCATGTTTGGCTTGGAGAAAAGTCACACAGCAGAAAACCTTTTGGAAGAGTTTAACAAAAAGGTCTTGACAATGCTATCCCCCCTAAAACGCAAGATTGGTTATGTTTCCACGGATAATGGCGCCAATGTAGTTAAGGCCATGTCGAAGGGTGACCATGTTAGAGTGCCGTGTTTGGCGCACTGTATCAACCTGGTAGTTCAAAAATTCTTGAGTGATAAAGAGAGTCCAGCGTTCGAGGTAATGGCCACCTGCCGCAAAATGTGCAACCATTTCAGCCATTCTTTTAAGGCCCGGAAGCATCTGCGGAGACTGCTACTTGAACGTGGAATGCCAGTGAAAGCACTCATCCAGGAGGTGGCAACACGTTGGAACTCAACCTTCTACATGCTTGAGCGTCTGTATGAGCAGTATACGGTACTCGATTACTATTTCTTGACAGAGGCTACATCTCAGAAGGAGGACCTGCGGATGAGTAAGGTGCAATGGGCCATAGTTAAAAGCCTGACAGACATGCTTCGTCCTTTTGAGTTCTTCACGCGTGCAGTCAGCCAGGAGGACTGTAATTTGGGAAAAGCTATCCCATTGTTGTGCATACTGGAGCACCAACTGATGGCGGTTTCTTCTGAGTTTCAAAAAGATGAAAAAAAAAAAACCCATTTCATTTTGTCTGAGAAATTATTACATCGCCTACGTGGTGATGAACGTCTTAAAAACATCAACTCAGATCAGCATTACATTTGTGCTACTATTCTGGATCCACGCTACAAAAAGGCGCTGGCAGACAACGCATTCTTTCCTTTCGCTGATGCAGATGTTCAAAAGTACAAACATTGGTTAGCCTGGTCAGCCAAGAGGTTTGAAAAAGAACGGCAGGTTATTGAAGGAGAAGCCAGTACATCAGCATCAGCATCAGCAGGCCATCCGCAGTCACAAGAATCCACTTCTGCACCTGTGGCTGGGGCACAAGTGACCTCTCAGCCGTTAAAGACACCGGCAACTGGATCATCTGCACCACACACAATGACAACACTAACAGTGGCTGGGGAGGAGGATTGGCTAAGTTTGATGGGGTATGGTTCTCGAAAAAATGTCACAGCCAGCACAGCAAAAAGTAAGCAAAGTGGAGGAACAGTTGATGACCTTGAGTCGATGGTGCAGGACTATCTGAATGACTCAACAGTGGTCTTTCTTAATGAGGAGCCATTGCAGTATTGGCATGGCAAAAAACAATTGTGGCCACAGCTCTACAACCTGGCTATAAACTATTTGTCTTGCCCACTCGCAAGTGTGTCTTCTGAACGTGTTTTCAGTGCTGCTGGTGGCATTGTAACTCCCAAACGGAGCCGCCTCTCGCCCAAAAATGTGGAGCGGCTGACAATGATCAAGATGAATCAGCACCTCATACCACCAGATTACAAAGTACGAGAAAGCACGCCGCATGAAGACGAGGAGGACAGCAACGTAGATGAGGGGATTTTTTCTCTGTTCGGTGCCACTGACCTCATCCAGCCTGAATTCGCAGAGTATGATGACGAAATCTTGTTCTTATTCCCTGACACCGAGCCCTGAAAATGAGACAATCAATCAAGAACTTTCTTTTTCGTCCTTATTCACTTTTACTCCGGTGTGCTTTGTGTCTCTCTTTCTTTGTTTTGCACAGTTAATTTAATTCAAACTTTAATCACCTAATCCCAAAAACAAGACCATCATCAGAACTGTCTTCACTTGTTTGCTTATTGATTTGAAGGTGCCGCAGTCTACATTCCTCAGGTTCACAAGTTCTGAAGAACATGCTCCTCTATCCTCCTCCTCCAGACTGCGATTTCCCTCCAAGCAGAGTGCTGGATTACGCACAATGAAGAAAGACTCAGCACTTGTGGGGGTGTTGTACTTCTTTGCGGGTGAGTTGACGGTTTTGGGCCCATTGCTGTGAAGCTCTAATAATGGACAAAAGTGTTTTGGACCAAATATGAGGTGGAAATTTCTTGCCGTTTTTGCTGACTTGCTTGCCTTTGAGGTGCTCTTTGGCGGGGTTCCGGGGGTTTGTGTGTAATTTTTGGTGTCTGTCGAAGCACTGCTGCGACAGTCTAATCTTGATTGCATTTGCTTTTCAGGAAATCCGTGGTGGAAAACAGGAGTTATGATGATTGATGATGATGACGACCTAGCTGCACAGCGCCGCGTTTGGACCGAAGGCCGAGAGACATTGTAAGTATGAGATTTAGCTTTTCCGCTGTTTGGGGGTGTTGTGTCGGGGGTTTTTTTGCGGGTGGGTTGGCGGGTCTTGCCTGGGGCATTCCTGGGAAGGTCTAATGCCGGATAGAAGTGTTTTGGACAAAATCCTTAAGGAAAAGCCTTTTTTTTGCCATTTCCTCAGACATCTTGCTCAATGTAGCGTTTTGGGGGGCTTCCTGCTGTTCGTGGGTGGGTTGCGGCCGGGGTCTCTGTCGAAGCACTGCTGCGACAGTCTAATCTTGATTGCATTTGCTTTTCAGGAAATCCGTGGTGGAAAACAGGAGTTATGATGATTGATGATGACCTAGCTGCACAGCGCGTTACTTTGGACCGAAGGCCGAGAGATATTGTAAGTATGAGATTTAGCTTTTTCGCTGTTTGGGGGTGTTGCCGCGTGTTTTTTTGCGGGTGGGTTGGCGGGTCTTGGCTGGGGCATTCCTGGGAAGGTCTAATACCGGCTAGAAGTTTGTTGGACAAAATCCATAAGGAAACACCAGTTTTGGCACTTTTTGTAAGTTAGGGTTCGTTAGGGTTAGCCCTAGCAGCAGGATTGCATGTGTTTAGGGGGGTTCTATTGCAACGCGGTTCTGTTGTTGTAGAGCACTGTTGGAGCGATGCTGGCTATGGATACTTTTGCTTGCAGGCAAGTGGTTTGAATACAATCCACGGTCTGTATTTGGGTCTACTGTTACTTTCAAAGTACGTTTTGTAACCATTTTTCTGCTAGGCATCGTTTTTGGAGATATGATTGGGTTCTTCTACATTTTTGCGACTGGCTTTAGTAAGGGTCTTGGTGGGAGCATTGCTGGGAAGGTCAAATTTTGTTCTAAAACACAGTAGTACACCCACCTTGAGGGGAAAGATCCGCTATAATATTTTGGCCATACTTATTGATCCTTAAAAAGGTGACTCAGACAGAGCACGCAATTTCAAAAATATTGTACTGTCTATTAGGGAAATCAAAGTGTCACTTTTTGAACCACACAGCGTACATACCTTTTATTTATTTATCAGTGGTATTGTAATAGCACTTCCTGTTTTCCGTTCAATAATTACAGGCCGGGTTTCAGTCAACATCCGCCAGGCAGGCAGTGGACAGGGTGTCTCTTCTGTCAGTGGTCACCACCACATTGATGGACGAAGCGTCAGCTGGAATGGAGGAGTGCCGCCAATAAGAGGAATTGTTTGCTGCATGCAACTTACTTACCAATTTCAACAGGACAACTCCAACAACATACGCAATACAGATACAGTATCCATTGTTGTCTTTTATTCTATGAGTGTGACTGCATGTGCTTACCTTTAGTTTGTAACCAAAGATTGTCTGTAAACTCTGTATCTTCAATTATTGTTTGTCCATGCTCTGCTTTTTTTTTCTTCTCTCAACAAAACCTACCCAAAAAGAAACCCCCATTCCCATCCATTTTACAAACCCTAACCCTCTTCCCCCGGGCTGTGTTGTTTTGCTTGATGTCTGACTAAAATGACATCAATAATTCCACACACTTGCTGGGGAGGATAAGGTGATAGCAGCAACAGGCTGGTGAAGGAATACGAGGATATCTTCTAGACTTACTCAGCTTCAGTACTATATCTTCTAGTAGTAGTAGCCAATGTCAAATAAATTCAACGCAAGTACTAGTTATACTTGCAATACTTTACCATTTGTTAGGCTACATTATGGCACTGTTCTAGTGTACTGTCACCTGCTATTTTCTCGATCGTACCGTAACCGTTGTAATGCTACAGTAAGGAGTACAAACAAGGTTTCGTTTTCTTTTTTTCCATAGGCATGCAACTGCCACTGTGTCACACCACTAGTAACACCGCAATGAGGAAATGTCACCCGCCCAGGAATGACAACGTTAATCCCCATTTCACCTGGAGCCAGCCCTGGGCCTAGCCCTAATTTCTAACACAAATTACAGGTAAGATAAGCGTTTGGTGGGAGGTAGTATAATGGAGTATTATTTCGGAGTAGACAAGAGATTGACGGTTGTACTACTAAAGTCCTACGACTGTTCAGGAAAACAAAGTTACTGTTACACCCCCGCCCCCCACCCACCAGACTGAAAAGCAGTAAAAAACAGGTATGGTCAGATAAAGTTGAAAAATATATTTATTTATCCCTAACAAAATAATCTCCCTCACCCACCCTAACCCCAACGATTGTCTCTGAAACGTCCCAAAACGATCCCAACTCCCAAATCCCACCCCCCAAAAGTCTATAAAAAAAGGGCAAGGGACACTCCACTACTGGAGGGTGCTGGTGCTGGTGCATGATGCGGCATGGGCATCATACTCCTTGCGGAGGGTGGCAAGCTCGGAGCGGAGGCCCTTAACCAAGGTCTTATACCTCAGGACCTCCTGCTCCAGGTTGGACATGCGGACTCGTAGGCGGCGTTGGCGTTCCTTGCAGCTCCTGTGGGGGGCAGCTGGTATTTCGGTTGCTTGGCGGTGGCGGTCGGCTTTCTTAGCCCGGCTCGGTCCCGCTGGCTTAGTCACGGAGGAGGATGCAGTGGTCACAGTCGAAGATGTTGCCCCGCTCGACTGCGTGTCCTCCTCCTCCTCCAGGGCCACCAGCCGCCGATACTCGGCGACTGTGGCCTCCAGCCTCCGTTGCCGGGCCAATCTAGCCTGCTCCCTCCTTGTTGTTGATTTGGAAGGAGCAACTATATGAAGAAAGAAAGACATAGTCTGTAACCAATGCTCCTTATTAATAACACAAAGTGATTGAGCCGAAAGTTGGGTCACAGAGTACAAGTAGCAAATTGAAAGCACAGTACATAACTATTGAGGACAGTATCTATGTAACCTCCCACTTCTGCATCCTTGCTCTAACAGTAGTGGTAGTTTAATGAACTAATCCTACGACCACTATGGACTTCCATTACAGTCGACTATGACAGTACACCAGTCTTATTCTTCTTCTTCTCTCTTGTTTAGGGAAATGGGTACGTTATCTTATGCAAGCCGGCAGAATGACATGGACACAGCACAGTGAAGTTGCACCCGAGAAAAAAAGTTGCACACCATGATGATGGAGACAGACTTGCGTTACTGTACCGGTCCAGTACATGCAGGTGGTGAAGCTATTACTTTTCTATTACGGGTGGCACTGAGAATACTCTGTTACAAGGGCTACTGCTTAATTAATTTACCTTTCACCCTACAGTGCAAATGAGTACTAGAAAAGGAAACTGAAGAAGCTAACTAATTTGATTATCTATCACTTCACATGGGACGTATTTAATGACAGATGAGATGACTTTAGGTGCTTTGCTTAATATTGAGTGAACAGTGATACACCCACACATGAATGACGTACTACAAGTAAACTAAAGTTATTAAGAGAGGTACGGAGTGTCCACCGTAATAACCAGATATATGCTGTGAATGCAAACGCAATACAAAGTACTGCTACTATTCATGGTAGTATTGGACACATTTACAATTTCTTTTCCTTGCCTTCCCTGCACTGGGACGGACGTGCGGGTGCGGTGGTACATGCTCTTCAAGGTAACACTTACTTCACCTGGCGACCATCTACTCTCTCTAGATACACATGTGCTATGTAAGAGTCAGAGAATACCATGCTCCAGGCATCCATTCAGTCAAAGTATACGCACACATACAGTTTCTGTTTCACCCACCCAGGCTGCTGTCCTTCCACCCATCCTTGCTTCATCATTGACCCAGCCATGCACCATACCATATTCTTTCCTTCCCAGCCACCTCTGGGTCCAAGCAAACACATATCGTTCTTCTTTGCCAGCCATCATACAAGTTCGCGTCCCACTTACTTACACCCTTCTTTCGCTTTTCGTTCATCCCATCCATCACGTTCGTCTAAGAACTTATTGGGATTCTTCTCACCAAAAACTTCACAGCTAAGTCGAAGTACATTTCGAGGAGGCTACTACCTGGTTGATTTGTAATTGTAATACACCCGAGCAGAAAGCACACTATGCAGTCTTCAATCTCAATAAGTAAGGAATATATAGCTTACCTGTTTCCGCCACCACCGTTTGATCCCCCACAGGAACGGCCACCAGCTCTTCTAACGCCGCCTCCTCCCCAGAGGCCTCCGAGTCCAAGTCCAACACAGCCACCTCCGCGCTGGCCCCGTCACCAGATGTTACACCTACAAAGTACATTTAAGAAAGTTAGAATACACCACTCACTACTATATAATATTTGGTCTAGGAGAAATGTTAAAAAAACAGAATACAATGTAATAATTTGTGACTGTCTACTCCATAGTAAAAATGTCCCATTTTCCAGGGAAGGCTGTTGTCTTGCTGCACTTTTATGCACAACTGATGAATGCTTGCTTTTGATTTTTAACACGCACCACTTTTTCTCCTAACAGACAGAAGCTTGACTCCTGAGTCCTAAGAACACGACCAGGATCAAGTTCAAACTAGGTGAGAGTTCGGCTCGACCACAAGAAATGTGTCCAATTAATCGTCAGCACTAACCACTTTTCCGTTTACAGTTAAATAGTTTTATGACAAAGTAGATTTTAATAAATGTGTTTACTTTTAATAAAGCTTTTACACTTAAATAGACTCTGTGGTTTTTGTTCCTCTAGACTAGAGTGGATGAGCTAAAGGTTTTGGAATTTTTGCAAGCATGAGTGCCTCTGACACTTCTTGACTGTGCTGTGACTCCGTACTACTCTCTTGTCCTGCGTACGATAATCTAGAGATCATTGGGGATCTATAATCGGTGACTTCGGGAGCTGAATGACTCTGCCACACTATCTAGTCAGTAAGGAGACAGTGCATAGAGGTATTGCTGAATATAATGGGAGTCCAATGGAATTGCCAAATGTCCAATCTTAGTTAGCTACACAGACAGACTAATAAGAATAGTCTAGTAATACCACAGGGAGTCATATTCGAGGCAGGATAAGAATTTATATCCAGTCTACAAGAAGATCAAAGACGATTTAGAAAAAATCGAATGAGGAACGCTAGGAAAAAATAGGTACTGTTTATTAAAATGTAAACTTACTGGGGCCAGCAAAGGAGCCCTCGCCTGCCCGATCCTGGCCTGCATCCTCAGCACCCTCCTCCTGTGTCCTCTTGCCCTTGGGGGGAGCTGATGTACAACATGAAAGAAAGAAAAACCATAAAACATGGATGAGATTTTTCAACCAAATCAAACATTTCAAAAGAACAATAACAACATATTTTGGAAAAATAGCAAATAGATAGACAACTATTCCACGGGATCTATCTCATGTGGTATACTACGTTATTCGTATTGCCTGATTTGCGGAACGTTGACTTAGAAAGTTCCTATGTAACTCAATAAACAGACTACTAAAGAGGTTTGCCTAGGCCTGGCACTGCAGGCAGCAGTGCGCAACACGTGACAGACAAAGTCCATCCTGCTTGCAGATCAGTGAATACTCAAACTATCAATCCACCCGCCACCACCGCCACTATTTCTTCTGATAGCCATGTGACTGTCTAAAGGAAGGACTGGACTTCAGTCTGTTGGGGCTGATTTATAAGTCCCTTGCGGAAGTTGCGGCTGATTTTCCTCCATTGTTGCGTGCCTTTTCTGACGCAGCGGCAGAACAAAAGACTCGCCATGGTGTTGGTGCGGCGTATATATTAAAAAAAAAAACACATATGGGCATATGGGCGATGCATCACGTTGTAAAGCCCTGCGCCATCAGGGGGCGTTCCGGCGCAAGGGAGGGCGTACCTGCGCAGGAACGAATCCTAAAAGTGGCTGAGGGAAATCTACAAGATGTCAATCAGTCATTTTTAGGACAATGATGCATGACTCAAACCCTGCGCGCTTGAAGCCGACGTACGGCTTGATGCAGCATTGGGGAGATAGGGTACCCCAGAGCATTGCTGGAGCTGCGCCATCGTTGGCACGCAACTCCAGCAATGCGCTGCCTTTACGGCACAGATGCGTAAGGCTTCTGTGACGTTTTGGGCCAATGGGTGGTGGTGGCATGGCACACAATTACTGCCGCATCCCTGCTACTTTGCAGGGATGCGCCGGTAATTGAAAATATGACCCTTACTGTCTAGCATTACGCAGTTCTTTTCTTTACAGTACACTCATACATAATTTCTCAGGCCAATGAAATGCTTCTGAACACAACATACAAAACAAAGAAGCATAGTAGCAAGCAAGGCTACTGAGAAGGAGAGCAGTGCACCTGAAAATGAAATGCATAGAAGATTTTGAAATATAATTTACCTCAATGTAATCGGCAGCATTATTGCTCTTGGTAAAGAACAAAGATTTGCAAATAACAGAGCAGGATAAAACAGAGTAGTAAATGTACTACTACTACTACTCACCAAGCCCGGGGACCTCTACGCCGAGCGCGTCCAGCAAGTCCCGCTCCCGGTCCATGACATCGGTCCAGCGGTGGGTGGCCTGGTTATATGTGCGCCGGACCCCAGAGATCTTGTACATGGCCCGGCACACCTTCTCCCACCGCTGGCGGCGCTCCCGGATGCCATAGCCGGTCGCGATCTTGCCGCCTCCCAGGATCGTCTTGGGGAGGCGGCGCTGGACATGGAAGATCAGTGCCGCCACTTCCTCCGCGCTGAAGATCTCCCTCGGGACCACTTGCTCCCCCCTTAAACGCCCGCACGGGAGCCGGGCACGGGGTGCGGGACCCTTCCCCTTCTCAGGGTGCTTCCCGACTCCCTTTACCATGGTCTGGGCAGAAATAAACTTAAATGATAAAGAAGAAATAGAATAGTGAAGAAGAAAAGAAAAGAGTTTAAAAAAGTAGTTTAAAAGTAAATAAAAGCTGCAGAAAACACAAAAATATAGAGCTAGAAAAATAGAGGGTTAGATAATAAGTAAAATTAGATCAAAAAAACTTCAAACAAGCAAAGGATGGCAGAGATTGAGAGAGGATACAGAAAGCATGCCCAGAACCATAGCAATGAATGAGAAACAAGATGGCCGCGCCCGTTCACGACCGCGTGGGTAAGTTCGCGCGAGATTTTCCTTGCGAGTACGCGCGAAATTGTACTAGCGAGCAGCACACTTTGCGAGATTACACATAGCGGGCGGAAACGGAATTACGTCACGCCAACAAGATGGCCGCGCCCGTGTACGACCGATAGGGTAACTTGGCAAACGAATAGCTAGAAGCGCCTCGCGAACACGCGCAAGATCACGCGAACATACACGTCGCAACAAAAACAATTTTGTATTCGCACGTATTCGCGGCTTCCGAAATCGATCTCGCACGGATTCGCGCCCCAAATAACGCGCGAAATTGCAAAAAAAACGATTTTAGCTAAAATGAAAGCAATGAGCAGGTGCAAAAGTTCAAACTTAACATTAGTAACATTCAAGGTAGTGCTTCCTGATGGGCCCCTCCAGAGTTTGCAACAATTCTATGACCCTGCTATGACCCAAACAGCAGGCTCATAGAATAGCACCATAAAGGTCCTGTAAAAAAAAAATTTCACTGCAACAAAAAGCAAATTACAGATAAGGAAGGAAGCAGGTGCCAGCCAGACTGGAACTTTCAAAATTACTGACACATTAATGAAACACAAATTAATTGATGGCAGTTGAAGAAGGGCAGGTGTGCTAGCTTTTTTCAACCACCATAATCTACAGTAATAAATAAACCTAATAGGTGCCTGTGAGGATGTACTAGAGGGTGGCATGGGTGTCCCAGAGGGTGGCAGTGGTGAAACAGAGGGTGCTGTGAACCTGTGATGATAAACCAGACGTAGAAACAACATAGTCGCGGCCGTTGCAAGCCGAAAAGTAAGTTCGCAATTGCGAACTTGTCCCAAAATCGGCGCGAACACGCGCCAACACAAAAAACGGAAAAATCCGCAAATCCGCTAGAGTTCGCGGATCTTCGCGGATTGCGAATCCGTAAATACGCAAGTTCGCGGATTGCCAATCCGCAAAATCCGCCCATGCTTAGGCCACATCACACAAAGGACTTGGCAAAAGATATGAGTAGTGCACCTTCCTATTTATGAAGCAGCATATAGAGGCATGAGAGTACACAAGACTTTCCTTCATCTTGAGAATGTAGTGTCAGGTACCTTATTGTGACATCCATGACATATATAGCTATGCAATGGTCCAGGACATTAAGGAGTGTGTAGTGTTAGACACATTGAGTATTACCACTAGGTATCATTTACAGTGTATTGTCTATCAGGCTCACTCACATCATACATCACAGATGAGGCCCTGTTTCACCCTGATTTAAGTGCACGCCCTCTGCATGTGTGTGAGAAGCCCAGGTGACAAGTGTGTGACATGATCTATAGACTCTGCCGTCCATCGATCTGTGTGGGGTAAAGCTTACATGCTTCTGGACTGGCACACAATGGTCCACAACATACGGTTTACAAAGTTTTCATCTTGTCTCCCATGACTACAGCTCAAGGTCCATAAGCATAAGGCAATATGGAGGGCCATCGTCTGCAAGATGCGGGACCTGAAAGTCTACAACCGGTGCCATACTCACTGCCTTAAGAGATGGGATGACATCTGCCGCCTCAGCAAAAACTTTTCAGAAATGACCCTGGAGCTGGTCCCTTGGATTGGAAGGTTGGCGCGCTAGACCATGACCCCACTATTGGCCCGCATCCTGGCAGTGGCACTAACCGGAACTAGATGGACGCTTGAGGGACCAACGGCAGCACGTTGGGGGTGAATATTGGGCTAAATGTGAATTAGTGCATGACTGACTGCCTTAATCCCAGCCATGAGCAGCCCAGGAACCTTTGAGATGTCTAATATGATGCAATTGGTTTGAAGTTGCCTCAGTGGCAATGACATGAGGTTCTGCATGTGTACAACAGTTGGATTCTCCTGTAGGAAAACAAATCATCTTGACATTTTTGCATGTTCCATCTGGAAAATAGTGTCTGAACTGAGCCATTCCTACACAGGAGAAGAGGTTGTGTGAAGTGTCTAGCACAGTACACTTGTGAGCCTTGTGTGTGCTGTGTGGCTCCCACAGTATTGTAACTGATGTGATGATGTGCAAGTGGATTGAGACATGGACTAATGTGGGCACAGGATGCAGTGAGTAAGCAGAGGTTACACCTGTCCCATGGATGGTGTACAGTAAAATGACACAGATGAGAGCACCACAGTGACACATTAATACACATATCAGCAGCATGGCAGCACATACTGTCATTCCCTGTCACAATGACAGCAGCTGCACACAGGTGATGATGGTGTAGATGGTTATGACTGCAGTGATGCATTGGATGATCTGCTTTTGCTCATTGTGCACATGGCAACATGTCTTTGGGATGGTTAGACAGTGGAAGTTTGAAACTATGGAGCTCAACGTGGCTATAGGAAGATTGTGTTTGCATTAGGGCTTACCATGGTTGTATGTGATCAGTGTATATGTTGCATGGTGATGTATTTGAAGTGTTTTACTGTAACATTTGATAAAAAAAGCCAATGTAATTCTGAGTGGCAGTACTTACTATGTGTGCATTGAGGAGGGGTGTACATATACATCATTGCATGGTCAACTTGTGGCGACTGGTTTACCTCAGTGAATGATCTCTTGTGACATTGATGTGTCCTGGGTGTCAGCAGTCAGCAAAACGTAGGGATGTCAGTTGCCAGACACTACCTTTTGGCAAACGCGTACAAGCTACAGACACTCCAATACCATATACTCACCTGGGCCCATAAACTACCACAATTTGTGTAAACCGCTGGAGTCAAAGTTTATTATTTTCATACCTCAAGATTGATTATTCCTTATTTCTAACCAACTTTTCACTGATCAAAAAGTTCTTTCCTCTGGTCGATGGACCATTAGTTGAACTAGTTGGTGGTGAAAATTAACTAAATTCTAACATTGTACCTTGAAGTAAATAACCACAGACTCGGAAAGTTTTAAGCCTTTTTCTAAATTATTTGCATGTGAACCACTTCAAAGTACTGCACATTCACCAGTACTCATAGGAGAGAAGATCATATCAACAGCACATACTTCAAACTTGCAATGACTCTTGTTAAAAAAAGAACAGGACAGAGAGAAAAGAACATCTGCAATCTCACAAAATTGATAATTACCTAAGATGGTGTGAAGACCAACCCCCTGGCCAAAGGGATGGTAGGGGTCCCCGGGGATAGTTCAGGAGACAAAGACTTCAGGAAAGAATTCAGGACAGGACAGATGACCCCTCTCTGACACTCTCTTCCTCCTTGAAATTCTTCTGCAATCTTATTTCTAATACTAATAATTTAGGATACTATGGGCTCGATGTAGGTAATTCCCGAAAACAGATTCCTTAATAGCGATTTTCCGATGTAGAAAAAAAATCGGTAAAAAATATTGTTTCGTTAAAAATCGCTAAAAAATAGCGATTTCGTACACATCAGTAAAAAATTACTGAAACCCCATTACCGAATCAGTATTACTGATTCTGTAATACCGATTCGGTAAATACCGATTCGGTAATTCAAAAAATCTGTATTTGTGAAATCAGCCAATCCTGAGCATTCACATGACCTCCCAACCAGGAAGTGGCCACACCCATGCATGTGCACTGAATCTGTAGCTGTTGGAGAGACAGGGAGCAGGAGCAACAGCAGAGGAGTTGCACAGCCAACACCCAGCTAAGACAGAGGAATTGCACCATGGCCACACCTGAGAAAGGGAAAGATGCTGCCGGGAGGAAAAGGCAGCACAAGTTTAGTGACAGGGAGTTGGAGGTCCTCATAGAGGAAGTTGTGAAAAACCATGACTAGCTCTTTGGAAAGAGATCACTGAATGTCCCTGAGTCCCACAAAAGGAGCATTTGGATGGCAATCCAGGGGAAGATAAACGCGATTGGCGTTACACATCGCACAACTGAGGACTTAAAAAACCGATCGTAAGACCTGAGGGCACGTGCGAATGAGAGGATGGCTGAGCGGCAAAAGCAAGCGAGGGAGACTGGTGGGGGAAGCTCCATAGCGCCTGCTCCTACTGCCCTAGAGCAACTGGCAGAGTCCACCTTCCAGCCAGAGAGCGTCAGTGGCATCGGGGATGTGGATAGCTCTGCAACACCATCCAAGAGACAAGGTAAGATGCATGCACAGCATGCGGTCTCCCCTCCCTAACCCCAATCCCCCTGCAACAATCCAACTCCAGACCATGTTTAATGTAAGGTAGCAATGCATCCTGGGAAATGTAGTCCCTATGAATTGGTAGCGAATCAGCCAGTCCCCAATAAGCATAGGCAAGTCACACACATCAATAGATGAGATAGCGGAGGACAGACAGCTGGAATGTCAGTTGTGAAATGTATTTGCACACAGTTGCTGCCAGAAAAGTGAGCAATAGTACATTCTGTATTCACAGGCGGAACAGCGCCACAGGCTGCAGAGGGGGAGATTGGCGATGCCTCCAGGGAGGAAAACAGTAGTGAGGAGGAAGTCATGTCACCTCCAGACATTACACCAACATACTCACCACAACCACGGTCAAACAGGTACACAGTGGCTCCACTCCAGGAGATAGATGCCACAGAGGAGGACAGGCAGGAAGCCCAACAAACCACACCTGGCGAAGACACACAGCCATCAGAGCCACAGTCCCCTGTGGTGGAAAGCATCACAGGTGCCCGTAGACGGTGACAGAGGTCACAGAGTCCTGATACTGAAGGATCCAGTGTCTTCTCTGGACTGGAGGGGCAAATGCTCAAAGTCCAGCTCCTGCAGGGGAAGACAATGAGGGCCATTCAAAGAGAGATGGTGGCTAACAACAGGAAGGTGGATGACATGAAGGAGGCCATCTACAATACTGTGGCAGAGGGAATGAAGGAGATAACGGAGGCAGTGAGGCAGTTATGTGTCAGAATGGATGGGGAGCGCGCTGCAAGGCGGCGAGACAGGCAGGTACTTGCAGGCTTCACCAAATCCGTGAACAGGCTGTGCAATGCAACCCATGTGTTGAGTAGGAGATCTGTGGCCATGCAACTTGAAATGGCAAAGTGCAGCCGTGAGGTTACTCAGGGCCTGGTCAAAGTCACCAGTGCCGTAGAGGTGATGCAGACTAACCATATTGCTGCCACTGGTACAGGGGATGTGGACGAGAGTGAGGAGGCAAGCAGTCGCAGCACTGAAACCCCCCTTGCCAGAGAACAGGAGGCGCATTGTGAGGCATGGTTCTGCTGCAGGACACAGCGCTGCTGAGGACAGTGTGCATGCAGAACGCAGCACTGGTTTGCAGGGGCGCAGGAGATAGGCATGGCCCTCAAATCCCATTCTGTTGTGGGTGACGTAGCCCTTTGGACACATAGCTGGTGTTACGGTGTGCTGGACAATTGCCTATTGTAAGGTATATTAAACACCCTGACACAAATGTATTACCTGGCTTTGTCTCAATACTTACTCAGAAATAATTTTGTGTGATCTGTGACCGTCTCTGCCTCCCATCTGCTGCAGCTGCGCCACCTGCTGCACTGTGCTGTGGCTGTGTACCTTCCTCATCCTCGTCCCCCTCTTCAGAATCACATATTTCCACAGGTGTACTCTTCTTAGTGGCAAGGTTATGCAGCATGGCACACACAGCTAGGATTTTGCAACACACCAGGGGCTGGTACTGCCGTGCGCCTCCACTTTTGTGCAGGCAGTGGAACCGGCTTTTGAGGAGTCCAAATGTTCGCTCAACTACATTGCTTGTCGATTTATGTGCAACATTGCTTAGCCTTTCCCTTGGGGTGGATGGGTGCAGGCACGGAGTCAGGACAAAAGAGCGCACCGCATAGGTACTGTCACCTTTGTGTGAGAAGTAAGTAAGCATTTCACAGTCTACAATCGCAGCAACAGGGGTATACTTCAGGGGGTGTCACATGTACTTACCTAGCAGGTAGCCCTCTCCAAATTCACCTGCAAGGAGACGGGTATAGATCCCACTGTTCCTGAATATGTATGAATCATGGGTGCTCCCTGCGAATTTTGCAACTATGTCGGTGATGATGTAAGATGCATCACATATGACCTGTACATTGATGGAATGTGTGGACTTGTGATTGCGGTAGATGTACTCAGTCGCAGCAGGGGGGCAGATTGGTACATGTGTCCCGTCAATGCAACCAATGACGTGTGGGAACTGGGCCTTCTGATAAAAGTCCAACTTGGTCTTCAGCAGTTCTGCCTGTGTGCTGGGGAATTTGGAGTAGTGTGCCATCCTTTGCAACATGGCATGTAGGAATTTATTGAAATAACACGACAGGCAACTCTGTGAGACTCCCCCTGCCACAGCTATTACCCCTTGGTAACTGCCAGATGTCAGGAGGTGCAGGCAACAGAGTACCTGTACATGAGTGGGTATTGCGTGCGCCCTTTGAGTCTGGTGCTCCAGAAATGGGTGCAGGTCCCGTATCAGGTACAGGATGGTGTTTGGGTGTAGCCTATACCTCTCATGGATTTCAGCCTCAGTCATTTGGAACAGTGTTACACGCAGTCTGTACACGCGCTCCTGCCGTCTCCAGATCCTCAGTCCTGCTTCTGGCAAACGTAGACGCCTTGCTATAACGTAGAGGGCCACCATTGTGTTCACACTGTTGCATTTTGGGGTTGCTTTTATGCCATGCACCTAATTACCACCTGCTTAGAGTCAGTGTTAATTACAGATTCTTAAAAACCCGATTTTTAGCAAATTCGGTATTACCAATTTTTGCTATATCGCATTTGCGACTTTTTACTGATTCAGTATTTTTGTCTGCCAATAGGTAAATAAAGAATCAGTAAAAAAAACTGGTCTCCCATATTTTTATCGATTCCTTATTACCAATGCCGTTCAGTAATACCTACATCGCACATGGCTAAATACCGGTCGGTAACGCTGAAATGTGCCCAATTTCGATGTTACTGGTTGGTAGCGCCAAAATTCGGTGAATTTCAGCGTTACCGATCCCTTCTTTACCGATTGGCAATGCCCTGTGTGATGGCCGTAATTTGAACAAGACGTTTACCCTCCCAGAAGGATGGCCTTCTGGGAGATGTAGTTCCTCTGATCTATGCCCAGTTCCCTACAAGTAGCAGGCGCAATCGGTCACAGCCTGATAGTAACTGGTGGAGATTCTATGTCAGTGTTGGCAGATTTGTCAGGATGTACAAACTTTGGGGTTATATGTGTCATTTGTTTATAACAAAATTGCTTTTGATGGATTATGCAGTCTGTGCAGTTGCCCACAGGAGAAATCATATTTGTTCCAAGGAGGACTGGGACCAGAGTAGGCTATCCACACTTTTGCGGCACATGGCCATTCGTGTTGGACTTCTTTTGGTGTGGTCTGTGATACATGTATTTAGCAATTGCGTTGAGCTCTGCATTATATCAGACATCCTTGACCTGAGCTCAGAAATTTGAAGATACACACCAGGGTGTAGCACTGTGTGCCCGAAAACCCATAGAAGTACATTAGCACCTTTATCAGAGGTGATCCCAGGTGTAGAGCAGGGAAGGTTGTAGATGTATAGTGAGTGGTAAGTGTGAAGGTTATTAGCAAGTTTGACTGTCAGGGAAGGTTACCATGAGCATGAGTGTTGTGCCTGTGGCATACACATAACAAATGAGGTAAGACAAATGAAGTGCTGGTCACTGTATGCGTAATGACAGGTCATCTTATTCTGATTCAATGCCTTACTTGCAATGCTGAATTACAGTGATAGTGCACTGATGATATATTTCATACAATTAGAATATCTGTGCCACACATGGATTAATTGATGTTCTAAGTCTAAGTGTAGTGTCATATGTGAGACCTCTTACTTTCAATGAACATATGCTACTACTCATCTCTCCAAACATTACCTTTACTGGTCCCTCTACTTTGAATAGTTTACTTATTTTCATACAGTGTTGGTGAGTTATAGTGTGTGGAGGAGGCAAAGTAAGAGTTTGTGAGCTGTATCAAGAGGTTGACATGCAGACAGACCAGTTCCAAGGTTTGTGATCTGCACAATGACTCTTTATTTATTCAATTACTCACATTTATTCACATGAGTGGAAGGCAGATGTGAGGTAGAAGACTTTTGACATGTATTTTAGGTCAGTGTTTACTGATATCAAGATGGCCTCTTCATGAGACTTTGGCATTCATTCAATATTTTGGTGCTACATTTGGAGAGGTGGAGTGATGATTTTTATGAGTTCAGTGGAGTGGCAGGCTACTCAGTGTCATTGATGTACAGGACATTCTCACATTGGGGTCATTTAGTGCAGCAGTACACAAATGAGACACATGAACTTTGGTGTTTCCTAAAAGTTTGCAGTTTAAGTCAAAAATCTTATACAGTGTTGCATGGTATGGCCTGTCATTATGTGGTATGGTCTGCCATTGTATGTGAGGAGCCTGGCAATGTTTGCTTAGGGTGTGGGCTGAACTGTAAATATATGGCAGTGGTAGCTCTCTCAGGGCCAGATGGAGGTAATTTCAATTTACCGATTCTTAAATACCGACTCATACCGAATCGGTATTTCAGAATCAGAAAATGGTATGTAAATAAAAAATTGGTAAAACTTACCGATTCGGAATGACTCAGTATTTGAGTTCTGTATTTACCGAATCGGTTAAATCCGAATCGGTAAATTCCGAATCGGTAAAACCCTCCCGGCCCATAGGAATGAATGGGTTTTACCGAATCGGAATTTACCGATTCGGATTTTACTGATTCAGTAAATACCGATTCGGTAAATTCTGAATTGGAAGATATGCACTCGGTAAATACCGACTCTGACTTTTACCGATTCATATTTGCCGATTCGGTACATTTTTGACACTTACACCTCCTTTTCAAAATACCTGTTGGAAACGGACGATTTTACCGAATTTCGGCCGTTACCGACCTGTATTTGCCTACCTACATCGGGCCCTCAATATGCCATCTGCCTTTGCGCTCTGACTCATCCAATACCTTATTGTACCTCTGTGAATTCTACAAACATATCCTGTTTGCTCATGCCTTTTTATTTGGCCTAACCCTGATTTGACTGCAATGATCGCCTTATCCGTCACTGCTGTTGCTATCCATTTTATAATGAGCCTACTGAGATGTCACTATAGACACTTTGCCTGCACATCATTCCTTGCAGCAGCTATGTTGTGCTAATTGGAGGAGATTAATTTTGATTGGGTGTTGGCAGGAGGATGATATAAAGACATTGGTAGCCTGCGATCATGTGCTGAACTTCTACATTCATTTGGTCAAGTTTGGCCACTGCTTCACTGCTGCTGTGACATGTCTGACACGGCCATTGTAATTATTATCGAGGTGGGTTTCACCGATGCTGAGGTGACAATGTACCTTCGTGTGTGGAATGACTACTTTAACTGTGGTATTTCTACCTGTGTCCATCAGGGTATCCGATGTTGACAGGTGAATGATACCCGAGCGATCGCTGTGTGTTATTGTTGTCAAGGGATTGCATGCAGGGAGATGTTTTGGACCTACCTCTGCTGTTGTCTGTAATGGCGTCGTATTTGCTGGTAGTGGATCAGGTGATCAGTGGTAGGGCTTGTAGAGCAGGATCCATGATGTGCATGATCGTGGAGAGATGTCTCTGACTCAAATTTCTGGCTCCGTAGTTGTGCTTCGGCCATCTCTGATGAGCTTGTTTTACTGCCTCGTTCCGATGGCCTGATTGATGCATTGTGAGCTGGTTGGCGGTCGGGACATGCTTCCACATGGCTGACTTTCTCTATTGGCTCCCGCTGGCACTGTTGTATAGCGAAATTTCTGGCGGAACCGGAAACACTATGACAGACGGAAAATGGGCTATCTTTGCCCATTTTAATATGGCTGTTGCAATGACCGCTTTCGGAGTAACTAAATTAATGTTTTCTGCCAGCACCGCGGAGGTGCCTACGACCACCATCGTAATCAGCCTCATAGTGATTAAATCCTCTCACAAAATGGGCAAGGTTGTCTTATGGCCTGAAACAATGTTTACTGAAGAGATAATGAGACATTTGAATGATGTTGCATGTTTTGTGAAGATAAACAGTACAGAGCGAGTAAAACTGGCACACAAACATTTGTATGAATGGTATGAAGAGGACTTATTGACACACAAATAATATGGTTTCCTAAGGGATGATCACCACTTAATACCAGTGGTATATTTCTTACTTCAGACACAAAAATAAATCAAACCCACCTAGTAGACTAATTATATGGGCTAATGGGTATTTACACAGAATATCAAATAAAAAAGATTCCCTTATCAAAATATAGAGTTTTAAATATTGTAAGATGGAAATATCATCAGCAAGAATATCGATGTCAAGAATATCATATTTAAGGTAAATAATATCGACTCTTAAAATATAAAGCTATAAATATCAATTGTAAAAATAGAGGCGTCGATTAGGATGGCGGTCGGAAGGCCATTCTGACCACCGTGAATGCGGAAATGAACAATCCGCATGTACTGCGGCAAAACCGGCAGTCTGATTAGGATCAACCACGAGAAAAATCTGACCACGGCAGAACGATGCCTCCACAGACCACCAGTAGCATGCGGAGCAGGTTAAAATCCATCCCCAATGGTCAGATTCGAGGCAAAAAAAAAAACGCCATACGGCCAGCGGATTGACCACACGTGAAATTAGGATACCATTGAGGTGACAGCGGAACGATCTGCTGATTCCGACTACCGCAATCGTAACCAGTGATGAATGGGAGAGCTGCGGAAGGGCAGTAGCATACCCACCGCCGCTCCGGAACAATTATGGCGGTGAACCAAAAAAACACACAAGTGTACTCATTAAACTGGCTCAGCCTAAAACAATACCTAACACACCCCAATGACACATCCCCATGGCAACTAAAAAAATACAAATCCCAGGTCAACCCACACAACACACCTTACAGCAATTCTCCATTTTGACACACCCACATAGCTGAGTATAACACCAGCCCCTTCCCTGACCAGAATCCTTTACAATACTCCACCACTGAAGGAACCAACCCTCCAGCACAAAGGGGTGGCAAACCACCACACATCTCACCATCACTACAACACACACACCACTTACATCACCACCATCACTCTCACACCTGCACCTTTAACCCATTTGCACATAACACACCATGGCACAGAAGAAAATGCCCAAATTCACTGACAATGATTTTTCAGTCAGGGTAGATGAGGTAATCAGAGTAAAACCACAATTGTTTGGTAGCCTGGTCCAACAGGCAACATTAACCACCAGAACACAAATGTTGGGGAGGATAGTCAGCAAAGTCAGTGCAGTATGGACCTGGCTGCACACCAAGAAGGAGATTATGAAGACGAGGCATGACCTCAAGTGCAAGGTGAAAGAGTAGAACAACAAGAACCATCAGCGGGCTCAGAGGACTGGAGGTGACCCTCCCATCCCACTAAGAACATTCACGGCATGGGAGGAGAAGGTGCTTGGCATACTGCATCCAGAGAGTCTCACAGGAATACCCGGGGAAGTGGAGGCTGGTAAGTAGAAACAAATGTCTACCATCACATTGCTATGTACTGTCTTGCACAACTACAAAGCTACACCTCCTAGGCACAAATGCATTCATGTGCACCACACACTCCACAACACATGTCTCACAGATCCAATATTCATTCCTTCTGATTCACCCCAAAGGTAGCTAGCAACATTACCATGGAGGCATGTGTATAGGCAGCTAGCACTACAACTCCCACCAGGCCCCCTTGTCCCACAGCTCAGATGGATGGAACACTTCCCCACACCCAGAAGCATGTGGAAGCCATTGATTCTTACTCATCAAACTTACAGGTATGTAGCCATCTTCACAGGAAGGAAGGTTTGTGGGTGGCAAGCCAGCACTACAGCTCCCACCAGGCACCCTTGTCCCACAACTCAGCTGGATGGAGCACCCCCCAACCCAGAAGCATGTGGCAGACATGGTATTTCACTAACCAATCTTACAGGCAGGTAGCCATCTTCACAAGGAGGGATGTTTGGGGGCTGGGAAGCCAGCACTACAGCTCCCACCAGGCCCCTTTTCTCACAGCTCAGCAGGATGGAGCACTCCACACACCCGCAACCATGTGGCAGCCATTGAATCTCACTCATCAAACTTACAGGTAGGTAGCCAACTTCACAGGGACGTGGGTTTGTGGGTGGCAAACTAGCACTACAACTCCCACCATGCTCTCTTGTTCCACAGCTCAGCAGGATGGAGCACTCTCTGCACCCAGAAGAATGTGTCAGCAATTCCCCGCAACTGTACAACAGAACAGGTAGGTAGACAGTGCATTCACCCTGCCATTTCTCTCAAAAAGCATGGAGCCATATGACCACACCAACACTCACATCCCACCCACCTTGGCATAGATCCCATAGCCACTTCCAGTGTGCAGACACCTAAGTGTATGTAACTGTCACAGAAACCAAAGTGTGACTCACCAAATCACATGTTGAAAAAATTCAGGGCATAATCATGCACATTAGTGAATGCTATCTGTAACTGTAATGGGGCAGAGCATCAAGGCCCATATGAAAACAAAACAAGCGTGGTCAGTTGCAAAAAGAAAGCAAAGCACATGATATGGCAATGGTATTCATGAGATTACAATGGCTAATTCATGCTTAGATGTAACGTCTTCCGTGCAGAGTAAACAACAAAGACACTTCACATAAAGTTGTTGTGCTGCTAGTCGTTAGATGATGATATATCCTTGTAATCACACAATCTGTACATGGAGCATAGTATCTATTGACATGTCACACCATGGACAAGTAATGTGTATACCTCCACCTCATGTCATGATGCTCAGTGTGCAGGCATACAAAGTGATCTCAATGTAAACTGTGTTGCGTATAACATGTAACATCCAAACATCTAACACCAAGCTTGTTGGGTGCACTACAATGACCATTTCTTATCTGTTCTACAGGTGACTAAGAACTGACTGCTGCAGATGGCAACACCAGCATGCAGAGCCAGTCTCTCCACCCCGGAACATGAACTCTCGGATGCAGACTCCCTAGATTCCTCGCATGCGGACTAAGCGTGGGCGCAAAATCCGTATCGTTCACGGAATATGCGGATTTTTGGCAAATTCGCGATCCACGAATTGTGCAAATTTGCCCCAAAATCCGCAAATTCGCAAGCTGCGGATTTTTTTGCTTGGTCGAGCTTGGAAAATACAATATCGCGCGCGCGGCGTTGACTTACCATGATTCTAAGTCCGCCGAGTTTTTCGAACGCAATTACGTCATCGTGGCTCGCCATCTTACACAGCGAGAGTTTGACAATGCGAGTACGTCATAAGGGCCCGCGATCACGCATTGCGAGAGTAAACAATTCGAAATCGTAGATGCGGCGCGCAGTTGACTTTCGGCGGGAGATTTGAACAGCTCGCTTTCCCGAAATTGCAAAAATTGTAATTCTGCACAAGAAATCCACCGCAGGCAACATAAACCTTCTGAAAATAATGATTTTGATCAGAATAACTCCTCATATTGACATTTGGCTGCACTTTTTGGTGCAAGGAGTCCATTTTGGGGGGGGGGAGGAAGGAAGTGCCCCAGAGTCTCCAACTTCCTGTTCCTGTCCAGCAGGCTCCTCCCAGTGCTTTGTCCATGTCCTGGTCACTTTTGATTTGGATCTGGAGTTGGAAGGATTACTTTTCGTGATTGCTGCTGGATATTTGTATTTGAGGACTTTTTGGACTTTGGAGTTTGGATCACTTTTGGACTTGAGATTTTACAAGTAAGTTGGTGTTGTTTGTTTGGGGCATTGCAGTTGCTGCAACTACAATTTTAAAACTTTTTTCACAACTTAAAAAAAATATATATTGTGGGTAGCCACAGTATCCATTAGGCCCAGGGTTAGTCATGGGTGCATGATACAACTGTTTCTGTGTTTTTTTTAAACTTAATTCTCATTTATGTCATGGAATTTTAGCTCACTGTTATATGTTGATTTTTTTTAAATTTATGGGTGCCTGTAAAGCCTCACTAGCCATTAGGCCCATGGGTAGTGAGTGGTGCATGGACCAAGTCTTTCTGTGGGGTG
The DNA here is from genome assembly GCF_964261635.1 of Lissotriton helveticus. NCBI lineage: Eukaryota > Metazoa > Chordata > Amphibia > Caudata > Salamandridae > Lissotriton > Lissotriton helveticus. Next base: position 525,606,061 of record NC_136061.1, read on the forward strand.
TCTTTAATTTAACAAGAATGTATGGAAATTTATAGAACAAAGATTGATAGCTATAAATCCACAATTTTTAAAGTTCGTGAGGTTTGCTGTCAGGGAGACGTCTCTTGTCAAAGACGTCCAGTAAATAATAAGATCGTGCTGCCAATAGAAATTAGAAGCATCCCCTGGCGCTCCACTCTCAAATAGATTCAAATTGATTTAAAGAAAAGGTTATTCAACGTTTGTTTTGGACGAAATCATATTTTATATTCATAAGTTCAATTTTAGAAATGTTTCTCATTCAATTGTATAGTTCATTAGGTAGCATTCCATGATCAAAAACAACACATTTTTTAAGTCCGATGCATTTTGGGCTATTTGCCCTTCTTCTGGGACAACAACTAGAAGCAAGACAAAAAATACTATTCAAATCACGGTAGATATCGTATCATATTCAAAACAAATACATTACATGTCATGCGTATCGTTAAAACATCGTGCCCGTAAACGTAGTGCTCTCCCTCTGTGTGCGTGCATGCAGAAACTTAAACGGAATCATTATGAACTCACGTGTTGTTCGTGTACTAACTAACTCGAGGTCAATGAATAGTGCTAGGGTTTAAACAGGAAAAAGTGTAAATATAGTGTATAGACCAAACGTCTATACCAGAAGTTTAGGAAACGCTATTTGGTTTTCACTTACTTGTGGTACGCATTAGCGTCTCTTGTGTGTATCAAATGGGTTCTCAAACGCGTCTAGCGCGAAGCTTTTTGAAAGGACTTGGCCATTCGTATCGGGTATTAGAAATCTGTGAACTTTCTGTTTGAAGTGAAACGCAACGTGATTGGGCCAAGTTCCGATCATGTGATCGGAAGTTCACCAATGGGTGATAAACATTATGAAAACAACCAGATACGTAATTTCTGTGGCAAAAGTAAAAATACATTACAGTGCACGTTGTACTGAAATTTAGAACGAACACATCATTTGCAAAAAGAAATGGGATATGCAGATCGATCCCCCTTAAGTTCCAACAAAAAAGAGAAATTCATAAAATTAAAAAAATACTGAAAATTCATAAGTCAATGTCATAGATAGCATGCAAATTCAATGCGGTCATTAAGACCATTCGGCTTGCTGGAATCAAGTAAATAAATCCAATGATTTTCTCTTTGAAGAAAAAAACGGTTATTGTCTCTGCCCTCTATCTTCTCAATGGTTTCAAGGACCATGTATTGAAGTTGAGAAATGTTGTGGTTAGCTTCAGAAAAGTGACTCGCTACTGTTTATTTGAAATTTTTTGTTCTTATGTTTGACTTGTGCTCGTTTAGTCTGGTTTTTATTTTACATTCGGTCTTGCCGACGTATACTTTGCCACGGGGACATTTCAACATGTATATTAGGTTAGACGTGTCACAGGTCGCATTAACACTCAATTTTATTTTATGACTCTTCATAGGATGTACTATTTGGTTTCCTCTTATGATGTTGTTACAGTTGCCGCATTGCAGGCATGGACGGGTTCCATGATATAGTTTGGAATCTGTAGTAGTGGATTTCAACATTTCTCCAAAATTTCTATTTCTGGTAAAAGAGAAGATCGGTGAATTATCAAAAGCCTGTTTGAAATCGGGATCTGCTTTGAGAATATTCCAGTGATTCTTGATGATCTTCTTGAAGTTGAAACTCGCAGTGGAGTATTTAGACACTACTGTCATTCTGTCCAACTGGGGTTTGTGTCTTGTTGCCAATAGATCCGTTCTGTTTAGGCTTACTGTTTTCTGTTCAGCTTCATTAATCATAGACTCTGGATATCCTCTGGCGTGGAATCTTTCACCCATCTCTCTGATGGTCATCTTTGCTTTTTCTGGGTTTGATGTGATCCGTTTTGCCCGCATCATCTGTGATAGAGGTAGGTGTCTTTTTAGAGATTCTTGGTGGAAACTATGGTAATGAAGGGTGTTATTTCTGTCAGTGTCTTTACGAAACATCTCAGTTTCGATTTTCCCTTCGACTAGATTCACTCGAACATCTAACAAGGTAATAGACTCTGTAGAGATTTCCCACGTAAACTGTATCCGTTCTTCTTTCTTGTTAAGTTCCATCAGGGCCTGTTGTAACGAGTCAGTCGAGTGTTTCCACAAGACGAAAACGTCGTCAATATAACGTACAAACATCTTTAAGTTTTCTGTCCAACGTGGATCACTGAGGATGTGTTGTGTTTCGTATGATTTCATGAATAGGTTCACATATACCGGTGCTGCGCTATTGCCCATGCTTGTCCCTATCAATTGTTGGTACCAAGTATTGTCATACTTAAAGTAACTATGGTATAGCGTAAAGATAATCAATTCCATGAGGAAGGCTTGTAGTTTTGAATCATAGTTGGTGGTAAGTATGGCCTCTTCCATAGCTTCTATGCCCAATCCATGCGGGATCGACGTATATAAAGACTTTACATCTGCTGTGCAGAGTATCAATTGTTCTTGGTTGTTCAATTCCAGAGCGTTCAACTTTGACAAGAAGTCCGTGGTGTCCCGGATATATGTAGCCATATTTTGTACCGTAGGTTGCATTAGCCGGTCGATGAACTGGCCAATTGGTTCGTGTAAGCTGTTTCTTGTTGATACAATTGGACGTAATGGAGGGTCAAGTAAATTCTTATGGACTTTTGGCATCATGTAGAATGAAGGACTCTTTGGGTTTGTGGATTTTAAAAATGTGCTTGTTCTCTCATTGATTGTGCCATCACTTTTGGCTTTGTTGATGAGGTCTGTAAGTATCATTAGATATTCGTTGGTGGGGTTGCGCTTGAGAAGTGCATAAGTATGGTTATCGCTGATGTGTTCTAGTACTTTCTGTTTGTACGTGGTAGAATTCATAATGACCAATCCACCCCATTGTTTTAACGTTTTTATTTGACAGTTGATTTTTAACAGGTCCTGTCTGACCAATGTTTCAAAAAGATCGAGTGTCTTATGGCTCGTGGGCGCAATGAAAGTACTTCTTGGTTTCAAGCCTCTAAGTTGGTCTGGTTCTTGTGTCATAGGATTGGTAGGCATGTTGTTGAAGAAGTGTCGAAGTCTTCGTTTCCGCATAAGTTTGAAAAAACAAATCTCCAATTCTAAAAGGTTCGTTCTGGTCGTAGGAACATGGGACTGGGGGTCAAGGGCCCGTTTTGAAGCCAGGCAATGTGCTCAGGCCTGCACCCAGTTTGCCTTGCTTTCTTCCATTAGGCCCAGGGTTAGTGAGTGGTGCATGGACCAAGTCTTTCTGTGGGGTGTCTTGAATTTAAACATCATTGAGGGCATGGATGCCATTGGATTGTGTTGATTGTTGTGTGTTTTCGACTTTTTGGGTTGTTGTTGGGGCCTGGCCATGTGGCTGGGGGTCAAGGGCCCATTTTGATGCCAGGCAGTGTGCTAAGGCCTGCACCCAGTTTGCCTTGCTTTCTTCCCTTAGGCCCAGGGGTAGTGAGTGGTGCATGGACCAAGTCTTTCTGTGGGGTGTCTTGAATTTAAACATCATTGAGGGCATGGATGGCATTGGATTGTGGTGATTTTTGTGTGTTTTTCGACTTTTTGGGGTGTTTAACTGATGTTCCTCTAGCTTCCATTGCTTTTAGGTGCACAAGAGAACCACCAGTGCCAGGAAGAAGTCCTGCAGCGGTGTGTGCAGCACAACGTCACGTGAAGTCACGTGTGGCCACAGACAAGACAACTCTGCAACTCATGCAACTGCGGCCTGCTGTTCTGACATCTGAAGAAAATTGGCCCAAAAAAAGGTGGCCCTAGCGCCTCAGCGAAAAAAGTTGCCAGTGCCACTGCTAGTAAGAAGGAGCAGAAGAAGCAAGTGGCACCACCTACCAAGGAGACTGGTGTGCCCACCGATACCTTTTTTGGGAGAAAAAAAACTACGCCTGCAGCAGCAGCGGTGTCCGCCGAGGACCAAGCTGGAAGTAGCACCTCCACTTCATTGGGCTCAGTGCCACCACACCAAGTTAGGTCCAAGACCATGAGTGCTGCAGAGGCAGCCACTTTACTTACTCAATCACCATCGACCAGTGATATTGGCTCATCACAAGAAAGTACCATCCAATCAACGCCGGGTGTAACTCAGCTGATGAGTGTTCAACAACCACAGCCGCAATGACAACCACAGGTGCAACTAGTACAAGCGCAAGTACATGGGCAAGGAGAGGCGCAAGGAGAGGCGCAAGGAGAGGCGCATGGAGAGGCTCATGGAGAGTTGCAACTAGAGGTTCATGGAGCGGCACAACGGCCTACAACGCTTGTTCCTGCAGAAGTAGGGGCACATCAGGAAATTGATATTCAAGCGGAGGTATCATCCGAGGAAGCCACTCCTCCTGATGATGATCCATTGTCTTCCAGATCCCCAGCAAGAAAAAGGTCAAGGAGGGCGACTACTACTACTACAAGTTCTTCTTCAAGCCCGCTTCATTCTGATGACCATGATCCTGATTGGAACCCACAAATGCAGTCTGAGAGTGAGGCACGCCATGAGCCGACAAAGGTAGCTAAGCCTAAAAGGAAGGTTCCCGCAAGGCTTCGACTTATGGGTGATGACGACGAACAAGAAGTGGTGTCTTCTGCTGCTGCTGAACAGTTTGATGATGACCTAGTCATCACAGTCATCACTCAAGCCCCAGCGGGCATGCAGCAGACAGACATTTTCACCCTATCCCGAATGCCTGCTGAGCGGGATGTGGGTGGCGTGGCACTGGTACCACCACCAACGCAGATAACTACAACACCAACACGACCTACAGCTTCCATATTTTTTAGTCAGAAGGGCCTGCAGGGACCTCCATCCAGCTCGACCTCCATTTCCTCAAGTAGTGGTGCTATAAGTGAACAACAGAAACGAATTCAGCCACTCTCATCCTCCACTTCATCTGGCATTGAAAGTCAAAGTAGCACCTCCACCACCAGCAGACATCTCCATTCCCCAGTTTGGGACTTCTTTACTGTTAGCGAAAAGGCGGAAAACATTGTCGTTTGTTCGATTTGTAAAGTATTAGTTAGTCGGGGTAAGCTTGGTACCAACTATGGTACCGGAGGCCAGAGAGGTCATCTAAAAAAATACCACACTATCAAGTGGGATGCGCACCTAAGGAACATCCGGGAAGCCCAAAGTAGAACTGATCCAAATGTATCCATTCACATTGCATCTGATGCTGACGAGGGGCTGATTGTGCAGGGGGGAATTCAACAACCGACCAACATTTTTTCTGGTACACCCAGCACCCCTGGCAGCAGCACTGCAGTGGTAGCGTCCACACCCTCTACCCCTGCAACAAGTATGAGGCACACTAAGAGTCTCGGAGAGACACCAATGCAAAAAACTACATCAATGAGCCTAACTGGTTTGAAGAAGTCTGCATCATTATCATCACGTAAAATGGTCCAGCCCACCATCAGAAGCATGTTTTGGTCGGATGCGCCATTTGAAAGCAACCACCCAACGGTACGTCTGTATAACGCAAAGCTGGCTAAAATGCTAGCTCTGGACCTTCTCCCTTTTTATTTCGTGGAAGGGGTCGGTTTTCTAGAATTTGTGGCAACTGTCTGCCCTAAATGGAAGGTTCCTAGCCGGTCCTATTTTGCCAGAGTTGCGGTTCCAGCACTGCATCAAGATGTGCTGGAGGTAATTGGGGCAGCTTTGCAGAAGAGTGCTGTTCACACAATTCACTTGACAACAGACATGTGGACCAGTTGCCAAGCCCTTGATGACATGTGCATCACTGCACACTGGGTCTCTTTTGCAGGGGTTAGAGACAAGACAAATCCAGGTGTTGACCCGGACACAGTTTTTCAAGCTACTCGGAAACATGCAACAATAGCCATGTGTGCCATGGAGAAAACTCATACTGCACCTAACCTTTTGGATGAGTTTGATAGGAAGGTATCTGAATGGCTGCATCCATGAAATCGCATAGTTGGTTATATTTCCACAGATAATGGCAGTAATATAGTTAAGGCGATGGAGCAAGGTGGCTATTTCAGAGTGCCGTGTTTGGCGCACAGTATTAACATCGTGTTGCAAGATTTCTTGAAAAAAGAGAACACAGTCAGCAAGTTACTGACCACCTGCCGAAGAATCTGCACACATCTCAGCCATTCTTTTATGGCCCGGAAAGAGCTGAGGAGCATTCAACATGAACGTAGACTGCCAGTCAAAGGACTCATCCAGGAGGTGGCAACACATTGGAACTCAACCTTTTACATGCTTGAGCGTCTGTCTGAGCAGCGGGGGGTAATAAATGATTATGTCTATAAACTGGGTTCTACTGTGAAAGACATGAGGCTAGAGTTGGAGGAATGGAAGCTAGTTGCAAGCCTGACAGACATGCTTCGTCCTTTTGCGGTCTTCACACGTGAAGTCAGCAGGGAGGACTGTTCTTCGGGCAAAGCTATCCCATTGTTGGTCATGCTAGAGCACCAACTGAAGGCGGTGTCTTCAACGTTCCGAGATGATGCTGAAAAGCAAGACGCATATCAGTTGGTGGAGAGGTTATTAAGCCGCCTAGTTGCCAATGAAAGGCTTAAAACCATACATACAGAACAACATTACATTTGTGCCACTATTCTGGATCCACGGTACAAAAAGGAAGTAGCCAGCAAAGCATTCATTCCTTTTGATGAAGCAGATGTTTCAAAGTACAAACATTGGCTAGCTGTGTCAGCCACTCGGTTCGAAAAAGAGCTGCAGAAAATTCAAGGAGCCGGCAGAAGTACAACTGAATCAGCAGGCCATCCGGGGTCAAGTTCCACTTCTGAATCTGTGGCCGAAGGGAGTCAATTTCCCTCACAGCCGTTAACGACACCAGCAGCAACCGTATCATCATCCTCACCTGCAACAGGCCCAGCCATAATATTGTCGGAAGCGGATTGGCTAACTCATCAAGGGTTTACTCGTTCCAGTGCTGCAAAGGCCACAGATGGTACGCAAAGTGGAGCAACCGTGGAGAACCTTGAGTCAAGGGTGCAGGCCTATCTGAATGACCCAACAGAGGTCTTTGTTAATCAGTACCCATTGCTGTATTGGTATAGGAAAAGGCCACTATGGCCACTGATCACCAACCTGGCTCTAAATTATTTGTCTTGCTCACTCGCAAGCGTGTCTTCTGAATGTGTTTTCAGTGCTGCTGATGCCATTGTAACTTCAAACAGGACCCGCATCTCGCCCAAAAATGTGGAGAGGTTAACACTGATCAAGATGAATCAGCACTTCATACCACCAGATTACAAAATACGTGAATGCACGCAGGAAGAAGAGGACACCGACTTAGGTGACGGAAGTTCTTCTCTGTCAGCTGACCTACTCCCGTCTCAATTCATAGAGTTTGAGGACGAGCTCTACTTCCTTGACACCGAGGCTTGAAAATGACTTCCTTTTTTTCGTCCTTATTCACTTCTATTCCTGTGTGTCTTTCTTTGTTTTGCAACTTTTACCACAACAAAACTCTCACAAGTCCATCAGCAGCACTGTCTTCATCTCATTTTCCTTATTGATTTGAAGGTGCCGCAGTCTGCATTCCTGAGGTTCACAAGTTCACAACTCAATCATGCTCCTCTATCCGTCTCCTCCAGACTCCACCTATCCATTTCCCTCAAGGCAGATGGATTACCAAGAATAAAGAAACTTTGTTTTCATAGACGAGTCCCCTCTAGTGGGACTGAAATTACTGACTGACTACATGCTTGCTGATTGCTGAGAGAGTTACTTCTGAAATTTATAGGAGAGGCTGCCCTGTGGGCCCTCACTTCCCGAAGAAGATGTGGACAAAAGTAGAACAGATAATGAATAATTGAGAAGATGGCATGCAGCAATTGCTGTCTGGCTCTGATGAAACCAATTGCTGTTTGTTTTTTGTGCATGAAATGAATCATATGTCTTGTTTTAGTTATTATTTAATCTTTTACACAGTAATTGTAACTCATGTCAACTACTCTGTTTTTTTTTTACCTTGTTTAATTCGAATTGTACTTCAAATTCAGGGGCCACTATGTTGCATTTTACAATATTCAAAATGTCCTTGGAGTGGACTCACTTGCCAATATACCATGATGATTGATTAAATAATATATCTTTTTTCTTTACAGTCACTCACTGGGATGGATGGATCATCAGCGTTGGTTTATGGAAGAACTATGGACAATTTGTGAGTGGCAAACAGGTAAACCAGTCTACAACAACTACTACAGCAGAACTACATGTCTGTCTATTCGTGGTATGTAGTGGTCGAGGGCGAGGCAGTGTACTGTTGTTGTTATTCCAGGCAGAGTCCATTCCAGACAGCAGTTCATGTAAAATTGGGGCTATGTGGCTTGCTGCATACAATTAGATATGCTTTGTCTGTCTGACAAAGAGTCTAGGTATGCTACATCAGGTTGCTTTACTCAGTGGTGCCTGCCTTGACCGTCTGCATGGCACTGCCTCAAGCTTGGGCCAAACATCCGTTATGTTTGCGAAATTTGCTGTTTTCGGTTTTTCGAGAATCTCGCGAAATTACCGAAAAATTGCAAATTCTTGAGCAGGACGGATTTTTGGCCCATGCTTGCAGCAGGGCCATGCAGACGGTCAAGGCAGGCACCACTGAGTGAAGCGTCCAAATATAGCATACCTAGGCTCTTTGACACAGACAGACAAAGCATGTCTAGGGTTTAGGGTTCAGTGCGATCTACTAGGGTTTTGGGTTTAAGTTGGTAGGGTTCCCGCTGCTTCTAGGATCAGGGCCTGATACAGGCTCGGTCATAATGATGTTGGCAAGGTTTTAGGGGGGTTTGGCGTTCTTTGGTCCTGAATTGGCAGAATTCTGGCCTTTTTTGGTGTTTTGCAGGCACGTGTGTTTGGGTGAAAACTAAGTGAAAACTAGTCGTAGACCTGTCATATTGATACGCATTACCTATATACTGTGTTAAGTTAGCATGAGCTTATTAAATGCTTTCAACACCACTTTACCTTTTGCTGTTTCTACACACGACACATAATTGTTGTTTTAGCTTTCAGCCAGTAGAGCGGTGTGATTTACTCGAGAATAATATGTTATTGCTCTGATATCAGCTTTGCTTGGTAAACTGTGTCTGTACAGTGAGTGCTGAAGCCTTCAAGGATAACTTGACACAGTGTTGTTGTGAGGTCTGATCTTCGCACCTTCCTAGACATAACATACATGCAAGCGGCAGCCAAATTCTTGTTTAGGCACGTTTTATATTGCTGCACACAGGGCACACGTTACACTTGATGGTGCTTCGCATGCAGAGAGCTGGTGGAAGATGATGTGATCCCTTCACACTAAGATCTTGAGGTATGGGGCCTCCCTGCTAAAACCCAATGAGACCTTCTTATATATAATATATTATGCTAGTTAGGGAGGATGAGAATTAGGTGTTGTTAACTCCTATTCATTTCAGCATTTTTAGTATGTTGTCACTTTTTGTATTCTATGGACTAGTAACTATGCTGATAACTTTGCTTCTAATAATATGTTTGCTTGTATTATCTAAGATACTGCGTTTGAGAACACTGCATTAGTAAATAAATATTCCAAATATGCACACGTCCTCATTTACTCCACGTTCTGGTTTGAAATGATTGTATAACGAAAGAGTGCTCATGTATTCCACGTGACCTGAGGTATTCTAAGTTCATGTTCTGGGCTGTCTAAACATTGGGAGTGTGTAATGACCAATGAGACACTGTAGCTAGCTTGGTAAGGGGATTTTGGGTACTAAGGTGAGTTTTGGCCCACCCTAATTCACTGAGGTTCCAAGTCTGTATGCACAGTTCTGTAGGAGAACGGAATCCCTGCTACCTGGCGCTCATACGTTGGTGGTCTTATTTCATGGCACTTGAGTAGTACATTGTTCAATCCTTAACCCCTTCACTGTCGTTTCCGGAAAATGGTGGTGTCGGAAAAAACCTACCTATTTGTGAAATAGGTCTTTTCAAGCTTGAATCTTTTTAAACGGTTTCCTTGAATTAAATACCCAGTTGTGTTACAAAGTTAACTTTGTCTCTTTTTTCTTCTGTGTTATCATGGCCACTGCAGTGGACATTCCGCAACATAGTCATATTGCGGTGTGCAATCATTTGCAGAATTATAATGTCCCTGTGAATGGCATGGCCGTGATAATGGTGGTGAGTGCGGAGATAGCTTACCCTTACGAAATCTTTTATTCGTGGGTGACGTTCCTGGCGGTGGATGGAAATTCAGGTGTGTTCCACACACACACTCCCACCCCTGTGCCGAATGAGTACACACCGTACCGGGCACAGGAAGTACCTATTGATACTTGGCAGCATCGCGTTTGGTTTGGTGGCGCCCTTCCCTATTCTTTGACAGCTCCGAGGTTAGGTCCTTTGTCCATTCCAGGCACAAATTGGACTGTTTTGGCTGGATTTACTCCTCATCCTCAACACGGCAATTGTACTGAAGTTGCACTTCGTAGACTACATGTAGTCTCCATTAGCGTTATTCGAGCGTTGGTGCATTACATAACCCGTAATCTTCCGAGTGGGGCCCCGGGAGGTGCGGCGCTTCCGGCGGGACAGGGTGGTCTGAAGCGTAGTCCCGTGATGGTCAATGCTGTAGTGGGCAAGCGTCCCCAAGATAAGGATGAATTTCCTTTCTGGCTTGCCGAGAAATTTGACCAGCTGGAAGCAGTATTTCCTAACACGACTCCTGGTGAAAAACACAGGATTCTGACAATTAGTTTACCCAAAGACTTGGCCCCTGAAATCGGTGACTGTGAGACCTGGGGTAGAACATTTGCGGCGGTCTATGCGAGGTGCTATGGCACTCCGTCTATGACTGTCCTGCCTGCGGTCCTTAAGCGTGTTCAAGACGAGCACGGACCTGAGGCTGCGGTTGAATTGGGCATGCGCCTGTGTGGCACCTTTGATGTGGTTTGCTACCTCATTCTTGCTAATGTCAAGGGAGATGCAGTGAACTTTCAGGTGGGCAAATGCTTTGCAGGCGCTCCCCGATGCCGAAAAACCCCGTCAGTTAGCAAGGATTATTGTGGCAGCTTATAAAACTGTAGGTCGCAATAATAGGGGTCTCAAGCCTTTTTCTACTAAAGAGAAAACGCAACCCCAAGGGCAGAAGTCTGACACGGACGTTCAGCCCAAGTCCAAGAAACAAAATTGGCCTAAAAAACAAAAACTGGGAAAGCAACAGCAACAGAAACAGGAGTCTCATCCTGTGTCTCCATTGCCTGCGCCCCCAGAACGTATTTATGACTTGCGCAATCGCGCGATGATTAAATCACCTGATCGTTTTCAGGTTTCTGATCAACGCTCTCCTCGTTCTTTTCAGGATTCATCGGCCTCGGCGACCGGTGGTGGAGGAGGCCGCAGGGGTCGGGGTGGCCAGCAAGGACGCGACCAGCCCCGCCCAAAATACAGTACAGGTAAGCAGGACGGCTCTACGCCAAAGAGACCCCAGTTTCAAAAGAAGAAGGTCGCCGCTTTAACAGCGAGATATGCCACAGATAGTGAGAACGCGGATTCGGAATCTGACATGGGCTCTGACCTTGCTGGACAGCGCGGCGGAGATTACCATAGTGCGAGAGGCCCTGCGTCCACTACTGAAGGTGACAGCGACTGACCGTTATGTTGTAGTTGAAACAGCTGACACTAGAGTTGCTCCCCCTGACAGACTTCATGAAATTGTCCTGTTAATCGAAGGTGACATACAGCGTACCATAAAAGGGATATTTTGGGAAAATCTTTCGTCTACGTACGACATTTTGTTATCGGAGGCTGACTGGCCCCCACCTTTTGTGCTCGCAGCTCCGCGAGAGTAGGAGGTAATCCTCCCTAGTTTCGCGCACACAGTCTCGAAAGAGCATGCGCTGAATTTTGCAGAAGAGTGAGCTAAGTCTCTAGTGCCAGCTCTGTACCGTACACACTGTGGTTGGGATACATTTTCCCGCAACCACGAGATTCCTTTGCGGTCTCAGCCACAGCCTCAACCTCAATATCCCATTCGACGTGAAGCTAAAGCTTCCGTTGCGGAAATCCTTGAACAATTGGAATATCAGGGAGTGATTGAAGCATGTGTGTCACCAATGAATAACCCTCTGTTTACTGTGACCAAGCAAGACGGTTCTTATTGTTTGGTATTGGATTACCGGCATTTAAACTCGCATTGCCGTTCCTGGGCAGTACAGAATACTCACGTCTCTGCCTTGGTGGATAGTCTAGTGCGTAAGCATTTTAATACCACGCTTGACATATCCAACGGTTTTTATGCCCACCACTTGGATGGTCTAAGTTCCCAATGGACCTCCTTTATTTGAGGCGGTGTCTAAAAACAATTTTGGCGTTTGCCTATGGGCTATAAGAAAAGTCCTGGGATTTTTACTGCCCGCATAGTCTCTCTTTTAGAGAGAGTCGACCCTGAACCTTGCTCGTATGTGGATGACATTTATCTCACAGACGACGAACTTTGGGAGCATCTGTGTTGCGTTGACCGCTTAATTTGTAGATTTGCAGACATGGGTTACAAATTCAATTTTGCAAAATCCAACATTGCAGAATATACAGTGTTGTTCCTGGGCTACGAGCTCAACAATGAAGGTAGAGGATTGGCTCCTCACTTCCTGGAGAAATGTGCACAACTGCGTGCTCCTACAACTCTGAAAAAATTACAGTCTTTGCTGGGTTTTTTGAATTTCGGGAGAACATACATTCCAGAATATGCCCAGCGTATCAAGCCTTTGTATGCTTTGATAAACCAACTTTTTCCAAATCATGCTGGCTGCCGGAGCACTCAGCTATTCTGCAATCTTTGCAGGCTGATCTGCTCGCTTCAAAATTTTTGCTGACTCGTGACAACCACACCAACCTGGTGATAAGAATCATCCCTAGGACGGTGGGTTTCACGTACCTGACTTTTAATGAAGGTGACACAGTACCTATTGCTTACAAGTCACACTTATACACTTTGGCTGAAATGCGTTTTACAACTGTGGAGAAAGTTTTGACGGCTGTACAGATGGTGATTCTTAAGGAACGTGCTCTGTCACAGGGAAAACGCATGTTGGTTGTTACCCCGTGTCCTGCCTGGGAGGCAGTTACGAAAGCCAGTGTACCTAATTCAAAAGCTTTGCACCCTCGGTGGATACAATGGGCTGCTTCCTTGACGTCCCTGGATGTCACGTTTATTTTTGACGCCTCATTGCGGTCGCAGGAGTACTTACAGTATGAATTCGTTCATCCAGCTCCTCTAGCTATGCGACCTTTGGAGGATTTCCATTGCATCATTTACATTGATGGTTCGGCGCAGGTTGCTCATGGCTCTAAACATGCCTACGTTTCCGCATGCGCCATTGTGGTCGGTGCCATGGTGAACGATGAGTTTAAGTCCAGAGTCGTGCACACGCGGACTCTAGGGGACTGCACCGCACAATTGGCAGAGCTTCGGGCTCTGATGCTTGCATTGAAGTACGCAGATCCTAGTGTGACGACTCTTATTGTAAGTGACTCCTATTACTGTGTCCAGTCTTACAATGAAAACTTGTTCTTTTGGATTCAAAATGACTTTCGTAATTCCAAGCGTAGCACAATAAAACATAAAATGATCTGGGTTCGAGTGGCTGAGCTTAAAGAGCAGTTGCCACTTGTGTTTGTGATTCATACTCTCGGCCATCAGCGTGTTGGAGTTCACGCTGTGGGTAACTCGCTTGCTGATGAAGCGGTGAAATCAGTGGTATCTACATATTTAGTTGCAGCGCTTACACGGTCCAAAAGTAATATTGATGATGATATCTTGGCGGCTGTTGCTGCCACTGAGAAGGGAGGTAAATATCCTGCGGGGTTCCCTTCGAAGTACTCATACCACTTAAGTCCCCGATAAGGTTCCTTATGTGAAAATTCCCGAAGTTGGGGAGAGGTTGATGCCCAACTCGGAATGCAGAAATACATTGATCACAGCGGCACATGAAGGTGTTGCGTCTGCGCATGCGGGCGTCTCGTCCATTGTATCACAGTTGTAACAGCGTTTCTGGTGGCGGGGACTGTACAAACAGACGCACGATTATGTCCTTCAATGTGACATTTGCCAGCAGATTAAGCCTTTGACTGCTGCGTGTCCGCCAAAGACACAGTTGTACATTTCTAATAAACCACTAGGATGCGTTTATTTAGATCAGTCGCAGTTGATTCATGCACATGCTTTGTCTGGGTCTGGCCCCACCGTAGCGCTGATTCACGGACTGTCATAAGAGATTTGCGCGTCTTTGTAGGGATTTTTGCCTGTGGTACCTTCCATTCGGATCAGGGTCCTGCTTTCGCCTCTAAGGCGTATAAGGATGCCATGATTTCGATGGGAGTCCAAGTCAAGTTTTCGACTCCATACAGACCTGAGGGTAATAGTGTAGTGGAACGAATGAACCGTGACTGCAAAGCAATCATTGACAGCTCGAGTTATAGGCACTGGCAGGAACTGGCTGGCCCATCTCAATGGCGTGCAGCGTACTCTTAATAATCTCCCTAGAAGGTCTCTGGGTGGGCGGACCCCATACGAAATGCTCTTTGGTATCAAGATGTTTGTCCAGGACCTTGACGGTCTATACTGCGTGGCCCAAGCCACAACCTTTGACGTAGATGAACATTGCAATGTTTTACAGGATCTACAAAAGATCAGAGACAGTCTTGCAAGGGAACATTTGCCCTCCACATCGGATGATGCGTTGCTGATCCAGGTAGTTGGCTGGCTACCCCAAGTTGGGGAACTGGTTCGAGAGAAGATCGATAACAAGAAAGAATTTGGTCCTCCTTATCGAGCTCCGGGTCCTGTCCTTGGCGTGAAGGGCACAAGAACAGTAATTTTACCACCACTTCCAGGTCATAAGGAAAACAGGTTTATCTCAATTGACAATGTCAAAATACACAGTGTGGCCGATTCTTCTTAGTATGACACCAGCAGTCTCCTGTCATTCGATTGTGAGAAATTCTGTTTTGGCCACTGCTTCTAATCCTGAGCCAGAGGTGGCCGTCGAGATGCCTACAATTTCCAATCCTTTATTAAGTACTTTGCCTGGTACTGACGTTGATGAAATTGATTACACTTACCCTATTGACTTATCTATGCCTGATCTGCAAACACGTTTGGCCACAGAATCCAGATTTTCTTTTGACACTGTTTCCAATAACTCGAAAAAGCCCTCACGTTTTGCAGTTTATACCAGTTTATTTAAAAAACATTTTTTGATACCCCCTTGGACATATATTTGGCTGATACTTTTTTCAATTTACCTTTTTATGTCCGTTGGTTTTGTGTTTTATTTTTTTCGAACTGTCAATGGACACTATGTCGAAGAGAGAACATACATTCGACATCTAAATGGTACTTTGGCGCCCCTTTCCTCATCACATTCGGTACAAAGACTAAAGAGAGACTTGCCCTTTGTTAATATCACTGCTTGGCCTGTCCTTGATGGGATTGTATGGGATGCTGTTAAATTTCAAATCCATGGCCCAACTGAGGTTGTTAATGTCCCTAATGTGCTCAGAGTAAACATGGGGGATGTGGTAAAACAAAACATACGTTCTGATGATTGGGATATTGAGGCCGTAGAGGCATTGTTTTCTGATTTGAAATATTATGCTGCCTTTGATGCTGAGGATTTGTACTTAGAATCTGCTAGTTATGTTGATTTCTTTTGCTTCCAACATTTTGGCAACCATTATCTGCATAAGACTAATTCCAGAAGGAGTGCTGTAAATTATACACAATGGGAGCATTGCCTGGCTCCTTTACAAGGCAGTTCGAGTATTTTTTTGAAAAAGTACACTTATTTTACTGACTTTAATCAGTCCAATCCCGCATCTTTTTATTTTAAAATGACACAGAAGTCCGTGTCCAAGGTTAGACTTACCGATACTAAGTTATTGTATTCAAAGTCCTTTCTGTACAAGCTAGCTATAGAAGGCTACGAGTTATGGAAGGAAATTGTTGACCTTAAATCTGTTTGGGGTTCTAAAGATTGGCAGTTGCCAGGCACTGAGGCTTTGCACCGTGCATGTCTCATCCCAAATCATATGTTGTTTTTGAATTCTACCATTTCTGAAACTACATGCTTTGGATTGGCTACTTCTAAAAGATTAAATTATCCTTCCATACCTGATTTAGAAGAATATTCCGGTTGGGGTAATACAACTGAATATTCGATTAGAGAGTTGCAAACTCTTTTACATAATTCATCCTTTAACATATCCAGTTTGAACCCAAGAGGTTGGCTGATGTGGCACAGAAGTGCTGATTCGTGCCAACGTCATTTTCCGGGTTTGGCCGATGGATTTACACAAGTCAGGACTGATCCCCGTTTTGAAACTGACCATTCGGTCACCATTTATTCTGTAGGCGAGTTGTGTCAGAATTGGCTCAAACATTCTACCTTGGCATCTGTCAAACTGCATTTATCCAAGCTAACGGATGATGTGGATTTAAATGATTTCATTAAAGGCCCGGCTAGTGGTAGATCAAAAAGATGAATTTATGTGATTTACAATGAAATCTGGAAAACATCACAAATTGAGGCGGCTACACACCTTAGGGCCATTGATCGAGCTAATTTAGAAAAAGTGCTTGCAGTTGTAGATAATAGCATTAACATGCTTTCTTCCCGCATTTACACGTTAGATAATATTGTGTCTTCTGTTGTTGATATTGTGCAAGATGAAGTGTCTGTGTTATACCATGGTCAAAGTCAACTGCGTTCCATTATGCAATTTGCGTGGACCCTGCAGACGCTTAAGTCTGGCAAGGTGCCTTGGAATTACATGAACGTCACCTCCCTTTTTGCCCCTTTTAATTTTACTGACAAGCAGTGCTTACTTTCAATAAGAGATGCCTCTTTTTCTATGTTACACATTGAGAAATTAGAGTCTTTACTGTTTTCTGTGGCAGAAGCCACTGCTGCAACGTGGCTTATCCATGGGTTAATCACGTTACCATTTGCTTTGTTTAAATTTACAAAGTGTATGTGATATATTGTGATAGGCAGATACGAACCATTAGGTAGTTCATTTCTACATGAAGCCTGGTCGCTTCTGTTTACTTACAGATGCCTAAAAGATGGGAAAGAAGTTTATCTTAAAGGTGAAGAGTGCACAGAGACACCAGATCACTCATTAATGTGTAGACACATTCAATTGCATGGTTCTTGCAACCAAGAACGGCCAAATTTAGCCTGTGTTTTGAAAGGTACTCCGGTTCCCGCAATCGTCCCCACTATCACATTACTGGCAAGCGGCAGTTATTTACTTTTAAATAATGTAGATTGTTGTGGGTTAATTAGAGGTATTGCTTATGTGGCTACAGTAACTGAACGTGTAGTTTGTTGCAAAAACGTTCTGTATCCTCCTCCACATGGGAACTCGGATGTTTCCAACTGGCCGCGGATTCCAACCTTGACGGCAGAGTTCAATGGAATGAGTAGAATAAGAGCCCTTTTGTCTGAGAAAGAAGTGGCCCTGAGTTCAGCTCGCGAAACATTTGTCCTTCACGTTGCCACCACCCGCACAGAGGTGCAGGCACTATTAAATATTGACTTGCCATTGCATTTCAGCGAGCTGATTCATTCAATCTTTAACGCATCCTCCACTTCCGGCCTCGCACACTTTTTTAAGATAGTTAGCAGTGGTCTTTTAACTTTTAACTTAACAGGATGCTTGAATACTATGGCACGCTACCACTTGCCACATTAAGCGCAGCATATGGATTATCTTTTCGATTTTCCTATTTTACATGCGCCCAGGCTGTGTTTCATTGCCTGAGCTGCGATTTCGAGTGGGCCCTTGATTTGTGTCTCTGAAAACGGTGTCTTCTAACATGGATTTTAATCGACTAATGAGTCCCTTAGTTGCTCATGAGTTGGTTTGTTCTGACGAAAGGATTATGGCCTTGGCAGCGATGCATGGACTAATGGGTCGTTGGAATATACTCGCAGCAGCGCAAGATTTCTTGGCACAAGGCTTCATTGAGAACCCACCGAGTTGTCCTCTGATGGTGCTAGAGGCTCCGGTACTTGAAGAGCATGAATGTTCTTTTTCCCTATTGAATTGGATGGCTGATTTGTTTTCTGATGATAACAGTGACTTCCTTTTGGAAGCGGTTGCTGCTTATTTTGCAAATTCCGTCCTTGGCTGAATGGAATTGAAGTTTTTATTAACATTGAACTTTTTCAATTTTTTTTTGCAGAATTATGACTAAATTTACATGTCCTGGAACTATCGACTTTGACAAGTTGATTTTTTTCAAATTTTAATTTTTTAGGATTATGTCCGATTTGTTCTTTTCCCAGAACTATTGACTATGCTCAAATTGTCCAGAGGATACGATTTTGGATTTCTTTGTTAAGTGACAAAATTATTTTTCTCACTTGCTCAAAATTTGAACTGCCTATTGTTCTTGAACTCTGCACTTCAACGTTGAGCCCCTTATATTATTATGTCTGGTCCGGGCTTGGATCATGGGGGGATGTCATATTGATACGCATTACCTATATACTGTGTTAAGTTAGCATGAGCTTATTAAATGCTTTAAATGCCATTTTACCTTTTGTTGTTTCTACACACGACACATAATTGTTGTTTTATCTTTCAGCCCAGTAGAGCGGTGTGATTTACTCGAGAATACTATGTTATTGCTCTAATATCAGCTTTGCTTGGTAAACTGTGTCTGTACAGTGAGTGCAGAAGCCTTCAAGGATAACTCAACACAGTGTTTTTGTGAGGTCTGGTCTTCGCACCTTCCTAGACATAACATACATGCGAGCGGCAGCCAAATTCTTGCTTTAGGCACGTTTTATATTGCTGCACACAGGGCACACGTTACACTTGATGGTGCTTCGCATGCAGAGAGCTGGTGGATGATGATGTGATCCCTTCACACTAAGATCTTGAGGTATGGGGCCGCCCTGCTAAAACCCAATGAGACCTTCTTAGATATAATATATTATGCTAGTTAGGGAGGGTGAGAATTAGGTGTTGTTAACTCCTATTCATTTCAGCATTTTTAGTATGTTGTCACCTTTTGTATTCTATGGACTAGTAACTATGCTGATAACTTTGCTTCTAATAATATGTTTGCTTGTATTATCTAAGATGCTGCATTTGAGAACACTGCATTAGGAAATAAATATTTCAAATATGCACGCGTCCTCATTTACTCCACGTTCTGGTTTGAAATGATTGTATAACGAAAGAGTGCTCATGTATTCCTCGTGACCTGGGGTATTCTAAGTACATGTTCTGGTTTGTCTAAACATTGGGAGTGTGTAATGACCAATGAGACACTGTAGTTAACTCGGTAAGGGGATTTTGGGTACTAAGGTGAGTTTTGGCACACCCTAATTCACTGAGGTTCCAAGTCTCTATGCACAGTTCTGTAGGAGAACGGAATCCCTGCTACAGACCTTCTTCTTCTTCTTCTTCTTCTTCTTCTTCAAAGAGCGCAGTGGTTCGATTTTGTTCTGCCTTGCTGAGATTCTTGGGAATCGCTGGAACAAGTGTCCAGGTAAGTTTCAAGAGGATCGAAGTAGTGGAAGTGCTGAAAACAGCAATTTTTTGTGAACAGCGCAATTTGCCATGTTTTGAATATACCAGTATTGCATGTTTTTTGGGGGGCTGGTTGGGGTTGTTCTAGATTTGTGGGGGTGGGTCGGGGGGTCATGGAGCACTGCTGGGAAGGTCTAATTTTGATTGCAAGTGGTTTCAAGAAAATCCATGGTGGAAAAGGGGGGTTTGTGCCTAGTTGCAGACAGCGTTTTGGCACAATTTAAACTGGAGCCTACCAGTATTGCATGTTTTTGGGTGGCTGTTTGGGGGGGTTCTAGGTTTTTGGGAGGGATCTGGGGGTCTGGGAGCATTGCTGGGAAGGTCTAATATCGGATGCAAGTGTTTTGGATAAAATCCATGGTGAAAATGTTTTCCCGTTTTTGCTTACTTGCTTGTTTTTGGGGGGGGGTTGGGGGGTTCTAGGTTTTTGGGGGGATCTGGGGGCCTGGGAGCACTGCTGGGATAGTCTAATGTTGATTGCAAGTGGTTTGAAGAAAATCCATGGTTGAAAAGGGGGGATTGGGCATAGTTCCAGAGTGGGTTTTGGCACAATTTGAAGTTAGGGTTCAACCTGGTAGCAGTATCGCATGTTTTTAGGGGGCTACTTGGGGGTGTTCTAGATTTCTGAAAATGGGTTCACGGGTCTGGGAGCACTACTGGTAATGTCTAATTTTGAATGCAAGTGTTTTGAAGAAAATCCATTGTGGAAAAGGGGGGTTTGGGCCTTGTTGCAGAATGCGTTTTGGCACGATTTGGAGTTAGGGTTAGCACTTTCACATTTTTTCTGGGGGCTACTTGGAGGTGTCTACATTTTGCAACTGGGTTCAGTGGTCTGGGAGCACTCCTGGAAATGTGCAATTGTGATTGCAAGTGGTTTGAAGAAAATAAATCCGAGGTGAGATTTTTTTTTTCTCCAATATTGCATTTCTGCGGAGGGCTACTTGGGGGTTCTAGATTTTTGCGACTGGGTTTAGGGGTCTGGGAGCACTCCTGGGAATGTCTAGTAATCATTGCAAGTGTTTTGAAGAAATTTCATGCTGGAAAAGGTGTCTTTTGGGCCTAATTTCAAAGTGCGCTTTCTGCTTGAATTTCAAATAGGCCTCATCCCCGTCGCAGTATTGCATGTTTTTGGGGGGCTACTTGGGTATGTTCTACATTTTGCTGACTGGGTTCAGGGGTCTGGGAGCACTCCTGGGAATGTCTAATTTAGTTTGCAATTTTTTTTAAGAAAATGTATGGTGGATCCGCAGAATTCAACCATAGTTACTATTACTACCCTTGTAAAGGAGGACCAGGTTACACACTTTTGAAGTGATGATTGTATATAATAATAATGTCAGCTCTGAAAACTGTACAAAACAGCGTACCTTAGATTTTTTAACTGCTTCACTTCCTGTTTTTTTCCATCAAAAATTACAGGATGGCTTTTACTATGTGCCTTGGAACAAATGATGAACTCCGACTTACCTAGCAATCTGCAATTACTCATCAGGCAGCCAGTGGACAGTGTGTCTGGTCACCAATATTGATCGACGGAGCGTAATAATAATAATAATAATAATAATATTAATATCCACATTTGTAAAGGGCACAATCACCCGTTAGAGTCTCTAGGCGCTGGGGGCCGTCGGGAAGATTAAGCAAGCTATTGCCCAGAGTCACATGGTGCTGACCTAATCTACCGCCGGTGCCGGGGATCGAACCGTGATCCCCAGATTCCGGAGTCAGTCGCCCTGGCCGCGGCGCCACACCTCTTCCGTAAGATGGAATGGAGGAGTATATCACGAATAAAAGGAATGGCTGGATGCATGCAACTTCACCAATTTAACAGGACAACTACAACATAAAGTTACAGTATTCTCTCTTAACTTCTCCTTATCTTTTAAATATTATTGTTGTTAACTTGAACTTCTACGAATGTGACTAGGTGCATTTCTTTGTTCTCTGCTTCAAAGTCATCTCTGCAGCTATTTCATATGTTTCTTTGCTATTTTTATAACTAACTTAATGTACTAATAATAAGTGTTTCTTCTCTATGAGGGCAGAAAGGAAAGTGAAATTGCGTAATTAATGCAGCCCTGTACTAGTGTCAATGTCAAATTGTTTGCTCATACTTACTCATAAGATGTAGTATGTACAACTTTTCAGTAACCTAACCATCCATTTAGCAAAGAACTTCATGCATGCAGTAGTGCACTACCTTTATGTCCCTTAAATGATTTATGGATATCTTTGAATCCAAACATTTGTTTCTCTTCATTTGTTGTTTGTCCATGCAGTGTTTTTTTTTTCTTCTCTCCACAACACTTTTCCCCAAAAACCCCATTCCCATCCAATCTTCAAAAACCCTAACCCTCTTCCCCCGGGCTGTGTGGTTTTTCATTGAGGTATGACTAAATGACAACAAGAAATTCCACACACTTGCAGGGGAGGATAAGGTCTAAGCAACAGAAAAATGTTGGAAAATGGAATTTCATGTGCGACATCGTGGATTGAGCATCAAACATCATGCTCGTACACATGACAAATCAAATGGTTAATTCTTATGTTTAAGTATCCTTTGCCTTCGTAATATTTCTTATAGTAGCCATAGTCCATGAAACTAGTACTTATATTTAGAATACTTTAGCACTGCTTAGGCTACAATTGATGGCACTGTTCTGTAGCGTACTATCTATCGTACTGTTTCTAATGCTACGCTCAGGCCACTCAATGTTTCATTTCCATTTCTTTCATATGCTGCTACTGCCAGTGTGTACCACTACTACTACCAGCACAACAATGATATTTCATCCGTCGAGGATTCAAGTCAACAACCAACCTTAATCACCATTTGCCATGCAGGCAGCCCTGTGGCTACCCCTATTCTCATATAAACAAAAGAAGAGAGGTTGAAGTATCAAAAAAGCCACATAGATGGAGCGAAACAACTAGTGGAACTCACACCCTATTTGGGTGGAGAAGAAAGACCTCACACACCGACCTAGTCAGTGTCATGCTTCATCATTGGGCCCCACCAAAGAGGCCGAGTGCCTCTTTGATGTGCTGCGACGCCAGAAGACTGCGGAGCTGGTTGTGTCAAGTGGGCGTGGAAGGGTATACTCAGACATGAGTCCCTTGCTCATTGCACCATCAGGATTCAAGCAAGCCGGGCCGAAGACGGCTGTAATGCCAGAAACCGGTCCCTGGAAGCTTGTTTCCTTCCCAGTGTAAGAATTGGCTTTTGTAGTTTGGTTTGCCCTGTTCCCATCATGCACTGGGACAGGAACAGACTAATTTGCATACAGCCAGGTTCTGAAACTGGGATGGTGCAATGAGCTAAAAAACGGTGTTGGATCTAGCCCTGATCTTTTGACTGGGTGAGAGTATTCTGCTTAATTCAGAGACTCTGTCCCTCACCACCCCTTGTTGTAAATATTTTTGTCCACCCTAAGCGTGGAAGGGTATACTCAGACATGAGTCCCTTGCTCATTGCACCATCAGGATTCAAGCAAGCCGGGCCGAAGACGGCTGTAATGCCAGAAACCGGTCCCCGGAAGCTTGTTTCCTTCCCAGTGTAAGAATTGGCTTTTGTAGTTTGGTTTGCCCTGTTCCCATCATGCACTGGGACAGGAACAGACTAATTTGCATACAGCCAGGTTCTGAAACTGGGATGGTGCAATGAGCTAAAAACGGTGTTGGATCTAGCCCTGATCTTTTGACTGGGTGAGAGTATTCTGCTTAATTCAGAGACTCTGTCCCTCACCACCCCTTGTTGTAAATATTTTTGTCCACCCTAAGCGTGGAAGGGTATACTCAGACATGAGTCCCTTGCTCATTGCACCATCCGGATTCAAGCAAGCCGGGCCGAAGACGGCTGTAATGCAAGAAACCGGTCCCCGGAAGCTTGTTTCCTTCCCAGTGTAAGAATTGGCTTTTGTAGTTTGGTTTGCCCTGTTCCCATCATGCACTGGGACAGGAACAGACTAATTTGCATACAGCCAGGTTCTGAAACTGGAATGGTGCAGTGAGCTAAAAAACGGTGTTGGATCTAGCCCTGATCTTTTGACTGGGTGAGAGTATTCTGCTTAATTCAGAGACTCTGTCCCTCACCACCCCTTGTTGTAAATATTTTTGTCCACCCTAAGCGTGGAAGGGTATACTCAGACATGAGTCCCTTGCTCATTGCACCATCAGGATTCAAGCAAGCCGGGCCGAAGACGGCTGTAATGCCAGAAACCGGTCCCCGGAAGCTTGTTTCCTTCCCAGTGTAAGAATTGGCTTTTGTAGTTTGGTTTGCCCTGTTCCCATCATGCACTGGGACAGGAACAGACTAATTTGCATACAGCCAGGTTCTGAAACTGGGATGGTGCAATGAGCTAAAAAACGGTGTTGGATCTAGCCCTGATCTTTTGACTGGGTGAGAGTATTCTGCTTAATTCAGAGACTCTGTCCCTCACCACCCCTTGTTGTAAATATTTTTGTCCACCCTAAGCGTGGAAGGGTATACTCAGACATGAGTCCCTTGCTCATTGCACCATCAGGATTCAAGCAAGCCGGGCCGAAGACGGCTGTAATGCCAGAAACCGGTCCCCGGAAGTTTGTTTCCTTCCCAGTGTAAGAATTGGCTTTTGTAGTTTGGTTTGCCCTGTTCCCATCATGCACTGGGACAGGAACAGACTAATTTGCATACAGCCAGGTTCTGAAACTGGGATGGTGCAATGAGCTAAAAAACGGTGTTGGATCTAGCCCTGATCTTTTGACTGGGTGAGAGTATTCTGCTTAATTCAGAGACTCTGTCCCTCACCACCCCTTGTTGTAAATATTTTTGTCCACCCTAAGCGTGGAAGGGTATACTCAGACATGAGTCCCTTGCTCATTGCACCATCAGGATTCAAGCAAGCCGGGCCGAAGACGGCTGTAATGCCAGAAACCGGTCCCCGGAAGCTTGTTTCCTTCCCAGTGTAAGAATTGGCTTTTGTAGTTTGGTTTGCCCTGTTCCCATCATGCACTGGGACAGGAACAGACTAATTTGCATACAGCCAGGTTCTGAAACTGGGATGGTGCAATGAGCTAAAAAACGGTGTTGGATCTAGCCCTGATCTTTTGACTGGGTGAGAGTATTCTGCTTAATTCAGAGACTCTGTCCCTCACCACCCCTTGTTGTAAATATTTTTGTCCACCCTAAGCGTGGAAGGGTATACTCAGACATGAGTCCCTTGCTCATTGCACCATCAGGATTCAAGCAAGCCGGGCCGAAGACGGCTGTAATGCCAGAAACCGGTCCCCGGAAGCTTGTTTCCTTCCCAGTGTAAGAATTGGCTTTTGTAGTTTGGTTTGCCCTGTTCCCATCATGCACTGGGACAGGAACAGACTAATTTGCATACAGCCAGGTTCTGAAACTGGGATGGTGCAATGAGCTAAAAAACGGTGTTGGATCTAGCCCTGATCTTTTGACTGGGTGAGAGTATTCTGCTTAATTCAGAGACTCTGTCCCTCACCACCCCTTGTTGTAAATATTTTTGTCCACCCTAAGCGTGGAAGGGTATACTCAGACATGAGTCCCTTGCTCATTGCACCATCAGGATTCAAGCAAGCCGGGCCGAAGACGGCTATAATGCCAGAAAACGGTCCCCGGAAGCTTGTTTCCTTCCCAGTGTAAGAATTGGCTTTTGTAGTTTGGTTTGCCCTGTTCCCATCATGCACTGGGACAGGAACAGACTAATTTGCATACAGCCAGGTTCTGAAACTGGGATGGTGCAATGAGCTAAAAAACGGTGTTGGATCTAGCCCTGATCTTTTGACTGGGTGAGAGTATTCTGCTTAATTCAGAGACTCTGTCCCTCACCACCCCTTGTTGTAAATAGATTTGTCCACCCTAAGCGTGGAAGGGTATACTCAGACATGAGTCCCTTGCTCATTGCACCATCAGGATTCAAGCAAGCCGGGCCGAAGACGGCTGTAATGCCAGAAACCGGTCCCCGGAAGCTTGTTTCATTCCCAGTGTAAGAATTGGCTTTTGTAGTTTGGTTTGCCCTGTTCCCATCATGCACTGGGACAGGAACAGACTAATTTGCATACAGCCAGGTTCTGAAACTGGGATGGTGCAATGAGCTAAAAAACGGTGTTGGATCTAGCCCTGATCTTTTGACTGGGTGAGAGTATTCTGCTTAATTCAGAGACTCTGTCCCTCACCACCCCTTGTTGTAAATATTTTTGTCCACCCTAAGCGTGGAAGGGTATACTCAGACATGAGTCCCTTGCTCATTGCACCATCAGGATTCAAGCAAGCCGGGCCGAAGACGGCTGTAATGCCAGAAACCGGTCCCCGGAAGCTTGTTTCCTTCCCAGTGTAAGAATTGGCTTTTGTAGTTTGGTTTGCCCTGTTCCCATCATGCACTGGGACAGGAACAGACTAATTTGCATACAGCCAGGTTCTGAAACTGGGATGGTGCAATGAGCTAAAAAACGGTGTTGGATCTAGCCCTGATCTTTTGACTGGGTGAGAGTATTCTGCTTAATTCAGAGACTCTGTCCCTCACCACCCCTTGTTGTAAATGTAAAACATCAGGGTCATGGAGGATTTGGTTAAAAAGAGATAAATGCGGTTTTTTGAAGTAATTGCAATATCTGTGTTATATACTGCATACCTGAATGATGACATTAAGTGAGACATTTCTTGGTATAAGGATTGAATGTTATATATATTTTTTAATTCACAGTGACCCCCGACGAAGGGCAGTCCGTGCCCGAAATGCATTGGGTGATTTGAAATAAACACTGTCTTTTTACGAACTGCGCATCAGTCATGTTCTTTCCAGAGGCCCCGAGTGGCACAGTTTGAACATTAGAAACATGGAAAATAGGCGGTATGCCAAGTCAAGTGGGGACTATAAAATTGAGAAAGCTAACAGAAAAGAGAAGAGAATAAACATGAATAAACAAGTTTAAGTGGTATGAAAACGAAAACAAAGGAGTGCCTGTTCGGCAAAATTTGCAGTGCATTTGGTTTGAGACGCATATTCGTCCCATTTATCCTGTTCTGAGGGACAGGCATGCGGCCCAAAGAACAGCTCAAACTCCCTCCAGTGGCCCGCAGGATGACAGTCCCACCACCTCACCTGCGGCCACAGAGAGGGGTGAGCTGGAACAGCATGTGTCCTCAGACACCGCTGAGCCCGCAGCGGAGGCCCCCCTGCCAAACGTTCAAGGGGCCGTCCGAGTGAAAGCACGGGAGGATCACGAAGCAAAGCACCAGCCAAACGCTGGTCAAAGAGCCAGTCATGATGGCACATCTCTTCACCATGCCATTGACTTTGTTGACTATCCTTACTCACACAGCCATGTTGATGGCAGGCGTCTGTTGGACTGTGTCACCACATCAATGTGGTGCCTACTCTATTGTCTCGTCTAACATCACTGACAACTCATTGATTCACTTTGCACCTTTTTGTAAATAATCACTTACCTGTCACATATACGTATAGTAAGTAAACACTCTTTACACACCTATGTTTCCGTATCAGCTCCATGTTTATCACAGGATGTACAATGTTGACTCTGATTAAGATGTACCAGGAGACAACAACATTCACTTGCCTGGTGATAGCATCACAGCCATTACACAACACTAGTTATAAAGGTACTCAAATCTGGACACATTACAAAGAAACACAATACCGACATAGGAGTCATGTAGCTGTGCATAGCTACCCTGTACCAGAAACATTAGCCTACAGCACAGAGCCAACAATAGGCAGTAGTCACAAAGCTCCACCAGGCCTTTTCAACAACAACAAAAACAGTAGACAATGGAACCGTTGTACAATGTCACTCACCTTCAAGGGAAGTAGTGGTTGATGAGCTGTTGACGCAGGTCGACACCTTCCTCCTCTCCACTATCCTTATCACTGGACATCTGTGGGTTTGCAGGCGGGGGCCTCGACTGCTCATCATCGTCCAGGATAAGGGGGATCTCTTTGCACAAGGCCAGGTTGTGGAGCATGCAGCATGCAACTACGATCTGACAGTTTTTGGGGAGAGTACATCAGTGCACCTCCCATCCTGTACAGGCACCGAAATCGAGACTTAAGTTGACCAAAAGTATGCTCCACCACATGATATGTCCTCACATGGACATCATTGTAGCAGACTTCACCCGGGGTCCTTTGATTCCTCAGTGGGCTCAGGAACCAACTCCGATTGGGATATGCAACGTCACCTAGGTGTGAGATACACAGAAAAGTTTTATACCATAACTGTGGCAGAGGACAGAATGTCACACATACACCATGATACTTGACTCTGCATATTCCGTTTCCGTTTACAATCTTTATTTCGACCAATGTAGATCATGAAAGATTACAACAATTTTGGATAATTAAAAAGATCAAGTTGCGAAAAATTAAAGGAAGAATAAAAAACAATACAGGTAAACAGTGGTTAAAACAATCCAAGAGCATGGTAGAAAGGAGAATTACAGTGTATAACATTTTGAAGGGAAAGAATCTTTAAGCAAAGCTGTTGTCAGTATTTAGCTTGATACAACGGTTATGAATGTGCCACATAGCTGTTAGAAATTAAGCCACTGCAAACACAATAGGGGGAGATAGATCTTTCTTTAATATTCTGTAGGCTGGGCGATAGTGCCTGAACCCAAGGTTTTTTTAAAGTGGAACAAGCCAGTATTTCCTTGGTCTGTTGTAAGCTTTGCAAAAAAAAATGCAATATGCAGATCATTTTCATGGGAATGACGACAGGCTGGGCACTGTGTGTAGGGCTGGGACCTACCCCAATGACCCGTGAAGGCCCCAAGGGGAAGAGTGCCGTAACGCCACTGCATGAATAGTTTCCTTGTCAGGACAGGGCTGATTCCATCAAGGACAGGCTCAGGGAGGTATGAGTCCTTGGACTTGGTGAACAGATTGGTTAGTGCTCTCAATCGAGACAAGCAACTTTAGCTCGTAAAACTCTCTCGACAGAAGTTTGCGTGGGGTTCTGCCGCAGGAGTTAGGATTATGATTATTATTTGATTATTATTACCCGGGTCCAGCCATAAATCCGGCCTTCCAAGAAACTCACATGTTTGTCTGATATAGCTCAGCCAAGGAATCAGGGTAGCATTTGGTAGGCGTAAGATCTCCATGAGCTCAGCCCTATAGCTCAATAATTCAGGGGAGCTCCAAATTCTACGCCAGAAGGTTAAAGGTTTCAATCCCAATTCTTCAGTAATAGGTCTAAGACCCAAATCCAATCTCAGTGGGAGGAGGGGGGTGCCAGATGGTAGGGCTGCCAGCTGCCTTATGAAGTTGTTCTCACCAGTCTGCAGTTTCTTGGCGGTTACATGGCCCCATAGCTCTCCGCCGTAGGTAACTGCCGCTCTTGCCTGCATTTTAAAGATATGGATAAGGGGACCAAATGGCTTGGAAGTCGACCTGCTTGCCATCCTACAGATGCCACCCGATAGCTGGGCCAGTTTCATAATAGCCTTAGTACAATGTGAGTCCCAAGTCATAGTCAGGTTGATGGTTAGCCCCAGATATTCGAAGGTAAAAACCCTCTCTAATCTCAGCTGCCCTATGGTAGGATTGGGGCGAGTTGAGGAGGGAGGGTTGAAGATCATACATTTTGTTTTCATAGCATTGATCACCAACCCTTGCTCCACACAAAAAGTTGAAAACCCGTCCAGGACCCATTGTATACCCATGGGAGATTTAGATAGCAGCAGGGTGTCGTCCGCAAACATGATAGCGGGCACCCTGCTGCCATTAAGCTTGGGAGCATCAATATCAACTAACCTATTCAAATGGTCAATCACCCCGTTGACAAAGAGGCAGAACAGGGTCGGTGCCAGCACACAGCCCTGTCTTACTCCTCTGCCAATTGGGAAACTGCCCGAGAGTGCTCCACTTCTGCCACACCTAACCCGGGCAAAATTCCCCTGGTGTAGTCTCATCAAAATTGACAGAATATCCGCCGGGATCCCCAACTCCGCCAGGACAATCCACAGTCTATCTCTCGGCACTAAATCGAAGGCTGCTCGCAAGTCCACGAATACCGTGTACAAGCTGCCGCCCTCGATTGTCACAGTCTTCCAAAACAAAAGCTTTAGACGGAAGATCTGGTCAGTTGTTGAAACCCCTCTTCAAAACCCGGCCTGGTAGGGACTTAGAATATCAAGGACCTCAATCCAATTTTGGAGGCGGTCAAGTATCAGCCTGCCAAAAAATGTCTGGGTTACATCAATGAGGCTGATAGGCCTGTAGTTGGCTGGGAGCAGAGGCAACCCCTTCTTGTAAATAGGGACAATCTCTGCGCCCAGCCAAGTACCCGGTATATCCATGCCCCTTAGAACAGCATTAAATAACGTTGTTAAGTATGGTGCACATACATCGGGCTCCTATTTAAATAGGTCACCCGGTAAGCCATCCAAACCAGGCGCTTTACCAGGTATCAGCCCTGGCTATTCGCACTTCCTTTACGGTAAAGAGGTCCCCCTCTAATACCGTGCTGGTAATCGGTATGGGTATATTAAAGACGTCATCATCAACCCCGTAGAGAGACTGAAAATGATCTTGCCAGGCCTTGGCCGAGATGTTGGGTTCAATAGCCGAGGCTAACTTCTCAGACCCCATATTTACTATGCGCCAAAATGTACGTGAGTCCCTAGATGATAACGAAATTGTGAGATTTTCCCATTTCTCTTGCTCCCATTCGCTTTTAGCATGGGAGATCAGGGACTTATAAGCCCTTCTCCCAGCCCTGATCACGGATCTGTCTCTGCCTTCCTTGATCGAGGTCAGCAGATCAGTTTTAGCCTTACGGCATGCAGCATTGTACCAAGTGGAACGAGTATGGTGGCCACCACCACTCTTTCCTGTCATAAAGAAAACATCTGCCACAGACTTAACCATGTCTTCGTGCAACAGCCACAGCTGCTCGTTGATGCCCGGCATGCTGGGTTGCTCCATTAGTGTGCAAACCTTTTCAAGTGTGGGAATAACCCGGGCGTAAAGCCCTGATACCTTCTCTGATTTAGAAGCAAGCTTCTCCCACCTGACTCTCCGTCTGTTATTCGTCAGTGCTAGCCCATTTCCGGGGACGTCCATCACATGTCCTCTGTCACCAATGCCTGGATGGGAATATTCCAGTTCCAATGCGTTGTGGTCACTATCCTCCCTAGGTATAACCCGGAAGTCGTTGATATGAGGCCACGACGAAATTGGGACTAGAATATAATCCAATCTCGACTCCCTACCTAATCTATTGTAAGTGCATTTGGGAGGGATATCAGAATTGGTACGTCCGTTGCAGGCCCGCACACCATGTTTAAGGGTCAGACCAGTAATTTGGACCGCCAACGGAGTCCAAGCTCTGGGTGCAGGTGCTGCCGTTGGAGGTACGGACCATAGTGCAACCTCCTCCTGAGAAAATCCATCCACTAAACCCAGAAGGGGTTCAAAGTGGCAGTTTAGGACCCCTCCAATCAGGAGGGGAGTGCCCTGGGAAATATCACTTAGGGCGACCGAGAGGTCATCGATGGTACGTGACTCCTGTGTGATATCAACCGGTCTAGAATAGACGTTTATCACCACAAGACTACTCAAATTCGGCCACTCTAGCAAGAGACCAAGAATGTCCTCTTTGCCTAGTGGAAGCACGGCTACCGTGCATCCCAGATCAGCCGCCACCCAGGTCACAAGACCGCCCGAAGGCGCCTCTTACCCCCCCACTTTGCGGGGACAGAATAAGATGCAAAGCCTGAGCGAGAGACTTCCTCTCTCGCCCAGGTTTCTTGGAACATGCACATATCCCTACCCTCAATGAATGAGCTCCAATCCGGAGAATTTATTTTATTCCCCAGCCCAGCCACATTCCAAGATAGGATGTTTAGGATGGGTGGTCTGGGGTTCGAGATCAAAAGGGGAGGAGTGCCCATGTCTGAGGGGTTTGTTGGAGGCATATTGCTAGCAAGGCAATCCCCTTGTTCATGTATAATTTCACTCAGACTGGGGATGATCCCGGCTATGTTTGTGTGGACCTCTCTGGTAGGATGTTGCGCCTCACAACGGGTTGGCCCACAGGAATTATTCAAGCTGAATTTGGGGGTAGTGACTCCCCTTTCCTTAATGCCCCCGGATCGCTCAGCTGCCTCCCCCTCATAATCTCGCTGTGTCAGTCGACCAAATCCAAAGTACTACACCTATTAAAGGTTGGAATATGGGCCGGGTAGTGGGCATCAGGACGAAATGTAGGTTCTCTCCCTCTGTCACCCCAACTTCCCTCCCTCCTATGGATGGTCTCCCAATGCTCCTCAACTCTCACATTTATCGCCGGTGGGTAAAAGAAAGATAAAGTAAGGACTGGATAGGTGTCCCAGAGTCAGGGTAAGACCATCTACAGATATGTGCAACGGTCACGGGTCCCTAAAATTAATTGGGACACAATCCCCATTGATCAATTTTCGTGTATTACCTAACCATGGGATTCTCCTCACCATAAGAACTTCACTCGTTATTCCCTGGGGGAGGGGCCTGTTGATGGAAAGCCAACTGACTACCTTATTTTTAAGAGCCATGACATGTTCTCTTGAAGATGGTTTTAACTCTGGAACCCCCGCTAGGATCACTATGTATGGACTTGCTTCCGGCGGTAGGTTTACTACCCTATGTTTTTTGTTATTACCCTGGTCTCCCTGTGTAGCTACGACTAGCCTTTCAGGGCGACGTGAAGATGTAGCACAGTCAGTCAACTGGGGGGGCACTATGTGACGTGCAGGTTGTTGGAATTGTGTGGGCGTGGCGGCCTGTGCCACCTCCTTCACCGCCTCCTTTGCTAGCGACGTGGGTGCAGGCTTCTTATTCCTGAACCCCCCCCACCTTTGGCAGCAATACTATCCTTTTTAGGGGAGTCTGCCATTTGGACTGTAGCTTTTTCAATTGACATTAGTCTGGCTTCGATCTTGGTTAGGCGAGCTTCCAAGGGGCTTAGAAGTGACTTCAGAAGAGCGCCGATGTCAGCGAGAGTAATATCTTCGTCACATACGGTTAGATTATGACTAGGTGTCTGAAGTGATGTTTGAGGGACGGAATTTGGTGGGGGTATTATCGTCTATCTCCTCAGGGGTGTATGTACCTTGCTACTAGATACCAGGTTAGTTCCCTCCACTGAAGGGTTGAGCTTTGCTACCTTAGCCTTGCGTCCCCCAGGGTTTTGTGGCCCTCTTTTCCTTTTTGGAATGGCTCCTTGTCTTTCCCCCTGCGTAGGGCAGCTAACTGTATCGGTAGTATCATCTGTGTTCGCCAAGCTGACAATGACATTAATGGGGGGAGGATGGGGGGGGCTGGGGTAGGGGTAGTAGGCTCAACTCTACAGGGATACTAGTGTCAATATCGTTAATAAGTAGAGTAGAAATGGTTAGGTCAGATGTATCTAGCACACCACTAGCTCCGTTCTCCCCGGTGTCAGACTCAAAACGATCCAGTCTCTTTTCCGGAGTCCTAGCCTGCGCTATTGTGCCCATAGATGATCGCCTTACCCAATCTATTTCTTGCGATATTCGCCTTTTCAAGGTAGTAATTTCATCAATGAGGATAGACCCCGCCTTAGCAAAATAAGTGTCCAGACTACCTTTTGAAATCCCAGCAGCTAGCGTGCTCTTGCTCCTAGTCTCTCTAATGGCCATATTGTCAAGGTTTAGTTAATAGAAAGAGTGGCTAGGAGTAATGCAAAGGGGATGGCCCAGTCCCGGTCTCGACCGTTCTTGAACGGCCTCAAACGGCCCGCCCTTAGCCCCGGGCTAAGTCCCGCGCGCGCTGGGGTAGGAGTGCTCATATGAGGGAGTTGGGGGCGGGAAGAGACACCAGGTGCGCTATGATGATGGAGCGCTGTGCACCCTGGGTCTCGCAGTCCCGGCCCCGGCAGCAGCTGTGAAAGCCCGGTGAGTGGAAGGTCCTCGTTGGTCAGGCTCCGTTAGCACAGCAGTCCGGGGAAAGGGCAAAAACAAAAGCCCAGCAGCAGCTTTCCAAGTTCAAGGCTGCGAGCGGCTCCCGCGGAGCGGGGTCCGCGAGCCTTATCTAGCCGTGCGGGAGCTGGGGGCGGGAAGAGACACCAGGTGCGCTATGATGATGGAGCGCTGTGCAACCTTGGTCTCGCAGTCCCGGCCCCGGCAGCAGCGGTGAAAGCCTGGAGAGTGAAAGGTCCTCGTTGGTCAGGCTCCGTTAGCACAGCAGTCCGGGGAAAGGGCAAAAACAAAAGCCCAGCAGCAGCTTTCCAAGTTCAAGGCTGCGAGCGGCATATTCACCCACAATCCACACACACTCTGGATGCAGATTTGCCATCAGCTGTGGTACGATGTTGTTATGCAGGATGTAGGAGTCATAGGCTGATCCTGGATATTTGGCAGAGACATGGGAGATTATCATATCTGCCTGGCATACCACTTGCACATTGATGAAATAGAAATGCTTCTTGTTCCTGTAGATGTGCTCACGTGCCAGTGGTGGAACCAGGCCAACATGTGTGCAGTCAATGGCATGTGGCTAAAGTCATAAAAATCACCCTTCACAGCCGCCAATTCATGCCTCCTGGGAACATGGATGTAGCTGTCCTTGTTGGTTGTCATAGTGGACAGGACATCACGTAGCACCTAGCTGAACATTGGTTGAGACATCCCACCTGTGCTGGAAACCATGTACTAGAATGAACCAGTTGCAAAGAAATGCAGGGCCGCCAGCACCTTACACGTTGGTGTCAAAGCAGTTGGATAGGTTCTGCGAGGCCTCAGATGTGTCTCCAACTGACCACATAGGTCTTGAAGGGTAAGTCGATCCAAACAGAATTTACGTATGATGTCCTCATCTTCGATGTCCACAAGCAATGTGAATGGATGATGCACATTTGGTCGCCTTACTAGGTGAGATGAAAGGGGACACATGTCAATTTAATTCCCCTATAAGATGTGTCCAACATCTTACATTTTGACTGACACAGCGCCAACAATGACTCTAGGAAACTACAGCTTACAGCACAAGTTACATTTAGGGACTAGTCTTACACTTGTCCTTTATTCACACAGTGAGTACCCCCAAAACAGATTCAGACTATGTGAATGCCAAAAGATACATTTTAGCATCTTGTGTAATCAGCCCTGAGAGTAGTTGACACTGCACATGTGTGAAACAGTAACACTGCTGGCTTCTACGTAGCTTCTGTACCTGCCACACCTTGTAGCGAAGGTCGGACAGGGCACACATTAAATGAGCACAGTGTGTCCATAAAGATCAAGGATGTACATGAGCAAAGCATTGTACACAGTGAAATAGGCAAATTATGTAGTTGTTTTGAACTATTTGGTGGCATGATTCATAGCAAGTGTCTACTGTTCAAGGTTGAGAACTGGCCATTGCCATTGCTACAGCATGATGTGTCCATAGGTGACGTAAGCGTGCACCACCACCACAATCACAGCCATAGGCACCGATGTCAAGCGGCAAAATCACGGTAGCGACCGCCTGGGCCCCGCGGTGTGTCACCGCCAATGCCCATGTCCATTCAACCAATGGGAACCGCAGAAAAATGCACTTTGGAAATTGTGGTAGGTGTGCATCGCTACTGCTGGGCCGGTCATTGGATGCAATTGAAAGATGCACGCTCGCGGTAGTGAGCGCCCGGCCCCTGCAATGTGCACCGCCAATGCCCATGCCCATTCAACCAATATGAACCACAGACAAATGCACCTTTGAAAATTGCGGTAGGCGTGCTTCGCTACTGCTGGGCCGGTCATTGGATGCAATTGAAAGATGCACGATCGCGGTAGTGACCTCCTGGCCCCTGCAATGTGTCACCGCCAATGCCCATGCCCATTCAACCAATCGGAACCACAATCGCGGTAGACAAATGCACTTTTGAAAATCACGGTAGGCGTGCTCTGCTACCGCGGCTCCGGCCATTGGATGCAATTGAAAGATGCACAATCACGTTAGAGACTGCCTGGCCCTTGCGGTGTGTCACCGCCAATCCCCATGCCCTTACAGCCAATGGGGAACCGCAATCACAGTAGACAAATGTACTTTTGAAAATCGCGAAAGGCGTGCTCGGCTACCATGGGGCTGGTCATTGGATGCAATTGAAAGATCCACGATCGTGGTAGCAACCGCCTGGCCCCTGCGGTGTGTCACCGCCAATTCCCATGCCCTTACAGCCAATGGGAACCGCAATTATGTTAGTCAAATGCACTTTTGAAAATCGCGGTAGGCATGCTCCGCTACTGCGGGACGGTCATGGATGCAATTGAAAGATGCGCAATCATGTTAGCGACCACCTGGCCCCTGCGTCACCGCCAATGCCCATGCCCTTTACAGCCAATGGGAACCGAAGTCAAGGTAAACAAATGCACTTTTGAAAATCGTGGTAGGCGTGCTCTGCTATAACGGGACGTTCATTGGATGCAATTGACAGATGTAAGATTGTGGTAGCGACTGCCTGGCCCCTGCGGTGTGTCACATCCAATGCCCATGACCTTACATCCAATAGGAACCGCAATCGCGGTAGACAAATGCACTTTGAAAATCGTGGTAGGAGTGCTCTGCTATAGCGGGTTTCGTCTTTGGATGCAATTGACAGATAAACAATCGCGGTAACGACCGCCAGGCCCCTTTGGTGTGTCACCGCCAATGGCCATGCCCTTACAGCCAATGGGAACCGCAATTGTGTTAAACAAATGCACTTTTGAAAATCGCGGTAGGCGTGCTCCGCTACTGCGGGACGGTCATTGGATGCAATTGAAAGATGCGCAATCATGTTAGCGACCACCTGGCCCCTGCGTCACCGCCAATGCCCATGCCCTTAACAGCCAATGGGAACCGCAGTCAAGGTAAACAAATGCACTTTTGAAAATCGTGGTAGGCGTGCTCTGCTATAACGGGACGGTCATTGGATGCAATTGACAGATGTACGATCGTGGTAGCGACTGCCTGGCCCCTGCGGTGTGTCACCTCCAATGCCCATGACCTTACAGCCAATAGGAACCGCAATCGCGGTAGATAAATGCACTTTGAAAATCGTGGTAGGAGTGCTCTGCTATAGCGGGTTTCGTCTTTGGATGCAATTGACAGATAAACAATCGCGGTAACGACTGCCAGGCCCCTGCGGTGTGTCACCGCCAATGGCCATGCCCCTACAGCCAATGGGAACTGCAAGCGCGGTCGACAAATGCATTTTTTAAAATCGCGGCAGGTGTGCTCTGCTACCGCAGGGCATGTCTTTGGATACATTTAAAAAATCTGACCTGGAACACCAATTGCAGCAGCTGAGCACCACTGAAACAACCCTAGGGGGCTATATATGTTTGGGAGAGAGCCACACATTTCCACTGCTTCCAGACACTGCTGACTGACACTCTTCACCACAAACTGCTGCTGTTCCTGTCTCATGGCCCCAGGGATGGCAAGAGCTGAGAACATTAGGGCCCATCCCTTCACCACAGAGGAGCTGGGGGTCGTGGTGGACGAGGTGCTCTCACAGTTTGGGAGGCTATATGGTGCTCCTGATGTCATGGTAAGTGTTTCAGAGTAAAAGTAGGAGAGTGCAGGGAGTGCACACATGACGTTGATCTGCTGCAGTATGAGCCTGAGAGTGTGGGTTTGTGTAATACACTGCCTAACATGCTGAATTCAGGAAAATGAGGTTTGTTGCCTATTTTACACATATCCCGGGCTGCATGTCAGGATGGGAGGGACATGCAGTGTTTTTGCAGTCATACAGTGACACTGCTAGCTTGGAAAGTGGAAGTCAGAACAGTCATTGCCTGTGCTAATGGATGTTTGGATTTATGAGGTTTTCACATGCTCATTTGTGACATTACAAACACTTTTTGTTCAGGGGGTACTGATGGAAGAGTGTTTTACTTTGTATTGCCACCATGGATCTGTGAGCAGTATGCACAATAGTGAAATGACTGAGGGAGACACTCTTGGTGGAAATTCCCATATGACATAGCAGATTGTTGTACTTCAGAACCATCCCTCTTCCATCCCTTTCATTATGTGTACTGAATCACATGTATAGGCACTGGTTACCCTCTTATATTGTACATGCATGTGACTGTTCTGATGGCCCACGTTTAACCTCAGTGTTAGACCCCCTGGCCTGCACAGTTACTGCCCAATTTAACAGAGACCCATCACTAAATGGACAATTAGCTAGCTTAGGCCTGTGGATTGCACAAGACAGACCTCATGAGAAGGGTGTGAGAATGTAAGATCATGTCCCTAAATGTGACCTCCATGACACAGGTAGCCGTTCACAGCCCAAGGACATTGAGCATTGTTGAACACAGTGATTCTGCCCCGAAACATAATTTACAATATAATGTATGACTGCAAACTGCATTGCAGATTAGGGCCTTCTTCACATTGCTTTCTGTGCTTGCATTCTGCATGTGCATGAGATGACCAGATACTGTGTCCATCCTCATACTTGCATGCATTTAGGTACGATCGTCTTATGCTTATGTACTACATGTCATGCTGTATGGCCTCTGCTAAACATATCTGAATAACTGTGCTAAGATTGTGCATGCTCCTGTACTGAGCACAGTGGTACATAACCCAGTGTTACTGATATTTCCACCCAGTGTTACTGATATTATCCTTCTCTTGTCTCCCATGCCTGCAGCTTAAAGTCCACCAGCGTAAGGCCTTATGGAGGGCCATTGCACGCAAAGTGCAGGCTCTAGGCGTCTCCAACCGACGGCACACACACTGTCACAAGTGGTGGGATGATATCTGCCAGCTGAGCAACAACCTGGCCGAGGTTACTCTGGGGCTGCTCCCTCGGACTGGCAGGTTGGCGCACAGGAGCATGACACCACTAATGGCTCGCATCTAGGCAGTGACACAGCCAGAGCTGGAAGGACGTTTGAGGGCCCATCAGCAGAAGGTTGGGGGTGAGTATTCTGGGAAGTGTGTCTCTGGGTGTGAGTGACTGCATGTATCCCAACCCTGAGCCAGTGCGGTGCTCTGTGATGTTTCCAGTGTGATGCTATGGCTTTGAAGTGCCCTCTTTGTTGAGTGCAGCTGCCATGCATTTACGCTACATGTACTTTCTCATGTGTATAATGTAATGGCCCTTGACATTGCATGCTGAGATGTGGCCTTATGGTCAAGGGCCATTACATTATACACATGAGAAAATACATGTAGCGTAAATGCATGACAGCTGCACTCAACAAAGAGGCCACTTCAAAGCCATACCATCACACTAGAAACATGGTGGATAGCAGGAGCGTATGGCCATTGCAAAAGGACAATTCTGGAGTCTGTATCTGTGTTGTCCCCTTAAGTGTGACTCCATATGTGACTGTGACAACATGTTGAGATGTACATCTTTTTCACCTACAGGCACCTTGGTATGCTTACAGGAATCTGTATGTCAGGTGTCATGGAGGTACGGGCAAGCTATTTGGCTGTGTGAACATCACATGGGTCATTAATGCCAAGTATGCATGTTATCATGCATCTTTTGATTTTTGCATTAAGGTTCCACATGCAGACTGTACAGGGGTGTGTGCAACATGGGGGTATCATCAGCTTGTTTTGTTCTTTGTTTGCATATGATGTTTTTGAGTATGGCACTAAACTGAACCTACGTCTCTGTCTCTTGCAGCATCTACTGAGGGCACAGAAGGACAAGGGTGGTGAAGCTTCTGGCATGAGTGCTACACATGATCTCACTGAGACTGATGTGACCAGCGCCCCGGAGGGGGGCAGAAGTGCCCTTGAAGAATCACACCCAGAAACACCAACCTCAATGTCAGCTGATGCCAGCGGTGACTCCTCGATGTTGGCGAACACAGGGAGTGGGGAATCTGCCTCTTCTTCCACCATTCATCATCTCGTGCCCACCTTCCCAGCTACTTCCACTAGTTTTGCACGTGCCCGCAGCAGTACAAAGGAAAGAGTGTCCTCCCCCTAGGGCACCGCTGCCCCTGCCCCTGTCTCCCCTGCTGCACTCAGTGTTGAGGCTGTGAGCCTCTTGTGCCAGCTGTGTGTGGGTCAGACTTCTCTCCTGAATGCCTTCCAGGGCCATGACAAGAAGTTGGCACAGGCAGTTGCCTTCATGGAGGGCATTCATTCAGACATGGGTGGGCTACACAGAACTGTCCAGTCTTTGTCCTCTACAGTGACGGCAGCCATTCAGATGTCACAGGCTTAGAGTCCAGCTCCAGTCCCTTCGGTAACCCTCCTGCCAGTGGCAACATCTGACGAGAGTGACCACACACTACAGCCCTCAGGTTCCAAGTACTCCAAATGCAGCACACAACAGCAGCACTCCAAGCAGCCCAGAGCGCAGACACCATCCCAAAAACAAAAAAAGTAACAGAGGAGTACAAAGGCAAAAGCCCTTCAAGTG
Source organism: Lissotriton helveticus (assembly GCF_964261635.1). NCBI lineage: Eukaryota > Metazoa > Chordata > Amphibia > Caudata > Salamandridae > Lissotriton > Lissotriton helveticus. Next base: position 525,646,025 of record NC_136061.1, read on the forward strand.
ACACTCAGGGGCATCAAGCCAAGAAGCAGGCTTCAGGCTCACATGCCTCAAAATCAGCCAAGTACATTTCCGTCCCAAAAGCGGATCACAAGGACAAACAAACAGTTGACCTGCCTACTGTGAAGCTGGGGCCTGCAAAGAGTCTGCAGAAAAAGCCATGTAAGGCACATTCACCCACAACCTCAACTCTCACCCACACCCCTGTGAAGCTGGGACAGGAGGGCACTGTGGTGGTTCACCTGGTCAACAGGGGATAGAGGGGAAAATGCAAGGTCAGGCCAAGCGTACTGCCAGATCCAGCAGATCCGCCGAGGGCGGGCCACCACCTGCACCTGATGCACCTTTGGTGGAGAGTGTGCCTGTTGTGCCTGTCCCACTACCTATTCTGACCAAGACGGTTCTGGCCAATCAAAACCCCAAGAAGTGGAGAGGCAGCCTTCCACATTTACCCTCACACACTGTGTCTCACAGCAGCATGTCTCTGCCTCCATGTGCCACCAAGCCACCAGGTCCAAGCAGCCCTCTGGCTCCCAAAGCCACTGATGCCTCTACCTCAGGTGGTCCTCTCTCTCCCAGGTCCAGTACTCCAACTGACCCCTAGAATAAGCCACCTCCCAGTTTGACTGACAAACACGTCTGAGACAAAGTCTCCCTCCTAAACCTATCTCTCCCACAGTGATGCCTGGACTGCCCATTGTTATCCCCCTAGCTGTGTTGCTTACCATGGCAGTGTACGGTGTCACCCATTCCCTGTGCAGGTTCTCATGCACACATGTCCCTCCTTTGAACCATGGAATGGCCACTGGCCTTCCTGTTTGTAACTTTGGATGTCCATTACCTGGGCAGGTTTTCTTGCACACATGTCCCTCCTTTAAACTATGAACTGGCCACTGGCCATGCTGTTTGTAACTTTGGATGCCGATTCCCTGTGCAGGTTCTTATGCACACATGTCCCTCCTATGAACCATGGACTGGCCACTGGCCTTGCTCTTTGCAACTTTGGATGCCCATTCCCTGTGCAGGTTCTCATGCACACATGTACCACCTTTGAACTATGGACTGGCCACTGGCCTTGCTGTGGTCTACTTTTGAGGCCTATCTTGGTGATATGTAATAAAGACAGTTACTCCTGTTGTCTGTTTTGTAATAATAATAATAATATTAATACATTTATAGAGTGCCTGGTTACCCCAAAAGGTGTGTCCCCGCACTAGAAGCACATCAGCAGGTGAGGGTTAATAGCTGGACTAGAGATTGAAATGGCAAGTTTTTAGTCCTCTACGAAAGACTGGTTCTGATTTCTCTACTAGTAGCTGAAGATGGAGTGTATTCCAATGCTTGGCCGCTAGATAGTCAAAGGATCGAGCACCCATCCTTGCTTTCCTTATCCTGGGAATCTTGAGTAACTGTACTCCTCTAGATCTTAGCTGTCAACCAGGATTGTAAGAGGTGAGGAAGTTCTACAGGTAGGTAGGGCCTGCCCACTGTAGGCTGTTGTGAAAGAAACACATGGCTTTAAAAATATTTCTCTTCTCCATTGGCTGCCAATGAATGGTGTCCACAGCTTGTTTTGATGATGCTCGCCTCAGTAGATTATGAACAAGGCGTGCTGCTGCATTTTAAATACGCTGGAGTCGTTTCATGCAAACGTTAGATGCACCCAGAACAGGACATTCCCAAAATCAAGTTGCGGGGTCAATATGGTGTGGGCTATGGTTTTCCTAGCTGATATAGGGAGAATGTCTAGGGTTTTGTTTAGCATCTTCAGAGTGCCAAACATCTCCCTGCCAACTTTCTAGTTTAGGACTCAAACAATAGTTTAGGATCTAGCCACACACCCAGGTTTTATACTTCAGTTTTGAGCTCTGGGATAGGCCGCAGTACCTGGGGCCACCAGGCTGTGTCCCTGATAGAGGGGGATTTCCCAACAATTATGACCTCTATCTTGCTCCCATTCAGTTTAAGGCAATGGATCAACATCCATGTGGCTAGATCTTTGAGACAGGATGAGAACTGTAAAGCTGACTCACCGGAGTCTTGTGCAAGGGTCACCACAAGCTGTGTGTCATTCACATACAACACCGTGAAAATATTGTAATTGTCCATAATATTTGCCAAGGGTCCAATATACAAATTAAAAAGGGTGGGACTCAAAGTAGATCCCTGTGGGACCCCTTGATGGACTGGCAGGATTTTTGATTGGTGGGGGTGTCGTACAACCTGGAAACTATGATCTTCCAAGAAAGACCGCACCCATTACAATGCTATCCCATCCAGTCCGCACTCCTGTGAAAGCCGAAGGAGTTACGTATACCACTCTGGGTATGGCTCCGCACTCTGGTGATCTGTTTTTTGCTTATTTTATCACAATTTCATCTGTGTGGTTGGTGCACCTGTGATACTCCCACTGAGCATGGGAGGTGCTATGAACTCATACATGCGTTACTTGATCCCAAGCTTCACAGTCACAAGGCACTCTCAATATTCTTCATACAATGTAATAAAGATTCATCACATCTTATTCATGTTTGTTTTTCTTTACTATTCAGTGTTCCGTTAATTATTTCATCATTAACTTTTCAGTAATTCATTCGCTGATTTCTTGATATTAGTTATGCCCAATGCATTTCAAGCAAAAATGCCCTTCCTCAGGGGACTTAGTTCTGCAAAATTGAAATAATAATATGTCGGTACATTTTCTTACAAACGACTCGATCATGCGGAAGTGAGGAGGAACCGCTAGAAGTGTTCCCGTTTGAATTACTCGGTTGTAGCGTGATAAACACGGTGGGTACTAACAGGAGTATGTGGATAGAGAGAGTAACTTCAGTGCTTTATTATTAACAGCGAGGAACAAGCATTGAAACATCACGAGTGAAGACCAGTGATAGAAAACATGTAAGTGGACACGCATAGGTTCAATGTGTAGGCACCATGGTAAAAATGTATCAGACAGTGCGTTATTCACACAAGGGTTATAAGGTGGAAGGCAATATGCACAGTTATATATAATGTTTGAAGGTCAATACTGTATGAAGAATATGAGTTTGCACGTTTGTAAGAAAATGTACCGACATATTATTATTTCACTTTTGCAGAACTAAGTCCCCTGAGGAAGGGCATTTTTGCTTGAAATGCATTGGGCATAACTAATATCAAGAAATCAGCGAATGAATTACTGAAAAGTTAATGATGAAATAATTAACGGAACACTGAATAGTAAAGAAAAACAAACATGAATAAGATGTGATGAATCTTTATTACATTGTATGAAGAATATTGAGAGTGCCTTGTGACTGTGAAGCTTGGGATCAAGTAACGCATGTATGAGTTCAAAGCCGAAGGAGTAGCATGTGGAATACTGTGTCGAAGGGGGCACTTAGGTCTAGCAAGACCAAGGCCACCGTCTGACCTGCATCCGCCTGTCTTTGTATGGTTTCTGTTGGAAAGAGGAGGGTGGATTTACTAGAAAATGATGCTCTAAAACCAGATTGGGTTGGATGTAGAAGGTTGTGTGAGTTTATATGTTCCACCAATTGTTTATTCACAATCTTTTCAGCGATTTTGGATATGTAAGGGAGCAAAGAGATGGGTTGCCTGATGGCTTTTTTCTTCAGGGGTATGACGCCCTATTAACATCTCCTCCCTTAAACAATGTGTTTATTAGTCACTGGATTTTAGGTTTTATCACTACAATGCCCTCTTTTATCCTGTTTGGTGCTGCTAGATCGACCAGCTAGACAGATTTAATTTTTAAAGCAATTTGATTGAGCTCCAATTTAGGGGGAGCAATAAACATGCTCAGGGATGGTGCACGTGGTTCATTAGATACCTCTTTAGGTTCACTAAGTCAATTTCGAGCTTCCTCAGGGAAAGAGTTGATTATCGTAGCTACTTTTTGGAGGAAGAAGTCAACAATAGCATTACACCTCTCTTCAGAGCTGACAGGAGTCACAAGTGTTCTCTCGAGAGACAAGATCTCTTTCAGAGTGGCATACAATTCTTTAGAGTAGTCTTCTGCCCTATCAATCCTCTCTTTGTAGTATATAGAGCGTCTCTTTCTGAGAAGAGCGTGGTATTTGGTCTGTGCTGGGTTATAAGCTTCTTTTGCTTCTATGAGAAAGCTATTCTCCATTTGCATTCTAAACTCTTACATCCCTGTTCGGCTGCTCTGAGCTCTTCGTTGAACAATGGGGCTGATTTAGACCCTCACTTTGTGGTCTTAGAGGTCCAAGGGGCCACTTCATCTAATGCTTTCATTATCCACTCATTAATCAAGGTGTTAGCCAGACTAACGTCATTATTGAGTATTGGGGGATTTTATGAAGTGCCCTCAACATTTTTGCACAGTTGAACTTGGACCAATTCCTGCGGGAACCATTAAAATTTGTATTTTTTGTAGGGCAAGGTTTAGGTAGAGGTATACGAAATTCTATGAGGTGGTGGTCGGACCAAGGAACAGGAGTCGGTTGTTCCACCACCAGGCCCATGTAGTTTGAAAAAATGGGGTCTTATAGGCAGCCTGCACAATGTGTGGGAGCTACAGATTTAAATTTTAATTGTATGCTTGCAAGTTCCCTGTGTATGCTTTGCGCCTCCGTTTTGAGTTGATCCTCTAGGTGTAGATTAAGATCACCCAAGACCAGAAAGTTAGTGTGTTTAAGGGTTAGTTGGGTGGCCAGGTCCAAAAGATTAGCCGTAAAATTGTTTAGCGGCTCTGGTGGGCGATAGATTAAGGGACCATTCATCATAGTCTTGTTTGCTCTCCTTAAACTAAATAGAGCTGCCTCTGAGCTTCCTGCTAGGACTTTATCTAGCATACAATTCAACGATAAGTGGAACATTTTGGCTATTCCTCCACGACGTTTTAAGATGCGGTCTTGTATAACCATGCCATAGTTATTTAGAAGTGCTTCTAGAATGTCAGGGCGGAGTCCTCACTGAGCCATGTTTCAGTGAAGAACAAAGAACTGGGCTGGTAGTCAGTGAGGTAGCCATAAATTTCCGTTTTGTGTTTGGCGAGGGATCTACAATTTATCACGGCAAACTTCAGGTGGTCCTGCTGGGATGTAGTAATGCAGGGTGTGAGCCTAAACGGACAGTTTGAACAATGTGTAAATTCTTCTACTGTCTGTATGGAGTGATAAGAGGCTTTGGCCAGAGACCTCTCAATAGTCCGGAGGACACTGCTAGAGTACCGCAAAGTCTGTGCAGGTTTTAACCCCTCCCATGCTGGTGACGGAACTGCTCCGTCACCAGCCACGGACGCGCTGTGCTGATGACCGAGCGGTTCCGTCACGGCCCGCTCGGCGCGCCTGTGCTAGATGTTCTATTGAGCGGGCGGGGCCGTGACGTAACCGCTCTGTCATAAGCACAGCGCACCAGAGGCTCATGACGGAGCGGTTCCGTCACGAGCATGGGAGCGCCGCGTGGCCCCCCACACCCCTAGCACTGCGGCGGAATTGCCGCCACAGCGAAGGGGTTAAATGGGCATAGTGGGTAGCCCCTGTCACGAAATGGCCACGGACGGGCGCAGACGGGCTTGCCATTGGTGCGCCGGCGGCGCGTCTGCTCACACATGCTGCAAAAGTATAGTGGCGGTGTCAGCTGACCACACAAGCCGGGTGTGGGATGATCAGGATCGGAGTGACGTCCCTTCACTCAATCGGTAATTAATTACTGCGCCAAACCGGGGATTGTGCCGGAGGCCTATGCCTTCAAAGAACCGGTGAGGTGATTAGGCCAATTGCACCAGCAGCAGTAAAATATGTGTGGAGCAGTAGCGCAGAAATACATCTCAGCGTTGTTAGCAACGAACTAATAACACAGCAGTACACGCTTTGAAGTAAGTATGTGTCAGCGCAGTTAAAAGCAAAACTAAAAACACAACCAATACACGTTTTAAAAACTGTTTAAACTTGGCTATGACAATGCTTCAGCTCGAGAAAGGGTTTATCCTTGCTACTTAAGGGTTCTGCGCGTCTGTTAACACATGCCACTAAAGTAGAGCGGCTGTGTCAGCTGACCACGCAAGCCAGGTATGGGAGGATCAGGGGCAGAGTCACGTCCCTCCACTCAATCAGTAATTAATTACAGTGGCGGACCGAGGATCGTGCCAGAGGCGAATACTTTTAACGCAGCGGTGAGGTGATTAGGCCAATTGCACCAGCAGCAGTAAAATATGTGTGAAGCAGCATGCAAAAATACGTCTCAGCGTTGTTAGCAGCGAACTAGAAAACAACAGTACACGCTTTGAAGTACGTACGTGTCAGCGCAGTTAAAATCAAAAATAAAAACACAACCAATACACATTTTAAAAACAGTTTAAACAAGGCTAAAACAATGCTTCAGCACAAGAAAGGGTTCACCCTTGCTACTTACGGCTTCGTAGTGTCCTTGCTAAATAAAATAATTTTCTGTATGGGTATGGTTGCATGTGACAAATGCTCTGCATGCCAATTGCTTCTTTTACTTTTTCTGGGTTTGCCAGTGGTGAGAAGCACTTTAGTTCTTCTTCATTTTGAGGCTTGAGGGTGTAATGATAGTTGTTTGTGATGATCTACTATTATCCTACTCATCATATGGTCATGTTTGCTAAATTGTACACATGTCATGTTATGATGCAATACCACAACAGAGGTGACTTCTATCCACAGGATTCCTTGCGTGGTGGTCAGGGTCCATCATATCTGTGTGATCTTTCTTGATATGTGAACAGCAGTGTTGATGTAAGGTCATCTTGTGATGGCCTGTCTTCCTAGTCACATGGGTAAATTTGAACGTGTGCACTTAAGCGGTCATAAAATGTGAAGGGGTGACTTTGTCAGTAGTGTTGATGTGTGTGTGCCCCTGCAATGCCAACTGCACACATGCACAATCCAGGTAATGAGTGCCTGTTTGTTTCAATTGTCTGCCATGTGCTCCAGATTGTGGGAGTTGTAGGTTGAGCACTGTGCAGTGTGTTGGTGTGTCCTTGCACTCCTGAGGAACACCTACTTGTTGTTGCTGCCAGTTGTAAGTATGCAGAGTGCGTGACAGTCAAGTCGGTGTTGTGTTTTGTTGATAAGCCATGTGTCTTGTTACTGTTTGTGCACACTGTGCAGACCTTCCCAGCCACACTGACATTATTTGTGAGTTTTCTCATGCATTGCTGTCACTTGACCCATTTTTGGCTCCAGTATGGTATGTGGTATGTGGAGTTAGGCCATCCCCCATATGTGCTTCAGATGCCTACACATTTTGAGTAACTCCTCTATGTGTTTGTGTACTGTAGACTCCTCACCTGTCCACTACTGAAGTACACACCACTTCAATCTCATGTCTTCCATCCCATGGCTTGCCAGTGTGTGAGCCTCCCCACCACTTCATAGTGTGACACAATGCTGTGTGAGGCTGATCTGTGTACATGACCAATGTGTTACTCAGGGCAGTAACCCAATTAGTTATGTGCTATTTTGTTGTACTGGTTTGCAGTCATAGTTGCTCATGTGTAGTCCAAATGTTCTGGCAGCACAGTCCTCTGGTCATGTTGTTTGCACCTGGGTGTCTGTGAGTTCTGCATCTGTGGGTGATGGGTAAGCTGTGTTTGCTGAGGTACTGCTACCCTTCCGGAGTGTGATGTTCTCTGAGTGCTATGCTGATTTGTGTTGTGGGAGTACATGGTGTGGCACTCATATCTGTGTGCTACTGATTTGGTTAGTGTGCACACAATGCTTGTTGTTTATGCAGTGTTGTCAGTGTATGTTGCCTTGTACTTGCTTGTTGTGCATCCCTCGGATGTCCAGCTGAGTTTGCTATGAGATGGATTGGTATGTGCCTCTGTTGCATTTTTTTTGTGGATGTATACAGTGTTTGGCCTGGGTTGGCTCTTTCTACTGACAGATGCTATGTGTGTGTGATGTTCTATTTGCATGACATTGTGAGTGAGTAGTTGTTGCTGTGTTCAGATGTGTGTCACAAGTGTAGTGTGCATTTCTTGTGTGTCTGTCACATGCAGAAAGCTGGATTATTGTTCCTGATCTTGTTTTGAGTGCACATTGGTGGTTTGTCCTCCTATTTCTGACCTGTCACTTGGCAGGATTGTGCAAGTGCATGCTTGTGGTACACTATGACACCATGTTCACTTGATGAGTGGTGTGGTGTCTCTGTGTTATCTGATTGTCCCATTGATCCCAGTTAGTGTTCAAGATTGATTTTTGATGATGCAATTCTTGTTTGTGTTGGGGTATGGTGTCTGTGCATTGGCCCTGAGTGACAATGTTGTGTACTCCTATTCTGTTTAGGTTCACATTGCCTTTCCACTGTTTGGCTGCCCATGTGTGGGCGTGTTGGACTTCTGTGTATGTTGCTTGTGAGCTTTGTAATTGGCTAGTGTTTTTGTATCTGCAATGGTTCAGGCATCCCTGGGTGTGAGTGTGATGTTTGTGGGTGCACCCCAGGGAGTTTGATTGGCTGTCAGTGAACTCACAGGACATCTGTATGTTTGGCACGGGTGTTGAGAGTTACCGGTGTGAGGGGGGTGTGAATGTCCTCCTTGTGTTTGACAGTCAGAGAGTGTGACATTGAGCCATGTGTGTTGTGCTGATGACATACAAATGTCAAGTAAGTTGACACAGATGTGTGGCTGATCACTTTTGGACTTCAGACTCTTTCTATCATCCATGTGCCTATGCATGGGTTGCTTAGATGTATCTATGAGTTGTTCTACAGAGGTCACTTTGGTTTAATTTCACTCACTGTGCCACCCATGTCTGATTTGATGGCCTAAGGCTGGTGTGATATGGTCCTTCCTTTGCATGTGATGCACATGTGCTATGTGGCTTGCTCCATGGATTTCCAGCACTGTCCACTTCACTTTTGGCTGGCCCATTACTATCCTCCATTGCGGCTGACCTGTGGTATGAGTATGTGGCAGACTGTCAGTGTGGGATATTTGTGAGTGACTTGACAGGCAGTGTGAACAGTTCAGTGGATTTTCATGTGCAGTGTGAGTCTTCATTTTGTAATTATACTCAGTTTGCTTTACATGAGTGGAAGGTAGGTGTGAGAAAGAGGGTTGTCCAGCCCCTGAGCTTCTGTGCAGGGTGTTCCTCTTCACCCCCACCGTCCAAGACAGGCTCCCTTATCCTCTGGTGTGTGATGCTCAGGGTATGGGGACACCTGGCAGATGAATTTTGCAAGGGGGGCACAGGAGAAGCACACAGCATGTTTCCAAATGGGTCTGGGAAGTATAGTGCGTGCACGGTGGAGGTAGAGCCCTGTAAATCTTTGTGGACTGTCCATGCCTGGTGCTGGCCCTGCCTCCTACATTGTTTGCAGGTTTTCCTGTGTCTACACCGCTGCGGTGACGTGAATGAGACATTGCAGTAATTTCATGGTTGATGGGTGACCCAGATGCAGAGGTGGGGGTTTCTAACAGGTCGGACATGTTTAGGTACACTGGGGGATATGTTCCTGTCCCAACCAGAGTGTCTGATGTGGACAGGAACCGCATATCAGCACAGGAGTTATGTGTTGGGGTTCTGTGCGGAGTATTGTATTTGTGTACCTGCGGCATTGTCCGCAATGGTGCATTATTTGCTGGTAGTAGATGAGGTACAGCAGCGGAAAGGCTTGAAGAGCTGGGTCTATTGCAGTCCGGACCAGGTGGAGGGAACCGGGAGTCTGGTTTTGAGCTCCGCTGTCGTGCTTCTGCAGTCTCCAGGTGGGTGGTTTCTCCGCTGCAGCCTGATAGGCTGTTTGGGGCATTGTGATTTGTACAGTGGATGGGACGTCATCCCACATGGCTGTGGGTCTCTATTGGCTCCCTCCACCGCAGAGTCGGGCGCAAATTTCTGGCGGTTCACGTCGCTCTGTGGGGCAGATAGAATATTGGCTATGTTTGCCCATTGTAATATGGCGGGCGCAAATACCGCTGCTGGAGTGCCGAAAACGTCATTTTCCGCCAGCACCGCGATTGTGCCTACTCCCGCCATCATAATTACCCCAGGGTTAGAATATCGTTTTTTAATTATTGTTTTGTATTTTAATATATATTTTAAATGTATGTGATGTAATTTTTTGGTATAAGTATGGTATATAAGCAATTGTATTTTAAATAATTAATAATTAGTTGTCAAGTAAGAATAATTAATTAATTGATAATTAATTGTGTTTATTGTGTCATTATTTATTTTTTAGGTGCAGGTTGTGGGGTTTATAGGGGTAAAAGGTGGGAGGTAATTTATTTGTAATTAATTAATAATTATTTGATAATAAATATTAATTTATTAATTGATAATTAATCATGTTAATTGTTTATTTAATAGTTTTTAGGTGTCAGCTTTGGGTTTATAGGTGATAATGTAATTTATAATTAGTTGCTAAATACTATTAGTTATTTAATTGAAAATTAACTTTAATTGCGTAATTGTTTTTTAAGTTTAATTTTAGGTGCGAGTTATGGGGATCATACGGGTAAAGGGGGTAAGTGAATTAATTTTAATACATTATAATTCGTTTTTTATTTAATAACGTTTACTTAATTTATAATTAACTATGTAATTGTGCAATGATTTTTTATTTTAAGATTTTAAATGTGCTTTGTGGGTTCTGTAGGGGTACAGGGTGAGTAGTAAATGAATTGTAAGCAATTGATAATCATTTTTTAAATTAATCTTAATTATTAATTTAATAAATGTTATCAGTATGTTGTCCGTGTTGTGGGGGATATATTGTGGGAATCACATTATTATAATGAATTAATAATTAATATTTAATTAATGTAAATTAGTTTGTTGACATATATATATATATTAATAGTGTAAATAATTTTATTGGTGCAGGTTATGAGTTTGGTGGTGTTATAGGGTGGGAAGTAACTAAACTAAATGTATGTAATAAATAATGTTTTTGTTAATAAATCATTATTAAATAAAAAAAATATTTGCATTAAAATTATTGTTGTATTTCATTCATATTATTATTTGTATGTATTTGTGATATGTATTTAACATCTTTTTTTACATTTGTAATATCAAATATATATATATACATATATATATATTTTCAACATTTTCATAATTGTATTTTGTTTAAAATTAAATTTAATTGTGTGATATATTTTTTTAAGTTTCATTTTAGGTGCAAGTTGTGGGGATCATAGGGGTAAAGTGGGCAAGTTAATTAATTTAAATAAATTATAACTTGTTTTTTATTTAACATTTACTTAATTTATAATTAACTATGTAATTGTGCAATGATCTTTTATTTTTAGATATTAGATGTGCTTTGTGGGTTGTGTAGGGGTATGGGGTGAGTAGTAAATTCATTTGAAGCAATTGATATTCATTTTTTTAATAATATTAGTTAATAATTTAATAATTAACTATGTTAATTGTGTTATAATTAACTGTTAAATGTTATGAGTGTTGTGCATTTTGTAGGGATATATTGTGGGAAGTACATTAATAATGATGAATTAATAATTAATATTTAATTAATGAAAATTAGTTTGTTGATGAATAATTATATTAATAGTGTTGGTGCAGTTATGAGTTTGGTGATGTTATAGGGTGGGAAGTAACTAAACTAAATGTATGTATTAAATAATGTTTTTGTTAATATATTATTTCTAAATAAAAAAATATTTGTATTAGAATTGTTGTATTTCATTTATATTATTACTTGTAGGTATTTGTGATATGTAGTTACCATTGTTTTTTTAAAAATGTGTAATATTAAATATATATATATATATTTTTCAACATATTTATTATTTTATTTCATTGAAAATACTTTGTTTGTTTTTAATATTGAACTGACTGTAGTAGGAATAATACATTTTACCCCTCTGCTTCCTTACCTTTGCATTTATTAGAGTGGGAATAGCACATTTTACCCCTACGCATTTCAACACTTTTCCCTACCTTTGTACTGACTGGAGTGGGAATTTAACCTCTCCGCTATCCTACACTTTCCCTACTGCTGCACTTATTGGTGTGGGAATAGTCAATTTTATTCCTCCGCTATCCAACTATTTCCCTACTGTTACACTCATTGGAGTGGGAATAGTACATTTTACCCCTCTGCAATCTAACACTTTCCCTACTGTTGTAGTGATTGGAGTGGGAATAGTACATTTTACCCCTATGCATTCCAACACTTTCCCTACTGTTGTACTGACTAGAGTGGGAATAGTAAATTTAACCTCTCCGCTATCCAACACTTTCCTACTGTTGCACTTATTGGAGTGGGAATAGTAAGTTTTACTCCTCTACTATCCAACACTTACCCTACTGTTACACTCATTGGGGTGGGAATAGTACATTTTACCCCTCTGTAATCTAACACTTTCACCACTGTTATAGTGATTGGAATTAGAATATTAAGTTTTACCCCTTCACACTCCAACAGTTTTCCTACTGTTGTACTGGTTGGAATGGGTACAGTAAATATTAACTATCCACAATCCAACACTTTTACTACTGTCTTATTTATTGGAAGGAGATTTGTAAATTGTAACCAGTTTTATTTTTTATGTTGTGTGATTTGGGAGTAGTTCATTTATTATGTATTTAATTTAATAGTTTGCGTAGTATGATATAAATTGTAGTGGGAATAGTATATTTATTACATGTTATATTTTGGAGTTTATTTTATGCTCTTATAATTTATATTATTATGTTTTTGTTTATTGCAAATTATACTTTTAAATACTAACATTTGTTATGTGTAAAATAATTTTTACAACATTTAAAGAATTTTAAGTTGTTTAATTTTTTTTAACTTAATTATAACGGTTTGTTTTTTAAACCTGTTGGGGCTTATTATAATGTCGGTAGGGCAGAATTACTTGCCGGTCCTGAACAGTGTTCATATATATTTCCCTAAGGTAGAATGCATTATGGCCGTAAGCCAGCCGTAATGTATGCACATATAGTAAAATGGGAGGTGTGGTTCATCCCTGCACCCTGAGCAGGCACTTCAAGGTGCCTGACATAAGGTGCATCAATCAACACAGGGGCACCATAGGTGACACCTCAGCCTCCAACCTAAAGGGGTCCCTGCTGAGGGCCCCCCAAACATGCTTTCTGACATGGCTTCCATGATTATGTTTAATGGCTAGCCTAGCTGTGAAGGAGCTCCGCTATGGCAGTAGACCTGGATAATGCCAAAACGGTGTTCGTCAGTTACAGGATGGGAGCTGGTAATCAGGCCATGAAGGTGCGTGTGCTAGTACTGAAAGCTGACAGAGCGACCCACTGGGGTGTGATTTTAAATTAATTTACTGGACTGCTTGATGGCTCACATGAGTAAAACAAGGCTGCACTACGAGGACCAGAAGTCCGTGCGAATGGCAGTGCCCACTTGGACAGGGAACTCCTTTTAATTGAAATGCACCATCGACCTTGCACATCAGTGTAAATGAGCCTTAGACAAAGGGCAGGGGGCCCGAAATGCGTCAGCTGGACTGATATGCTGTGCACCTCCATTTTACTTGCACTGCAGCCCTGATTAAACCTGAAGAGCTTAATTTACCCGTGTGTGGGCTCCTTCATTTGAAGCAACTCTTGCGGGTTATGTTTAATGGCTAGCCTAGCCATGAAGGAGCTCTACTATGTCAGTAGACCAGGATGACGCAAAGCGGTGTTCGTCAGTTACAGGATGGGAGCTGGTAATCAGGGCATGAAGGTGCGTGTGCTAGTACTGAAAGCTGACAGAGCAACCAACTGGGGACTGCTTTACGGCTCACATGAGCAAAACAAGGCTGCACTACGAGAACCAGGAGGCCATGCGAGCGGCCACGCCCAATTGGGCAGGGAACTCATTTAAATTGAAATGCACCATCGATCTTGCAAACCAGTGTTAATGAGCCTATGGCAAAGGGCAGGGGGCCCGAAACGCGTTGGCTGGACTGATATGCTCTGTGCTTCCATTTTATTTGCACTGCAGCCCTGATCAAATCTAAAGAGCTTTATTACCTGTGTGTGGGCTCCTTCATTTGAGGCAACTCTTGCGGATTCTGTTTAACGGCTAGCCTACTCGTGAATGAGCTCCGCGATTTCAGTAGACCTGGATGATGCCTATAGTGCAAAACATTACAGAGGCACATGGAAACAGTGTTATCAGAGAAAAAGGGAGAGAGGTATTTCAAAACTTTATGTATTAGTGAAAGTTGTGAACTGTATACTGTAAATTTAATTAGTGGAATGCGAAAAGAATGCAACTCCAACATCCAGCTTTTAGACCATTTCTAGTCAGATTTTCACCTGAACATGTTTCCAGCTTTTATAATTGAAATGTGCGAGTAAGAACACTCTCGACCCCTGACCCGCGGTGTTCCAAGATTATTGTAATCACGAGTGGGTAGCACTCTCAAAATACAAGCATCATCGGTATTAGATGGGCATTTAAATTTGAGTTCGGTAGTCAGTGCGAAACGTGCGTGTTTAACTCACACTTTAAGGAGAATATTTCTCATTTGTTTGGATGCTTTACAAATATTGCATTTGCTCCATGTCAGTATTCTTTTGCATTTTAGCATTTGTATAGCGCTTGCTACTTCTACGAGGAGTGTTTAAGCGCTTACCCATTTTGATTACAAGCTGCACCTAGAAGGGTGTGTCGCTGATGGTACAGTTCAGAATCTATGTGGGAGCTGCTTTTATGTCAAGCGTGAGGACTACCGACTAGCTCATGTTTCTTATTGTCTTAGAATTTGAACGAACTGCTTGCAGTTGTATAAACTGTGCAATTTAACGGTCTGTATGAACCATAATCAGCCTTAACATGTTTTATTGTTATAATTAATCACAATGACATCTACTTCCCCATCTACAACGAGAAGGCAAAATGGGTTCGTACATTTGCATACGACTCCCATTTTATTTAACAATGTGTTATTCATGATGGAATGACCCTATTGTCTGGAAATGTAACCCTTGAATAATTTTTTTCAAATAAGTGAAATATAACTCCTCTAAAGCCATTTCTTGTGGCGTCCTATTCATATCAAGCCGGCATGATCCAATGGATGAACTGCAGAGCAAGAACAATCTAGTTGCATCCAGGCATGCTTGCTGGTGCAGTGATGTGCATCAATGGCTGATGACTAGAAACAGAAGCTTAATGGGAGGATAGAGAATAAAGAATTAAAATAAATGCAGCATTTTGGAATTGAAGGCAAACGCCTGTGCAGATTTAGTGAAGCAGAAAAGCAGAGCTGAGCTTGGAAAGGCTATTATCCACAGTGCTCAAATATAGCTAGTTTTAAACAAAATTCATCCATTTAAGTAAATGCAGTTAACAGCTCTGCCATGATTGCTCTTTATGCGTTCCAACAGTACAAAACAAAAATACGAGTTTATTATTTACCTTACTAATGTGGATTTCCATGCAGTGCCCCATGCTTTATTTTTTATGAGACCTGCTAAGTTAACTGGATGTCACACAACTATGGATTGCTTGGTAATCTCAGGGAACATGTAATGATATTTATCTTTTTTATGCAAACAAAAAAACACTGTTGAAGGGAGGCAAAGCAAAGGGAAGTTGCACAATCTGGAGAGGGAATGGAGACAATGTCTTGCTTGTCTGATGGATAGATCAGATGGTGGACAGATCAAGGCTTGAAACAGTGCAAAGCACTCACTGCTCCATAATTTCATTTTTGGAAAAACATGCATTCATTGGAGATATAAAGCACTTATCAACTTTATGAAGCCCTTTAACCTTTGGACTTAGGATACTTTATGGGGGATATTCTCAAGAACGTGGGATAATCATCGCCAAAATAGGTTAACACAATTTTTCATATCGCTGTGTTAACGTCCTATTCATAACACGGCGGTAACATGCGATAGTCTCCCGATAACGCTGCAAATGTCCACGATAAAATCACCAGGACGGCGATAAAAATCCAAACCCGAACGTGAAAAAAGTTGTGATGGGCACAACTGCGATAGAGATAAACAGCGCCACGCCTGCAAGTTTCACAAGTCAGGCAGGAAAATTCACTATAAAAGCGGCAACAAAAAACACAAACAAAACACATACAACTGCAAAGCACCATGGAGGTAGTCAGAGCAAGTACAGAGGACAACCAGAACGCCACAACCCCCACTGATGACCAGCCTGGGACCATCATTGGGGAGACTGTGGCAGGAGTTGGGAGACTGGACACTGCACAACAGGACCTGAGCCTACAGCAACAGGGTGAGTAATGAGCAGGAACTGGTGGGACGGGGGAGATGGGCACAATGGCACACAAGCACAATTAAGTATAGCACATTTGCGGACAGACCATGCCCAAGAGTCACAACTCCGACCAAGAGCCCAATTTACCCAAGTCTGCAACATCTCAGCACTGTACAAGCACAGAAGTGAAAGCCACACAGCCTAAAAGGGATAAGTGCCCGCAAAGCCAGAGCCGAAGGGGCAACTCACCCACAATGCAGCACACACACATAAGAATCCGAGACCCTCAACATTGTCAACAATGTGGTACAAACTGCAACACTTTCACAACAGAACAGAGGACACAACTGCTACCGCTTGTGTGTAGAAAATGGCCATTTGCATTTGGCATAGCAGGAAACTGTGATATGACAATGTACAAGTACAACCTCACATCCTTGATAAAATACCTTTAAGCAAGGACTTCTGTCTGCGGGGTGTCTTTTTGTTGTTCTTTCGTCGGGTGTGGGAGTTGTCATCAGCTGCTATGGTATCTGTCAGGGGGTGCCGGGCACATGCAATTCCGAGGTTGGAGGTGCAGATGTACTCCCGCCTGATAGTTCAAACAAAGGAGCTTTCAACGATAATGTTAGTTTGTCATCTGCTTGCATTCAGGAAATGTAATATGGCTTGTTGGGGTGGGGTACAGGATGTGTGCGACTTTGGGATTCATGTTTTATATGCCTTGCATGTGGCAAATGTGCCGCATCACTGTGTTACGTTGCTTCACAGCTGCTTCTCACTCTGAGCCTATTTACTTGTGTGCACTGCCCTGTTGCATCACTTGCACTCCTACAGCACACCATTGCCATGTCTTTCTGTGCATTTCCACAAGCCTGACAATGACACACTGATGTTGGCCGTTGAAGGTGGGCGGCCACGTGAATGTAGGCCTGTGGTAAGAATAGGGCGGACACAGATGTAGTTCATGCCTGTCTGAACTCGCGCTGTGAGTAGGGCTAGGCATTTGGCTCATGCCTCGGCAATACAGATACACACAACACTTGGCATGTATGAGCCAAGACCCTGAGCAGTTTTGCGCTCCTTAATTTGTCTGTTTGTGCGAGCTCACCCTCCAGGTGCATGCTACCTTGCAACATTGTATAATGTGGGCCAGGGAGACACTAAAACAGACACACGCATTAGTTACTTCCTTGTCCAGTCTAGAACTGAACTACGCCCAGAGCCGCGGGCACATTCTGCACACTCCTACACTGTACTGGCATCTGCTGGCCCTGCCCACTTCGATTACACTTACAGGGGGAGGGGACAAAGCTACATAACCGAGGTCTTCCCCACTGCCAGAGGTAACTTGGTTGCATTCGCTGTCCACAGCACAATTTAATGTGGTAGGGCTCAGGGCCATCATGTATACATAATGAACACAGGGACAAACTTAGATAGTGGAACTGGAAACGGGCACGTGCACCTGGCCCCTTTTTATTACCTTGTCCACATGTCCAGTGACGCCTGCGCTAGATGGGTGTAGGGTGAGTGTAACCCAGCCTTCAAGGAGTGGTTGGTGCTGGCAACAACTACAACAGTGATCATTGGATCACACACACAGATTCAATCATAAAGGGTCCATGACTTGTGTTGCACTAAGGTAGCGGCACCAGATCTGAAAACACACACAAAAGATTCTATCATAAAGGGCCAATGACTTGTGTTGCACTGAGGTAGGGGCACCAGGTCTGAAATCACACACAAAAGATTCTATCATAAAGGGCCATTGACTGCACTGAGGTAGGGGCACCAGAGATGAGCATGCTCCAGTGAAGAAATTGTTAATGTCACTTCTGGATATTCCTGCTGCTTCAGTTGACATTATTGCGTCTGCTGTCCACAGTACGAAGCTCAATCATAAAAGGTCCATACGTTGTGGTGCACAGAGTTAGTGGCACATGGAGAGCTCAGCGTGTGCACAGCCAGCGATAATGGTGTGTCCTTGCAGGTCAGGATTGGATTGGATATTTGTGAGCCCTGCTGACCGCAGTGTAGGCCGGAGGCAGTGGACTGCAAAGGCCCACAGCCACATAGTGTTGACTTGAGCTGCACAGAGTTAGTTGCACCTGAATCACTCAGCGGTAAGCGCAGCCAGTAATGATGTGTTGTCCGGGCGGCCGCACCAGATGCAATGTCTGTTGCCTACTGGACTCTGCAATTAATAAATCAAGAATGAATTTGAATTGTGAGCCCTGCTGACTGCAGCCTAGGCTGGAGGCAGCGGTCAGAAAGGGCACAGCCACTTGGCGTGGGGGAACATCGTTTACGACGCGGTTTTACACCGCAGTGCCTTTACCACGCAGCTATTACAACGCAAGTCGTTACTACGACTTGTGCTGGATGGCACTGTGGGATAAGGAATCTTGCAATTTTATATTCTAACACCTTCCCTACTGTTATGGGGACTGGTGTTGGATTATAAAATTATAAGATTCCTAAATCCACACCCTCCAAAGCAAGTCGTTGTAACGACTTGCGTTGTAAGACTTGCGTGGTAAAGGCATGCGTTGTTACAACATGCGTTGTAACAACGTACATCCACTTGGCGTTGACTTGAGCTTGAGCTGCATGGAGTTTGTGACACCTGAACTACTCAGCGGTATGTGCAGCCAGTGATGATGCGTTGTCCGGGCGGGCCGCACTGGATGCAATGTCTGTTGCCTACTGGACTCTGCAATTAATAAATCAAGACTGAATTTGGAACCTGCTGACCACAGTGTAGGCCGGAGGCAGTGGTCAGAAAGGGCACAGCCACGTGGCGTAGACTTGAGCTGCATGGAGTTAGTGGCACCTGAAGCACTCAGCGTGTGCGCAGCCAGTGATGATGTGTCATCCGGGCGGGCCGCACTGGATGCAATGTCTGCAATTAATAAATCAAAACTCAATTTGAATTGGGGGACCTGCTGACCCCGGTGTAGGCCAAAAGCATTAGTCAGCACACACATGACTCTGCTGTGCTGGGCTGCTGGGTGCGCTTGGGACTAGTATTGCAAAAGCCAGTGATCGGCAAAGGAGGTTAGCGGTCACGGCGGCGTCCACTTGGCAGGGTGAGGGGCGCCGTCCTGGCAGATGCGTTGGCCATTCCGGAAGTGAACCACGCCAATAAACCCAGCCTATTTATTTACACTCCTATGCATGACTGGCGTACGCCGTACCAGCCCACTCCACTTACGCTGACAGGGGGGGGGCGACAAAGCTACATGCCCACGGTGTTCCCCCCTGCCTAAGGTGACATGGTTGTGTCCATTGTCCATAACACTACAGACACGAGCATTATATCTCCACATGGACATGTCTGTGCTCTGCATACTAAAGTCTGTCCAGCACATCACCACCACACTTGGCATTGTGTACATTCTTATTCATGGGTGAGTTGTCTCCTTCACATAGACTTGGTTACCACCTCTCCTCACATTCTTCAAATGTGCGACTGTTGACCATACCATTTTCGGAAGGTCTGCTGTCTTGTTCTGAGCTGCCTCTATGGTAGTCCAGGAGGGTGGGCCAGGTTGGGCCTGGGGGTGGTGGCAGTGAGTGTTGTGGCCCTCTTGGTTCTCTGAGCTTCATGATCATTGGCTCCATGGCATCTGTTGGTCTTCAGATGTGGCTCTGGGCTGGGCTCCCTTGCATACTGCAGTTTGTCGTCCTGCTTAACACCAGTAAAAGGCAGGCATTAAGTCCCTGCTGCTAACGCGCCTTATCACCTGTTTTTGGATCGCATTGCAGATCTGGCTAGTCGTTGAGAATGTCGAGAAGTTGTCTTTTCGTGTGTTTTTGCACGGGAACACCAACTCTGCATCTCATTAGCGTTAGTTGTTGCTCAAATCCGAGGCGATGTTTTTTGTGGTAGCTATCGCTGGAAAACTGGAGATATCGGCAGTTTGCACCAGCTTGAGAATAGTGCGATAAATCTATCACCACTTTTACAGTGCTAAAGTGACGATAAATTGGCAATAAGTCCTTGGGAATATGCCCCTATGTCTGTATTTTACCCGCGACCACCTAAGTACAGAAGCGCAGCATTGCCCTGACTTTAAAGGCTGATTTAATTATCTGGGCCTTTGCCACGTGTCCATTATTATATATAATTTGACCCTTGCTAATTTATACGTATTTTTCAGCCAGTGTTTCAATGGCATGTCTTCACCCTTAGGGCAGTATTTGAAATAGTGGTGGGCCAGCATACAAGTGCTCATCAATGTTTAGGTGGTTAAGATGAACACCTTTAGCTCTTCACATAGATGTGGATGGCCAGTGATTCATTGTTAAATAAACATCGGCTGTTTAAAACACTTTTTAATCAACAAGCACATTGTGAAGCCTAGTGAATGAAGGTTAAACAGCGAGGTTTTGTTTAGCTCTGAAGCCTGCACGGAATATGAGTAACCATCACCAGATAGCTATTATTAGGGTCACCTGGCAGCTATGATTGAAGCTGCAGGTGAAGCGCGCCTCTCAGGTCCTCATGTCCCAGTGACACTGCACCTTCTTCCTCAGTGATAACCATGGCCCTGCCCTGGAAGTCTTTCACAATAGAGCAGGCAAAGATTGACTTTCAGTGTCTCAGAAGTTCAGGTATATTTTCTGCCCCAAACAGACAGCTTGTATTTGCAAATTTGTTTTGCTGGGAAGTAGTTGTAAAAATAAAACACTAAGCTTAAATTATATGGAAACTATTTGGTATAATAATATTAAAACTCTGGAACAATTAGCTTAATGTTCCTGTCTATAACTTGTTCTCTAACTACGCCTGCGTCATTACGAAAGGTAGGCACTCAGTCCACCTCTGTCAGAGGTGACATGCCAAATACTGGACGCCCAAATTACTCTTCCTCTTTGTGAAAACTCACAAGAGGCGATCTGTACCCCATGGATGTATGACATTACAACGCATGCCTTTACATCGCATGCCTTTACAACGCAAGTATTACAACGCAGTCCATTACAACGCATAGTGCTTTGGGGTGCTGGATAGTGAATAGTTTAATTTACTATTCCAACTCCAGTCCCCGTAGACACAAGGGAAGGTTATTGGATAGTAAATTAACCTATTCCCTATCCTAGAGCGCCCCCCAGAGCAATGCGTTGTAATAGTTTGCGTTGTAATGGTTGCGTTGTAATGGTTGCGTTGTAAAGGCTCTGCGATGTAAAAGTTGCGTTGTTGAGGTTGTTTACCGTACCCCATGATTCAAACAATACAAAAGGCCAAAGAATTTGAGGATGCTACACTTAAAACAAGATTACTGCAGTTTTCCCACCAGAAAACTAGGAAGAGCTTACTTTCCTATTGGGCTTTTACTATGGGGGAACTTGAGCAGTTTCTCCAGTAATTAAAATGGTCTGTACAGGAAATGCGCTGTAGGGCAGTGTCAGGACTGCCACTGAGGTGGAGTGAATGTGAGTGGTAAAGGCAAACAGCTGTAGTACAATGGCGCCCGAACTACACAAGCAGAATTGGCGTATTCATGAATTGGCTATGTAG
This sequence comes from Lissotriton helveticus, assembly GCF_964261635.1. Lineage (NCBI taxonomy): Eukaryota > Metazoa > Chordata > Amphibia > Caudata > Salamandridae > Lissotriton > Lissotriton helveticus. Next base: position 525,667,728 of record NC_136061.1, read on the forward strand.
GACCTGATTACTAAAGTTTTATATACCAATTAGCCTTTGTTCAGTTCAGGAAATAGGCACATTTGTTCGTGCCATAATTCACAATCATAATTTGCACGTATGCAAAACTGGATGTGTGTGCTTGCACATACACAACTCATCCCAGTGTAAAGATTCCCCTTGGAGCATGACAGAAGGTGGGTAAGGTGCATATTCAAGTGAGCGTCTTATTTAGAAATGGGAGCAGTATAATCGGCTCTACGTGTACTTCCGCTTTCATTATGGTAGTCCCTAACAGAGGCTTGACAGCTGCTGAAAAAGTTGCAATGCATCTAGGGAACACAAATACCTCCTTCGTATTGCAGACCACATGCACCACTGCTCATAAAACGAATGATTGGTGGAACACTGATTTATATACCCAACCTGAATGAGAAGTGTAAATATAAGTTAAACATTGACATGCATGGTCATCTATAGGTCCACAGATTAGTGAACTTCCATGGGAGACGTTAATGCGAAGGCGGCAGCCTGCTCACGTCTTCAGGCCCCTGTCTCTGTGAGCACATGGCTAATGAGAGTCAGTTAATAACACAGGAGCATTGGCATCTGTGATGCTTTTCCAAGAATGAATGTCAGGTCTTACACTGTGTTCACAACATCTACACTTACTGCCCTCCCCCAGCTTGCACATCTCAATCTGGAACCAAGCCCTTCTGAGATGAGACTATGTATGAATATTTCTAAGAGATATTTTGCCTGTTTAAATTGGCCCTTATTACTGTCAATTTTTCTGTGCATTGTGTGAAGTAGGGAATACAAGGGCAGCCATCGAAATGCATGATCTGAACTCTTCAATTCAACAACAATATCCTACTTAGCTGCTTATTCAGAGAAATGTTTTCCTCTTGTATCGGTTTCTCATTTGGTAAATAAACACATTACCATTTCACAATTAAGAAAACACTTTTTAGTTATCCAGGTTTGTAGTTACTTAATTTTCTATATATGTAAAATAAATATCTATTGATGAGATTCATATTATGTTTTCTGGATTTGTTAAACACACCTGTCAGCCATGAGTGTATCCAGGTAATTCAGCAGATGTGTAGGTTCAGCCATAGTAGATGTGGGTCATCCGAAGGAGATCCGCGGGGTCAGTTGGAGAGCCAGGTCTTCAGCTTCTTGTGAAAGTCGAAAAGTGATGAAGAGGTCCTCATGTGTTGGGGGGAGGTCATTCCAAGCATTGGTGATGATGTATGAAAAAAGCGTGACCTCCAACTCTGTCTATGTGGCGGCGTGTGATACATGTGAAAGAAAGAAACACGGAATGCAGTTATCTGGGGGTTGGTAGAAGTGTAGGTGGTGGTTGAGGTCGGTAGATGTGGAGGGCCTAGAATGTATGTGTGAGCAGCTTGAATTGGCAGTGCTTCTGGATGAGGAGCCAGTGGAGCCCTCTGAGAAGCGGTAAGATGCAGGTGCAGCAAGAGAAGTCGAGGATAGGTGTGGCAGCGACGTTCTGAATGCTCTGAAGTCTCTGTATGAGGTGGGTTGGGATTCCGGTGTAGAGTGTGTTGCCGTAGTCTAGCCAGCTCATGATGAACGCTTGAGTTATAGTATGTCTGGTGGCTTATGGTCGCCAATTCAAGATCGTACATAGTATTCATAGGATGAGGAAGCAAGAGGTGGTGACTGTGTTTACCTGAGGCCAGTGGTGGATGATGACTTTTGACAGCGGTGGGGTGTAAAAGTGACTGTCGAGGGAGTTAACTGTCTCTCATCAATACAGTAAATAAATAAAAACGCTGTCACTAGAAGACAAGAAAGAAACATTTTCCTTTGTTTTTTAATTCGAGTGACAGCGTTTTTGTTTATTTTACTTTATTGACTACCAGCTGAGAAGGATTTAGAACGAGGCAGACTCTCTAAACGTACATACTGCAGTCCGTCCCCACATGCTGAATTGCTAATTGTGCCTCACAGTGGTCAACAGTCGGCTCTTTCGGCAGCAGTGCTCTAATTTTCACTCCTTCACTGCTAGTACAGTGGCATCAGCTGTGCACGAGAGAGAGAGAGGCTGCCACAGGCAAATGGACAGTCACTGTGTAATTGCAAAAGAAAGCCACATGGTGAATGGTCAGGTTGTGGAATTCTCCTACCCCCACGTTGCCTCTTGTGGCCGGGCGTACGACTATAGGCTACACCTCTAAAACCAATCCTGATTCTGCTTTCAGACTGTTTATAAAAGTAAACAGCATAAAAACAGCACCGAGATTGGTTTGGTCAGGCAAATCATACGATTCATAGAAGACTGGGAATCTGCATCTGTGTTCTCCCGGTCTCCTAATATTACATGGATTTGAGAGGCTTCAAGTGTGCATGTCGGGCTGTACATACCAGAACAACTGTCCAACCAGACGTGCGCACTTCAGATGCATTGAGCATGTTCAATACATTATCTCTTTTGTCAGCTTTGGCCCGTCCTGAAAGACACCACCTGATTCGACACAACAGAAAGAGTGCCATGGTCCTGGCTTTGGAAACAGAAAAAATGAGTGTTGCGTGACTCACAGCTGGGGGCAGAGCAGTGCCCTTTTGCCCTAATGGAGAAACCGCCCATGCCTGGTTCCATTGTGACTTTTTTAGGGATGAGTGCTAAGTTTCTGGCTTGTTATGATGGGATTGGCATGGGTCCTAGTTCCACTGGCCACCAGGGAAGTCTTAGGGTCAACTCTTGTTTCTGAAGAACTGTTCTTCCATTTTGTCTGGGTTAAGCTTTAGACAGTTCGGTTTAATCCAGTCTGCCATGCTGGTCACACAGCTTATGAAGCTGTTTCTGGTGGTGTTGGCGTTGTCTGTCAGGGACAGGATGAGCTTGTATGTCAGGGACAGGATAAGCTGTGTTTCGTCAGTGTAGGATATGATGTCGAATCGGTGGGCTGTGCTGAGTGAGAAACAGTGTTAAAAACTGTGGAGAAATTGAGCAGGATGAGAGCTGCAGTGTCTCCACAGTCGAGGATAGTTTGGATGTCGTTGGTGGCCACAATGAGGGCAGTTTCTGTGCTGTGGTTGTTGCTGAAACAAGATTGCATGTTGTCCAATAGTGGATGACTTTCTAGGTGCCTGGAGAGTTGTTTGTTAATCACCATCTCCATGACTTTGGTGGGGAAAGGTAGTAGTGAGATGGGAAATGTGTATGCATTAAGCATTAAAGGTGACAGGCCGCTTTAGAATGCTTTTTGCAGCTGCAGTGTTGGAATTTTTATTTCAATCTCTATTTCCACTTCATTTGTTAATGTACATTTTATTGAATATCATTAAGGTGGAGTTGAATGCAAACTTAAGTGGAAAGTGACAAATTGTATAATTCAATAGTAATAGCTATCATAGTCTTCTCAAAAAAGTGCACATTATTAAACCAAAGAATAATCTTTTTAACTAGGACATGAGCCAGAGTAAAGGAAAAGCCGGGATTCACCAGTGAGTAGCCAATGTGGTGCACAACTGTCAGATTCATGTCAATTTCATATGTTCTAGTGAGTACTGGGTAACAGCCAGTCCCACCACTGAGGTGCTTCACAGGTGGTACCGCACACCATCCCCTCTATGAAAGTTATAAGAGTCAGTACCAACTCTTGAGAGGAAGAGTTGCTCCTCTTTCAAGTAGGAACCCTTTCTGTTCCTCCCCAGCACACCTATGTTGCTTCATGGAGCTGTAATGAGGGGTGGTTTACTGAGTCGTCATACAAAAACAATTATCTGAATAAAATACGTTGTCTAATCAGAGTTGTTTAAAGGCATGGGTAAAGTGGGCAACTGGTTCAGACCCTCACCTTCCATTGGGCCCCCAGGTACGTGATTTAGAAAGTCAGAAGAACCATAATAATAGCAATGTGCATAAGAATCAGATTCTATTTAATGTAACTTCTGGGAATGCACAGATGTTTGTGCATATCTTAGTGTGTATGCCGATCTGTCATCTTCATGTTATTAGGCATACAATGGCAATTGAATTAAAGATTTTTCTTTTCGGTTTTACGTCTCTATTCTTACTTCATTGCACTTCTTCTACTTCATTCTCCTCTTGTTACCTCTGCTTCTGCTTACCTCTACGTCTCTATATTATACCCTCACTCTCTCTAGTTAATGTCTACTTCATCTTGGTTTACCTCATCTTTCTTTCAGTTCACCACTTTGTCTCACAACCTTCTCTACCTTTCTATGACTTCACTTCACACTCCGCCACTCTCTGTGCCTATCACTACATCTCTACCCCCTCTGTCTTACTCAACTCTTTGTCTCACTCCACTCTGCACTTTCAGCTCTGGTTTAATTTTACATCCATTAATATCAGCTGTCTCTCAAGCTCACCTCTCTCTCCCTTTACCTCACATGCACATATTTCTCTCCTCTTTATGCTCCTGTTCCATCTACCTCACCCCTCTCACATTTCTCGCCACCTTACTATTTACTTTCAACCTTTCTTTCATTGCTTCTCCCTCTCACTGCATTATTTATCTCTGAAGTAGCTTTTTTAGTTCAACTCAATGTCTCAACCTCACCTGCCTGTCTTATAACTTTTTTCTCTTTATACATCTCTCTATCTTACCTCTGTCTCTACCTCTTTCTCTACTTCACAAATCACTGTCTATCTCACAGTTCCTACCTCTCTCACTCTCTGTCAATTTTCCCTCTCTTCATCCACGTTGGCTATGCATCCCTTCTTTACATGTTTTTTCTCAAAACCCCATCACCTAATCTTCCTTTCCGCCCTTCACCACTTTACTTTCTCCTATTGTCTCTACCTTGCTGCTCTCTTTATCTGATCAACCATTCTACTACCATTCTCATATTATAAATCTATTTTTCTCATCTTCATCAACTTTGCAACTCTGTCTGTCAGTCTGGCTCTACCTGTTTTGGCCTTTACTTCCCTCTAATTAATCTATCCCTCTTCATTCTCTTAATATGTCATCCATTGATGTACTCAACACTTCTCCCTCTCTTTTGTTGTATGAGTTTATTAAGAACAGCAAAAAGAACAGCAATACAATAATTGTTATAAGTCCTATTAACAAAAATTAAAGATGAAAACAGTAAGCGTGAAAAACAATACATGTAGAAAAAATTGTCAAATGTTATTGTAAATATGAGAGATATAAATACTACGCTGTACAAATATTAAAAATTAAATTTGGTCTACGGGGAAAGCAGGTGGAAGGAGCACAGTATGTAACTACATTATATAAAATTAGAAAAGTGATAAATGAAAAAAACAATGTAGACAAAAAAGAAGAAACATTAACAAAATACCTATAAGTTTATGACATTATGTCAATCAAATAGTAAAACAAAGGCAATATAGTAAATTCAAGGTGGCTTCTTTACTTCATCTGATACAGTGAAACCTGTGTTAGTAGATGAGGTGGAATGGGATAAATATGTAGTTAATGGAAGCTAGAAGTGATCCTCCTTAATATCTAGACATATAGGAGAGACTAAGGGGGTAATTAGGATGGCGGACGGACTTTGTCCGTCCGCCATCCTGTCGTGGGCATGGACCTTCCGCCATAAGGGCGGAGGTGCCGTGCCTCGAATCAGGATGCACCCGCCACAGTGGCGTGTGCATCCCGCATTTTTAACATTGCGGCGGGCGGTGCTGAAAGCACCGTTCGCCGCAATGCCAAAAATGCATGTTGTGCGTTACAAAGCACAACATGACAGGCACCGCGCAGTGCCTGGCATGTTGTACTTTGAAATGCAGAGGGGTACCATAGGTACCCCCCATGTGCAACCCCACCCCCCTTCACCATGGGGGCCCACAACGGGCCCCCAAATCAAAGACCATATGCATTTCCGTGGCGGCATTGCCGCCACGGAAAGGCATTCCCCGAAGCACATCCTAATATGGCTGGCGGTGTCTGCTAGACACCGCCACCATATTAGCCCTGTTCCGCCATGGTCGCATGGTGACCGCGGTGGAAAAGCGGCGGACGGTCTTCCCGTCTGCCGCGGACCCCCCAGCCATCCTAATGTGGTGGGGGTTCATTTCAGTCAGGATGGCGGACGGATTGCCCCCGCCGGGCCGGCGGTGGCTACCGCCAGCCCGGCGGGGGCAATCCGTCCGCCATCCTAATCGACCCCATAGTTAGTATCTAATCTATGATGAAAGCGAATAGCATTTTATTTGGATCTAAAATAACATTCTGGGCTTGTTTCCAGTTTGATGTTATTAGTTGAAAAGCAACAACCAACAAGAAATCTGGGATTGGGCATCCATAGATCTTTTCTTTTGCGAGATGAAACATATTATAGAAACCCCTTGCCTCTGTCTTAACAGAATACCAAAACATTGTAAAGGAAGAATCAGGTGTAGTGTTGATAGCAAACAATTCAGAAGCAAAGGCTTCAAATTGGTCTGTGAATTTAGAATCCAAAAGTAGAGAGGTATTAAAGTGCCATCTACCTACATGTGGTAAAAATGGTATCATGTCAAGGTCCATATATACTGGTGTTTGATCAGATGTTAAAGTTGATCCTATGTCAGATTGAAGGGCATGTTGGGCCAAAGATTTATTAGGAAAAAGATAATCCATGCAGATTGTGAGTGGTGTGGAATGGAGTAAAAAGTGTATTCCCGTAGATACGGGTGACATAACTGCCAAATATCAACTAATGATTTACACTGTATTTCTGGATTTGAATTGCGAGTGGATTCTAGGATGAACAAATTTGACTATCGAATGTCTATTCAATATGGTATCATGAATTTGATTGCAGTCACCACTATTTTTTTTCTTTATTGCCTTTTTTAAGATACAACAGGTACAATGTACATATCCATAGGATGCAACACTATAACACATCAGCTCCACATACTGTTTCAAGTTACATCAGTATAAATTACTAGTATAGCCATAAAACAGTTTACAGTATGTCTACACTCATTTGTTGGCACTCACAGACTGGAGTAGGAGGTACACCTGGTGCTACTTACCAGAAAAAACCCAAGTTATAACAAGAACAACAGGGCTGGTTTCCAAACTTGGTGTCTGTAATACATGAACTTTTTAAAATGAATTTGCACTTTAATCATGGGCTTTAAAGCTTCTTATAAACTGTAGGAGGCTTCTTAGCATGAATTAGTTGTTAATTGTTGTATATATATTTCACTTTGTATGCTGCTATTACCCAGCCCCGAGAGCCAACAAAGAATTATTCCATTTATAGGGGCTCTCTCACACAAAAGTTTTTGAAGGCTTTGTATTCTAACCATAAGTTTTTACTGTTTGTCACTATTTGCTGGAGGCATTTATATCATGAAATATTAGATCATTGTTTTATTTGCTGTGCTTTGTACATTGTTTTTATTATGTGATTCCCAGCTATCTTTTAATTGTAACTTGTTTTTAATATTCTCTGGTATGTTGTCTCTCTATTCGGTATGCATCAGGCACAACTTGTATGGCTGTGTCTTTTATGGTTTTTAACCGAAATAAAGAGAGTTGATGATGATGAACAAGAACAGAAAAGAAAATAGAAAATGGCAATGGGGAAAGAGTCTCTACTTTTCAATTTTACATGTAGTGTATTGCAAGTGGGTTCCCATATTACAATACCAAACCATTATTAGAAGCTCCAGAGGGGCAGGACTATGGGTACCTAGTGAATCTATAACAGTGATCAAGAGGGTGAGTGCAATATAATCATGGGGGAAGGGGAAACTGCATGTGAGAGGGGTGGCTTACTCCCTGTCTTGAACCCCGGGGATGGAGATTGTGACCCAGGTGTACCGGAGTGGTGGTCAGCTCCACCATCAGAAGCCGCAGGTGGGGTATCCACCAGTTAATCCTCGATGGAGATGAGATATGCCCTCCAATAAGGGGGATTAGATGCAGGGTCTGATCAAATCTTTAAGCCATAATGGGATGGGGGAGCCAAGTGTGATTTCTAGCACCTTCTGCCCCCCTACAGCAAGTCGTTGTAACGACTTGTGTTGTAATAATGTGCAATGTAACAACGCAATTGTTGTAATGACCATGATGTAATGGCATGTGATGTATCACATGAGTTGTAAACAACGTTTTCCGAGAAGGGTACTCCCTGTTACACTGCTCCATTGGTCTTGTTATTCTTTTAAATACGTAAGTGTCCAGGTCTACCACTCGTCCACAGATTTATTAGATGGAAATCTAGGCAAGACACTGAGCACTGCCAGATCCTCCCTACCATTTTGGACAGAGTTACCGCACTCACCCTTGGGTCTCATCGCCATCTCTAAAATGCTAGTACTTCCCAGACTGCTGTACTTCTTCACAGCCCTCCTCCTCCAAGTGCCCCAGAAAATCTTTCAGGACTTAAGGTCACTACTGGTAGTTGTTACACAGGGTAAGAATAGGAAGTGGGTTTTGCTCATCAAACTATAAGCACCACTATCAGAGGGGGGATTGGGAGCCCGAACTATGAGTGGTAATATTCAGCTGCATAGATGCAGCAGCCAATGCAACGAATAGATCACCAAAACACAATAGGACTAGGGCAATTGGCAAATAAAACTCACCTGACCGTGGTCCTAAAGTGGCTATTAGGTACTGAGACTATGATTCCATTAAGACCATGGATCTTTCTGATGTCCACCGCACGATTTTGCTACTATCATTATTTACAAAGGAAATGTTCCCTACCCCCATATGCTCCAGCACTGCCTCTCTGGGGGTTTTTGAGCTATGTAACACAAGGCCTCAGGCCTGAGGCAACCAATTGTACCAACGCTGGAGTCACCTCATGGGGTGACATGTTCACCAATTCTATATTTACACATTTGATGGACTAGAAGATGACTATGGGATACCTCCAGGTTCATTCCTTTTGTATGCCTCCTTGGCGAATCAACTGCGAGTCGCATAGGGAAAGACGCATGCCAAACCCGAAGCATCTAGACTCTTCCAAACACTCCTAACACATGGCATTGCCCGTCGAGCCATTACAATACTTTACACCTCACTACGTCAGGATAGGGCGCCCCCATTGACGTCTCGTCCGGGTTATTGGGATGAAGAAAGTTCAATCACTTTGACCGGCAAGTAATGGGAACAGTGTCATGGAGTCCCAAAAATCATTTCAATAAATGCAGGGCTCAAGAACACCCAGTTCAATTACCTCCACCATACCTCTCTTACGCCTCATAAGATATCCAGGAGGTACCCTGGCTCCTCAGATACATGTCTTCCATGTGCTGCTTCTGTGGCCACATCTACGCAGATGGTGTGGTCCTGCCCAAGAATAGCTACATACTGGATAGAAATAGCCGACATATTGATGGAGGCACATAAACAACAATGCAGGAGCAAAGCCTGCATTTCCTACTAGGGATCACCCAATGCTTATCAAAATGCAAGACTCTGAATACATTTCTGTATTTGGCGCTGTTGGTTGCTCAGCACAGACAATTCAACAGATCTTTATCTCCAGTTGGGCTATTTCATAGCGGAGGATCATTCTAGTACCATAGACTGCTTTGATCTTATGTCCCCTTAGCACAGCCTCAAACGCGTCCCACTCTACCCCTGGCCTGGAGGTGTTACCTCTATTGTCTTGGAAATAATAAACAATATTTTCAGTGAGGGAGGTCTTCAATGGGGCATCTCTGAGCACCATCACAGGTAACACATTTTGGGATTTTTGGTCTGCTCCTTCCCCGGATCAACTGCAGCTGCAGTGGGTGGTAGTCTGTGTGTGTGCACCTGAGGTACTCCTTCTGGCATACCTTGGCAAGGATGATGTGTGAGCCAAATATCAAGTCTATTTGGGTGTGTAAATCATGTAATCCAGAGTAGTGAGAGCACTCCTTGGCATCAGGATGTAAGTCCCTCTATGCCTCCAAATCTGTAGGTAAGTAGACCATATCTGTAGGTTATGTGCATGCGCTATTGATTGCATGCCAGGGAGGGGGGACAGGAATGATCCTTCTCGAGGTTATGGTGCAATTAAAATCTCCACCCCAGTAAAGAGGAGCCAGTGTATCCTGCGATAGTGTAGAGGTTAGTGAGTGTAAATAGGAAGCCTGATTGATGTTGGGAGCATAGAGCGACACCAGGGATATCAGGAGACCACCCAATCGCTTCCCCTAGTACCACATATCGGCCCTCTATATCAATGCGAGTTTGCTGAATCTCCAATGAGGTCCCACGGGCAACCCAACTCAATGACCCCTAGCAAAGCAAGAGCATGTGGTCCCTTTAAGAATTCCTCCCGAGCGCCTGCTAATAGCCTCCAGCGTGTGTGAGGTGAGATGAGTGTCCTGTAGGAGTGCAATGTGAATTGGTATACTCTGTAGTGCTTAGTGTATCCTGCCAAGCCACAGGCATTCCAGGTTAACAACAATATCGTAGGACTCAGATTACATATCAGTGGGCGCATATCGGTATTGTCAATTGCATGCCTGAGACGAAACCTCCTATGACACTGAGAAAATGGACAGGTCCTTCTAAGCACCTATTACCTTCGGTCTCCCACCTCAGACTACATAAAGACACCCTCTGTAAATAAAAAAAAGATAATATTAAGGCTCAACTCCCACTCCCAAGCCAGAACACCAATGGGTGACTGACTATTATCACTTAAATGCAAGATGGTATCTATTAACTCTGGCCAGTGAACTCTGCTCCATTCGCAGAGCTTGCAGAGTTTTCCACCCTCCGCATTGCATGAACCTCCCGGCGGGATTTGTCCTCGTTCGTGAACGTCAGCAACAAGTTGGCGAGCATGAAAAATTAACATCCCAGCGAGATTTCTCTACGCGGGGGGGGGGGCATGTTTCTAACTGCGAGTGGTTGCGTATGCTCGCAACAGCGTGCGTTGAGAAACAGCTCATTAGCATTGAGAAAGCTGCCCCTGGAGTAAAAATGAACTTGAGCGGCAGAAAAGGAAAGCAGGGACTGCTTGCGTTGTGCATAGTGGCATTCACAATGATTTCACAGTGTGGACAAGCATCCGGCACTGTGCAATCAACATGAACAGCATTTTTCTATTGTACTCCACCGCTTGTGGACTCTGCGTCGTGTGGTGGAGTTTTCTTTGGCACTTCGAGGAGTTTTGCATAGTGCAACTCGGCGAACTCCAGCCTGGGTTAGTCTCTATAGATGTGAGGGTGTTTTATCACGTGGTAGCCACAGGCCCATACACCAGACTGTATTTCCCACTGCTCAATCAAAGGAGACATTTTTGTGACAGTGCATTGCCAAGGACAAAACAATTCTACCCGATCTCCCACACAAACTCCGAACCTATTGAGACTATTCACATCAAGTCTTCAGCGGTGTGGGGTATGACCACAGGGTCATCACCCAGCACTGCAGCAACTTGGGTGTCAGACAGTATAAATGCATCACCATGCTGATTCTCGGACTCTGAACCCGAGTCCATGGGGAAAACGGGTTGATACGTGTTTTTTCACATCCTTCACCCCCCTTTTTTTCTGCCTACTCTTTGGTGGGTCCTCCTAGCCGGTGTCTGGAAAGTGCTCTATGCTTTTGTTGGGTCTGCCATGGAGGAGTGGAAATAGATTTGCACCCGTTCAGGTGCCAGTCCCTTTTGCTCAAGACAGGCCCACTCTGCTTCCAGAGCCGTCCAGAATTGTGTGGAGCCATCCTGTTGGACCCGGACTGCGGCTGGAAATTACAATGCATATTTTATGATGGTAATTCTTTAACCTCAAATAAAATGAAATTAAATTAAATTATAATTTGTAACACACACTACTACCCAAGTGTGTCTAGGCATGGCGTATCTGAAAAAGAGGCTAACAGGAAACTGAAAAGGCTGGTTGAGGGCCTCGTTCTAATTGTTAAATATCAAGGGGGCATATTCACAAGGAGCTATCTGGGAATTACTGCACTTTATCGCAGCCAAAGTCATGATAAATTTACCCCACCTTTCACAAGCAGCACACAGCACCACTTTTCACGTGATAGCAGCCGCAAAAAACATAGCCACAGAGGACCTCTATAAATATCGCTAATGAGATGGAGAGTAGGCGTTCCCGTGACAAAAGCTGCGACAGCACCACACTTCAACATTCCCAACGACCAGACAGATCGGCGATAAGAACACAAAACATGCAATAAGGTGCGTTAGCAGCAGGAATTTTACACCAGCTTTGACCTAGTGTAACGTCAGACCACAGCCTGCCCCACACTAGGGAGCCCTGCCCAGTGCATCATCGGAAGGGCAACAGATGCCATAGAGCAACTGACCATGCAGCACGGTAACCCAAGAGGACCACGGCACCCACTCGGCACCCCCCCGGACAACCACCGAGGCAGCACAGACAAATACAGTGGCCCTCCAGGAAACACACCTGCCTCACAGGCACAACCTATGACAATGTCACTGTCCACTAGAGGCTGAAAGGGGCAACCATCCTACGCATCCTGGTAGTCATCGCCTAACAGGCCTATGGCACCAACACAGCGAACAGCAAACATCCCACCCCACACCAGGGTGCTGGCTGTGCACCACCTGTTGGCCCATGGCACACCCCAAACAACACCCGCCAGAGTCAGCGGAGTCTCACAGTCAGCCATATCCAAGACCCCCACGCCTGTCCTGGACATCACCATCATCCTGGCACTGCAGGCCCCGTACGACCAACACAATGCGCAGGAACAGCTGGAGACCAAGCAAGGACCATACACCATAGCCAGATGCACACACATGTACAGTGCAATCCACTGCACACATGTCCCACCTGTGCCCCCAGGTGACACAGCACACAATCAGTACAAAAGGAAGCACACATCACACATCAATTTGCAGGCAACATCCGAACACCGTGGGACCTTCACCAATGTCGCCTCAAAATACTCAGCCAGTGTGCATGATCCCTTCACCCTCCGACAGTGCAACAGCAACCCGCCGTCCCAGGATGGCACCAAGGGAAATGCACAGCCCCTTGGCAACTTCACAAGTAACACCCCACTCACCTCAACTTCACAACCATGCAATCCACAATTCTGGGCATGCACACGTCACAAGTCCACAATCAAGATGTACAATAACATGCCCACTCACCAGACATGATAGAACAACTCACAATGGTAACTGGGGCAAGCCGTGAACATGACCAATCTATGACATTGCACCTCAGCCACACAATAAATGAACGTTGGGAGGGGAGGCAACCAGGCATATGTGAAGGATGCAGTAGAACCATGATTGGGAAAGCACACAATGCCAAGAGTGGCTGTGAAGTGCTGAACAAACCGCAGTATGCAGAACGCACCCATATCTACAGCGATATACACCTCTAGTGATTGGAGTGTAGTGGACAGTGGACACAACCATGTCACAAAAGCCAGTGGGAGTCCTTGCGGGAGTGTTGTCCGTAAGCATGAGCAGAGTGGAATGGGCCGGCGTACGCCAGGCCGTCATAGGGTTGTGAATAAAAAGCACTTAGTCCTGGGCGTTGTCCTCTTCCGGAAAGCCCAACGTCCCTGCCAGGGCCTACCCTGCCATGAGGCCGACACTTTCCTCGGTAGCAGGGTTGCCTAAGATCCTGTGTGCCTGCTGTATACTGGCACGCTAGACCACAAACCCATCAGGGCCAACCCGACGCAGCCAGCCCACACTAATCTGCATCCGACACCGGCGCGTGTCATGGAGGGCCCACCACGTGCCAGTGTAAGCTCCAAGCCTGAGACTCCCTTCGATCAGTGAAGCATAGTGCCATATGCGCATCTTGCAACACATCCTGCCACAAACCCTGTCCAACGCCATCCGGCGATCTGTGCTTCCACACACCCTGAACCTGAACTGCGCAGGCCGGAAGGGCCACCAACCTTTGTTGGCAACACTCAGTCAATGGCCCGTGCTGTCCGTTGCCTCCGGCCTACACTGCTCTTGGCCTAGGCTTGCTTGAATAGGCCACATATTTAGAACTGAACATCGAGTATGCAAAGGCAGATTACACATCATTGCAAGCAAGGAGAGACCTAAGAGGATGTCGCGTTGCAACTTGGCGGAGAGAAAAGGATCATCATTACGGAGGTGTTCGTACTCTATCGACAACTGCCCTGGTGTCACTAGCACTGTGCATAGCAAGCCAAAGACACATGGCTGTGGGCCACTGCTGACTCCTGCCTACGGCTTACACTGTGGTCCAGTAGGTCATAGAGTCATGATTCAGCAATGGCGGAGTCCATATCAGTGTACCGGCATCATCGCAGTCTGCATCCCCACTCAGCCCCGGTGCCACTTAGTCTGTTGCCCGACATTCATGGACACTCTCTGGTCGAACAGTGCTGGTGTGTGAGCCTATGGACTAGGGGGCAGTTTTCACCCCCATGTAACTGATGCCGAATTGGTGGTGACAACGGGCTGTCGCATTCCACTCCTCTATTTGCTGCTTACTGATAAAATCAAACCTTTCGGTGTCTTGCCCTGGAGGCCACCTTCCACTGTCCCACGAAACACTCCAAAACATACACCATAGTCAATGATGGTTACCTGCTCAGGTCGCATGGCCGATCTGACTGCACCACAAGACCCCGTCCGGTGCCTGGGTGCCTGTGCCGGCCGCAGTGCATCCAGGGCCACTAACTCTGTGCTGGTCAAGTTTGGGACCACTTCTCTGAGACAAAGGCTGGCCCCTGAGGTGTGGGCCTTGGGCTCATCAATGCCATGACTCTGTGGCCTTGCCCTATACGCAGCCTCCGGGCACAAATGTGTCCCACCAGGGCTCACACACCAAAGTGAGTCCAGACCAGCTCGGACGACGCATCACCACAGGAGGCACATGCCACCACCACAAGGACCACCTCCAAATGCCATCTGCCAGAGTTGGAGCGGTGGTCCATGCAGACTTCATGGTTGCTCAGGCCTGTTGTGGATGCCATCACCGGCCTGTTACCCTGCTCAGCACTCCAGGTGCCAGTGACTCAGTGCACCGTAGGTCATTGTCCGTAGCTGATTGTGTTTTGTGCTGTGGGGCGGTTGCGCAGGTATGTCACCTTAAACAGTGTTGGGGGCCTGAGACATTGATGGTGATTATGATGCGGTTCTGACACACCCCACTGCATCTGCATCAAATAACGAAGGGACACAATCTGAGATTTTTCCTGCACTTAGCGCGCTCATCTCTAGTGTCCACAGCCCAGTGCACTGCGACTCACGGACACTTCTGTTTGCATGTTGGATGTCCTCTGGACTTTATCCAGATCAACCCATGTTGTTCATCAGTTGACTCTGTATTGCATATGTTTTCTGTTCGCGTTGCACTGGTGTCCAGTATCCAAGTGGTTGCCAACACCAGACATTCCATACGGGTTGACTTACACTCACCCCACACACATACAGCACAGGCGTCACTGTGCATGTGGCCCTGCCAATAAAGGGTCCGGGAGCATTGCCCGTAGCCAGTTCAACATGATCTCTGCATGTGTCCCTGTGGTCTTTTAGTTTGCATGTGGGCCCTGGGCCCTATGACTTTACATTATGCGGTGTACCACGGATGCAGACTTGTCACCAGAGGCAGCGGGTTGGGGCTTGGACATGTAGCTTTGTCGTCACCCACTCCATTCATGAGGGGAGTGGCCAGGGCCATCGTCGCACAGCCAACATGGATGTGTGACTGCTAATTGTGCACACTCGGGAGTGGTTCTGTGCTATGTATGTGCATCTGTATGTGTCTCTATGGCAGCGTGGGTCTCCTTAGTGAGGTGTGGGTGGGCCCTGTAGGATGATAGACCCCTACGTAAGTGTCCTGGTTTGCATTCCATGGGTTCGGCCCCCTCCCACACCTGTGGGACCACCTCCTTTTGGCATGCTGACGTATGCCATCGGAAGCCATGTGTGGGCCGGTGAAGTGTTGTGTACCAGCCGTGCTTGCGGTTGCTTCCTGCTGTGTAGTCTGTTGCAGGCTCAGTGTTCTCCTCTGTGTATCTTGGCTGTACGGGACCTGGTGGGGGGTTGCGTGGGATATCCATGGTCTGTTGTAAGGCGTCGGTGTCGACGGTGTGGTGGTCCTCTCTGGCATCACTGATGTGTTGTATTATGTGCTCTGCTGTAGGTGTTGTGTGGCCCTCTGTGATGTGAAGGGGAGGTGTGTGTGCCTTTGTGTTGGCATATATGTTGGCGCATTGTTCTAGTTTGCATGCAGACTGTATGGCAGTGTACATTGTGACTGTGTGGGGGTGCTGTATTCCTCTGCTAGTGGGTCAGTTGCTGGTAGTGTTCAGTCACCTCTATGACGCTGGTCTTGTTTTCCTGCTGTCTGCACCTTGTCTTCCTCTCCCTCTTCTCCTTGGCCTTCCCCGACTCCATTGTTCCTTGATGGTGGTCTGTGGGGGTTGGGGGGTTTAAGTAGGCCTCTGCAGTGGGTCAGGGTGCATCCATGTTGCTTCGTGCTTAGGCTTGCTTCTGGTGTATTTTCCACAGGGTTTTTTTGGTGCATTGCCCCGTCAGATGTGTGGGATTAGCAGGTGTGTGGCTGGTTTTCGCTACTTTTTGTGCCACGGTTGGCCTCATCGAATGTTTGTTTGTGTTCTCATACTGCGTTTTTGCGGCATGGCATTGATTTTCACGCGGACATTGGCTGCATTGGCTGAGTTATCTACTGCCTTGTTGTGAATTCCACATCGCCACAGGGTTATTTTCCCATGATAGGCTGCGATGTTGAAAGTTGCGTAACGCTACTCTAGCTGTAGTGATCACACGTTCTTGTGAATATACCCCTGGGTTTTTTAAAGTTTGATTCATTGTGAACATCAGCTCCTGCTGTCAGAAATTAAACTAGAAGCCAACCACTTGTTTTCAGAAATCTAGTGTTTGTTTATAACCCGATACAAATCTGATAAACTGGGCAAGTGGCTAAAAGTTCTGATCTAATTAAACTGTAAAAACTTCGAACTGCAGCTCAATTTGACATAATACCTAATGCCACAGAGCCTCCTCCTCTTACCTTAACTAACAATTATAGCGAAGCAATAAATTAGGGAAGATGAATGGAAGCGGATGTTATCACAGCGAGATAAATGTTCTGTAAGAACATTCTGAAATAAACAACTAACTACTGGTGGTACAGTTGTCACCGCACAATTTGAATGTTTGTTACATTTCCTGAACACCAAACACAAACTAACAGAGTCATGCGTTGTTAAGAATTAATGAAACACTAGCAAGGCATATTGACCGCATCTTGACATTTAAATGACCTTGCTATTCTTACTCTTTTATTCAAAAACTTTATGACGATGGATTAATCATAAATGTACTGACCATCAATACATTTCTTTACAGTTTTTTTAAAAATGGCCAGCTACTCCTAAATTAATGCGCATTGTTAACAATACAGATAAACACACATCACTGTACTGTGAAATGCTTTCAAATTATAGCTGGCATACAAAGTGCACTTCACATTCCCTTCCCATCTCCCCCCGCATAGAAACACCTGAGTCAGTATTTGGTCTTCACAGTGTAAACTTTATTAACTTCAGATAATGCCAATTACTCCATTGGCCTCACTTCCATTAATCTCGTGATTTTATAAACCACAACACACAAATAAGATATCAGGGTTATACGTTTTTCCATTGTATTTACAATTGTCTCTCCACAGGTCCTTTTGCTTTGTCTTCGGGCTGTACCAGTAGGCCACAACCAAGATACCCTGCTCTCCTTATGCTGACCGCCCCCGGCCAACAGAGCAGCAGGTAGAAAATTTGCCACTGTTTGTGACAAGCGCCAGCTTCCTGGGTAGAGCCAGAGAGTCCAGAGCCACCAACAGGTCAGACCCCTCTCCCGCCCACCCGGAGCCCCCGATAAAACGCAAGCCTGTTATGGTGCCATGCAGCCACCAACAAACGGAGTCCCTGTCATTTCTCTTGCCCAGGACCCCGCCTAGCCGAGCACTAAACTTAAGGGATGGGTGGGTGGGAAACTTCTTCTGCGACCTCCGACCTTCTGCATGCGAGTGGACAAAGACGGCAATGTTCCCGCCTCCCAGGCTTTTAAACCCCCAGCCAATTTCTGCTTCTGGGAGGATCCCGCGTGGTGCGTTTCTGGGGTGGCATTTCCAGACATCCTTGCTTCTTGGGCCTCATCTCCTTCAGGGTCTCTTGACCCGAAGGATTCCTACCTTGTTTGACCCTCTGCTGCCACTAAAGGCACCACGCCCCCTAGGTGGGGTGGTGCCCGGCATAGCTGGCATACAAAGTGCACTTCACATTCCCTTCCCATCTCCCCCCGCATAGAAACACCTGAGTCAGTATTTGGTCTTCAAAGTGTAAACTTTATTAACTGTAGATACTGCCAATTACTCCATTGGCCTCACTTCCATTAATCTTGTGACCATTCTTTATTCTTGCTTTATTTATAAACCACAACACGTAAATAAGATATCAAGGTTATACGTTTTTCCATTGTATTTACAATTGTCTCTCCACAGGTCCTTTTGCTTTGACTTTGGGCTGTTGAAGCAGGCCACAACCAAGATACCCTGCTCTCCTTATGCTGACCGCCCCCAGGCCAACAGAGCAGCAGGTAGATAATCTGCCACTGTTTGTGACAAGCGTCGGCTTCCTGGGTAGAGCCAGAGAGTCCTGAACCACCAGCAGGTCAGCCCCCTCTTCCGTCAGCCCAGAGCCCCCGATAGACTGAAAGCCCTGTTCTGGGGCCAAGCAGCCACCAACAAACAGAGTCCCTGTCATTTCTATTGCCCAGGACCACCCCACAGGGCGAGACGCTCACTGGCGGACTTGACCTCCCCTCACTGCGCATTCCAGTTCCTCAGCAAGGGCCCCCAAAACAGTCTGAGTAAACAACTCGACACCTACATTGGACAAGTGTACCCCATCCTGCGCATACAGCTCTGCCCATGACACTTATATTAACTTGTGCCTGATGGTAAGGATACTGGACTTCTTTAAAATGTCAGCCACTGATTGGTTCAATCTCCTCACTGATTTATTAACTGCCTTTAACAGCGCTCCCTTTGCCCAAACTTGACGCAGTATCACCTCGTACCATAGTATTTTTGTATTAGGCAACATGTTCTTAACGGCAGACAAAACGGAGAACAGTTCCTCCATTACGCCCCTCCTTCCAGCTGGGATCATATCATTGCCGCCAGAATGAATCACCAGAATATCGGGAACAGGCATGCCCTTGGCCATGGCACCCTGCAGATTGGTTGGCACAGCCGCTAAACACTGTCCATCTACCCCCACCCAATGATGGTTGTCCTTGCGCGAATTCTTAAAGAAGTGCCCTGATCTGCGAATAAACAAATGGCCACACCAGCATATCTGGGCCCTCTGGTGCAGTACATCTAGATAGAATTTAGAAATGGATATGATCAGCGGGAGATGGAGCAAGTGGAGAAGAGATGGCTGAGGAATCATGCTAACTGGGGGTGTACATATCGCTCA
Source organism: Lissotriton helveticus (assembly GCF_964261635.1). Taxonomy (NCBI): domain Eukaryota; kingdom Metazoa; phylum Chordata; class Amphibia; order Caudata; family Salamandridae; genus Lissotriton; species Lissotriton helveticus. The sequence goes on from NC_136061.1 coordinate 525,687,134, forward strand.
AAACATGTTGACTTCCAACGACCCACCCTCTTGATGGTTTTCTCCGGGAGACCTAAGGCTACCGCCGTCGTGGCTGCACCGATGCGGAAGGAATGGGATGTAAAATGAGTCGTTTCCACCCCCAAGCCTTCCAGAGCACGCTTACATATCCTAGTGAACTGAAATCTGGTGAGGGGGCTTCCATCCTAAATAGAAGGGGGACCCCCGATTGATTAACTGGCAGATGTGCAGGGAAAATATATAATAACAAATCAGAAAGAAAACCTGCCTATGAACATTCAATTATGTGCCTAACTATGAGGTCATTCAATAAACATAGCAAAGCCCCACAGGACAGACCAAGAACATTTTATTACCGATATGTAAATATTTTATTAGGTCACATAGATCATTTTCAGTACATGAATGTCAACCACATACTGGATAATTAAAATCAAATACCAAAAAAGATCAATACAGCCCCACACATAAAACATCAACTGTCATACCATCATACGTACCAAAAGTGCATACAAACCATACCACATGCACACTACATATCAAAAGCACATAACAGCCTCAGGCTGATCACAGAATAACAAATGAAGATATATCATTGGGGAGATGGAAAGGAGATCAGTCGCAATATCACCAGTGAGAAAACGCCAACGCTCGTTTCGGTGTGTGGCCCCAGCCGGGGCTACACCTTCATCAGGGTGGAGATGTACAAATCAAGTGGCACACAGAATGTGCAAACAAAGATATATATTTTAAAAGTTGGCTTATCAATTAATTCAGGATGCACAACTGTCAGGGGAGTATAAGGAAAAGTAATTCAAATGATTTCAGGAAAGCACAAACAGCCTAGAATACACTGCACCAAAGGACATGATAGAAAACAACGTGAAACCTAAGAACAGTAGACTATACCTGTGATGGTACTTAACAAGGAAAAGTACACTACAGAAAGACCAAACAGTACCCGTGTAAGATGAACAAAATGATAATAAAATAAAATAAGGCCAAGGAGATATAAATCAATAGAGACACATACGCAGGCAGGAGCTGAGTATAGTTATATGCCATACATAACAGAAATGAATAAGCAGTGTTACAAGATAGAATGCTGTACCATCACCCCCGTGACTATAACAAACTAATAATGTTGTAGGTGGATCTGACGGGCGTGTCTTACCGATTCAAGAAAGTGATAAGTCACTTATCAGGAGGGGATAAGCCCCTAAAAGGATCAACTAACAGGGGGCACATCAATTGCTGCTTCAATGCAGTTCTGTGGGAAACATGGGAGGTATTAGATCAAGCGAAGTTCCCTAAGAACATAAGGGACTATAAATGTCCCATTTCATAAAGCCCACGTTCAGTGGTAGTGATACCTACCGATGTGTAATTAGCCACAGAAAGTGTAAGATCACACTTGAGGTAGAGATATCCAGCAATAGAATATTGAACGATTAAAACTTGATAGCAGAGTGAGGGGGGCTGAGGTAGCTTGCCCGGAGTCTGTTAAGCCCAAGTCGCAATGTCGAATCTCTAAAAAGGAAATACACATATACTCAGAACTGATCTGCATAATAATAACTCAACAAACATTGTCTCTAATCTAAATGAGCAGGGGTAATAAGAACTCTCCTGACTACGCAAAAGGGTTGGTTAAAGACGCGCTGCTCAGGGAGTCACGCATGGTATGGGGGGGCCAAGGTGCCAAAGTGCCTTCTACCAATTAAATAAGAATCGCCTTCTTGGGTACTTGAATACATTCAAGAATGAATATAGGCCCCCGGGATGTAATGGGCTGATTTAGGAATTAAGAAAGTTGGAAGGAAACAGTACTAAATCACCAAATGCCCGATGAAATTTAGCAAAGCAGTTCTCAACATAAGCATTTGCCTGCTAACGATTTATATTCTGGGACTAATGGCATCAAACGCCCGCAAGCAGCCCATTGGGATCGCATAGTTGCAAAATATTCATGCCCCCGCTCAAAGCTCTCTTAGATCGCACGGTACTGACAGGGGATAGAGATAGATACATTAGTGCCCCTGAAATCCATACTATAAAGACGCCCGCACAGACCACTAAGTTGTAGCATGTAAGTTAATACTCATTGAAATAGCAGTCACGTGCCCGGACTCACCTTAATATTAAGCCAGTGAAGTGAAGATAAATGCTCCAGCCAACGGCCGTATTTCACTCGAGGATATCCGCGGCTCAAACGCAAATGGCAGGAACTCTTTCACGCCCAATTTAAATATCGAAGAGATATGCGATGAAGCATCATGTGGCGTGAGCAGGGTTAGAAGTAGAAAAAGGACTGGCGGCAAGTATCAGCAAGTATGTTATGTTATGTTATGTTATGTTATTAGAAATTTATAAAGCGCACGTACGCCCGAGGGCTTCTTGGCGCTGGAAAAATAAAAAAACATAACAAAGGGTGAGTCTACCGGCAGCGTTATTTCAAGTAAGCTTTTGTGAAAAGGTGAGTCTTGAATGCCTTTCTAAAGGCAAGGAGATCTTTACTCTGTCTGAGGGCTAGTGGCAGAGAATTCCATAAGCTAGCTGCTAGGAAATGGAAGCTGCTGCCGCCTTGTCGTTTTTTCTTAAAGCGAGGAACTTCAAGAAGGTCTTTGTGGGCAGATCTTAGGTTCCGTGAGGGAACATATCTTCCGATCAGCTGTCTGATGAATAGAGGTCCCTTGCCTTGCAGAGCCTTAAAAATAATGCACCCGGCTTTGAATTCGGCTCTTTGAGCCACGGGTAGCCAGTGCAGGCTCTCTAGGCCTGGTTTAATTGATTCCCACTTGGGTACTTTGCAGATCAGCCTGGCGGCCTGATTCTGCAAGTACTGCAGTCTTCTGAGTTGTCCTGCGGGTAGGCCTAGGTATAGGCTGTTTGAGAAGTCGATGTGGGAGAGGACTAAGGCCATGACCACCTGAATTAAGGCGGAGGGAGTGAGGAAATGGGCGATTTTCCTGATTTTCCTCAGTTGGAAAAATCCAGAGGAAACCACGGTTCCGATTTGGGATTTTAGCGAGAGGTCCTCGTTGATGGTTATCCCCAGACTTTTTACAGTCAGAGATTTCTTAGGGGGGAGGCCCATATCAGACAGCCAGAAGTTAGGGCTCCAACTGATTTCGCTCTTGCCGGGCAGGATCAGCTCAGTTTTCCCTGGGTTCAATTTAAGGTGATTAGAGGACATCCACCCCTGGATTAGAGTCATAGTGGCTTGGAAGTCCTCCATCGCATTTGGGGAGTTGAGGAGAAAAACGAGCTGTAAGTCATCTGCATAGTTATATACAGTTACTTTATGCTTTCTCAGGGCAAAAAGAAGGGGCCGCATATATAAATTGAATAACAAGGGAGATAGTGAAGAGCCTTGGGGCACCCCACAGAAAGACTTGACTTTGGCGGCAGAGAAGGAGCCTAAGCAGACAGACTGGGTACGTTCGGAGATGAATGATTTCAACCAGGCTAGGGCAGAGTCTCTGAGACCCGCCTGTTCGACACGGTTGACCAGAATAGAATAGTCAACCGTGTCGAATGCCGCGGACAGGTCAAGAAGTTCTAGGGCTTGATGAAGGTTGTTGTCAGCGTTGGACCTCAGGGTGTTCTGGACGGCCAATATCACTGCCTCAGTGGAGTGACCAGGCCGGAAGCCTGCTTGGTTGGGTTGGAGATATTCCGTTTCCTCCACGAAATTAGAAAGGCAGTTTGTGACATGCGCCTCCAGCATTTTCGATAGGAAGGGCAGCATGGATATGGGCCGATAGTTCGTGAGGTCCAGCGGGTCGATACCAGGCTTCTTGGTGAGGGGAATCAATAAGGCCTGTTTGAAGCTGCTAGGCACTGTCCCTGAAGTAAGAGAGTCGTTGAGCAAAGGTATCATGCTGTTGGGCATAGCTCTACCAATTTCTTTCATGATTTGGGGGGGGCAGACATCCATGGGTGAGCCTGATTTGACTCTGGACAATAGTGCCAAGAAAGTTTTCAAATCGATAAGGGGAAAAGAATGTAAAGTTGAGGGGTTGAGATAGATGTCGTCCACTGGGGCGCAGGCTGGAAGTGTGGAGATGTTCTGCTTAATTGTTAAGATTTTATCGCGGAAAAAGTCATTCAGGGAGTTGCATAGCGCTTGTGTGGGAACTACCGGGGGGGAAGTTCTATCGTCATTGCAAAGATCGTTCACTATCCTGAAGATTTCTTTTGACTTGTTGGTGGAGTTTAGGATTTTAGATGAGTAATAGGTTGTTTTATGGTTTTGTAGAGATTTTTGATATGTTTTCCTGGCTGAGCAGTATGTGGCCTTGGCCAGTGGGCAGTACTGGGAGCGCCAGGTTCTTTCCTTTTGCCTTGCTTCCAGTTTCAGTTTTTTTAGTTCAGGTGTGAACCATTTGTGTGCTTCCGGACTCCTAGTGCTGCTGAAATGTGTAGGAGGAGCATAGATGTTAATCGCTGTAGTAAGCCATTCAATGAGCCGGCCATCGGCCTCCTCCCCATTAGTGCTGCCAAGGGGAAGGGAGTTACCCAAAAAGTTGAGAAAGGCTGGCATATCCATAGAGGACCATTTCCTGATGGTTTTGCTGGATTGTAGCTTGAAGTGGGTTATCTTATCTAACTGGAAGGAGAAACTTATGCTGTGGTGATCAGACCAGCAGCAAGGTTTTATGTCTAATGCGGATAGAGACAAGTTCAGGGACCAGATTTGGTCAAGGCTATGGCCCTTCTGGTGAGTCTCAGTGTGGATGTGTTGTATCAAGTTGAGATCGCAGAAAAGTTCGCTCATCTCTGCAGCCCGGGGGTCCAATGATAAGTTGTCAAACCAGAAGTTTAAGTCCCCAACCAGAAGTAGTTTAGAATGGTTAGTGACCAATGGTGCCAATAGCTGAGCTAGAGTGGAAGGGAATGTGGCCATGGTTTGGGGGGGGCGGTATAGTAGGACCAATACAAGTGAGCCATTGGGAGTATCTATTTTGGCGACTATGTTTTCAGTATTAGGTAGAGGCAGAGAGGGGAGCTGTCTAAGTTGGAATTTTTTATTGACGATTATAGCTGCTCCTCCCCCAGTTTTTCCGCCTGGGCGGAGTGCTGATAGAATGTAGTAATCTGCAGGTAGGGCAGCTAGAATGTCCGGTAGTGAGTCCGGAGTGAGCCAGGTCTCTGTCAGTAGCAGCATGTCAGGCTGTTTGTCCATTAGTAGCAGAAAAATATCTGATTGGTGTTTAATCATGGAGCGGGTATTGAGATATATACACCTGAACGTGTAGGGAGAGCAGGGTGTGGTCGTGCGCATAGAGTACTCAGGAGCAGGGGCATTTGTGAGGGTGGCGGGGTTGCCTATGCCTAAGTGAGATATACGTTTCGCCGCGTTGTGGGGGACAGGTGGACATGTCGTGGCGGTTGGGCGCAGCGCTAGTAATTCAGCAGAAGTATAAGTGTAGTAGCCCGCAGGGTACTTGGCCCCTGGTCCCGGACGCTCGCGGACGAGCGCAGACGAGCTTGCCTTAAGCGCGCCTTCGGCGCGCTTTCGTCGCGCCCGCTGCGCTCGTCCGCTGCCCTTCCAGTGTAAACACATGTTATATAGTAGCCGAGAGAGGGAAAAGGGGGCGTGGCCGGCGCGGTGGGCGTGTCCGCAAAGCCCTGAATGGCGGCAAGATTTGTTCGACACTCGCCTGCACCAGCTTGTGATCAGCTGGGCGGTGGTGTCTGAGGATGCAGAAAGTGTTCCCTGTGCAGCAAGTAAGTATTAGAGTTTAAAAACACAATATTACACCAGTAAAATACAAATTAATAAACCTCCCGGCTATTTTGCCTCAGGAGCGGTAGGGTAAACGCCGCGCTCGCAGTCAGCGTGCGTTTAAATGCGAGGATGAGGGGGCGTGGCCGGCGCGGTGGGCGTGTCCGCAAAGCCCTGAATGGCGGCAAGATTTGTTCGACACTCGCCTGCACCAGCTTGTGATCAGCTGGGCGGTGGTGTCTGAGGATGCAGAAAGTGTTCCCTGTGCAGCAAGTAAGTATTAGAGTTTAAAAACACAATATTACACCAGTAAAATACAAATTAATAAACCTCCCGGCTATTTTGCCTCAGGAGCGGTAGGGTAAACGCCGCGCTTGCAGTCAGCGTGCGTTTAAATGCGAGGATGAGGGGGCGTGGCCGGCGCGGTGGGCGTGTCCGCAAAGCCCTGAATGGCGGCAAGATTTGTTCGACACTCGCCTGCACCAGCTTGTGATCAGCTGGGCGGTGGTGTCTGAGGATGCAGAAAGTGTTCCCTGTGCAGCAAGTAAGTATTAGAGTTTAAAAACACAATATTACACCAGTAAAATACAAATTAATAAACCTCCCGGCTATTTTGCCTCAGGAGCGGTAGGGTATGCGAGGCAGAACGGGCGGCCATCTTATGACTTACAACATTTTTATGCATTGAAGCAAAATTAGTGACATTAAAACGAAAATAAAGACATTGAAGAGATTTATACAAAGAAAATCAAAGGGCCAAAGGGAAAATATTACGGCCCGGTGCAGTCAATGAAAAACAACGGCAAGAAGCAGTATACAAAACACACCCCCTAAAGGGTGCTAAGGCCCGTATCCGTATAAAACCAATTAGACAGAGCCCCGGCTGGAACAGGTTCAGGCTCCTAAAGGGTTCCAGGAAAAATAATTTTTTTATTTGAACAAATATACAAACATGTATTTTTTGTAGGAAAACACCATAGAACAACGGTACCATCAGGTAAAAAAGGGGGCATAATAGAATCATCTGCCTATTCAAGGGTGCACAGACACAAAATTATCCAAAAGGGAAAAGGTTAGCCTGCCAAAGTACGACCAACTAATAGCAGGGACCATGTCCCCCCAGCCGGGGGGTCCCATTATAGGATAGCATTGGCTCATGGCACTCTTCATTGAGGCCACTTTGAACTGAGTTGAGGAGAAAAATTCAGATGACCTCTCTTTTCTTGCACATAGAGGTCGGGTTGGTACCTGCATAGACTTGGATTTTCTCCAATATAGACCATTTACGGTCTTTCTCAGAGTGTTTCTTTTCCTGCCAGTGGGCCACTAGTGGGGCACCAGATGCCATCCCCATGCAATAATACCCTGCTGTCCCCTCCCCCTGGCCTAATCTGGAAAAAACTATTGGCCAAGCTTACCGGGCAACAGGTGGCCCCTGGGACCGAACCTAACTGCACCCAAGTCCCCTTACCCATTGGGTCTGTCTTGGATCTCCGCACTCTGACTTGAAGGGATTCCCTGGTCAGGATTACATCCTCACAACATATGCCCCCTTCCTTGCCTGATTTTGACGCTGGTAACAACTCTGAAATCCTAACTGCCCCAAAAAACGCTAATGAGTATGCCAATCTTAGCAACTGCATCTTGTAAGACGTAAAAGAGATTCTGGGCAATATTTCTAAGATACTTGTCAGTCTGCCCGCATTTATGGGTCTCCTATTGTCCTTCACTCTTGGTGCTAAGCGCTCCCAACCCCTCATTGCTCTTTTCACCCTTGGGTCTTTTGTGGGTCTGCCACCCCTCCTAGACCTGCGGCGAATGCTATTGCCGAAAGATGTCTCCTCACCATACCTAGTGACCTGCTGCTCCCTTTCTGGTGGACTTTGAACTCCAGGACACCCCGTGATGAAAACCTCTCTACTGTACCTGACCCCCTTAGGAAGATCAGGTATGATTGCCACAACCTCTCATACATACTCTTGGGGGCCAATGACGCCATTATCAACTCTGGGGCCGTGGGGCACAAAGCTTCCATAGTCCCTCCGGGAAAATCATCATCTGTTTGTCTGCTTGCGGCCATCGGGTACGAAACTCTGCCAACTTAAAACGGGACAAGGCGTCAGCAACTGCGTTGTCCACCCCTGGAACATGTTTGGCAGATAAGTGTACATTGCACTGCAAGCATCGCATGACTAATTTCTTCAGTAAATGCAGAACCCAGGTGCATTTCACCCTCTGATTGTTAATCGCCATCACTACTGACATGCTATCCGACCAAAATACTATATGCCTGTTTTTTAGGATGTCGCCCCACTAATGCAGTGCCACAATAATAGGGAACAGCTCTAAGAAGGTAATATTGCGGGTGAGTCCTGACATCCTCCACTCCTCCGACCAGTGCTGCATACACCACTAGGGACCCATGACCGCCCCAAAGCCCACACTGCCCGCTGCATGTGTACAATTCCAATGCGGCATTAGGGTGACTAGGCTGTTGCCACATCACTGTTCCATTGAATTCTTCCAAAAATTCTTTCCAAATGGCTGTCGTTCCTGACCTCCACCGAGAGCCTGGTGTGATGATGCTTGGCCTGCAAGCCAGACTTGCCCTTGCAAAACTTCTTGAAAAGGCCCTCCCCATAGGAATCACTCATAGCGCAAAATTCAGCTGCCCCACTAGGACCTGTAGTTGGTGCAGCGTCACCTTCCTTGCTGACAAGAAAGCCTCAATGGCCGACCTGAATGCTGATACCTTCTCCTGAGGAAGTCTGCATACCCCCTCTCTGGTGTTTATTTCAATACCTAGGAAGGTTTTTACCGAGTGGTTGGCCCCTCTGTTTTCTCTGAGGCCAAAGGTACGCCCAGTGCTTTTGCTGGATGTTGGATGCCCAGTAGGGCCTTCTTGCACGCAAGGGAGCCCTGTGGTCCCAGAAACAAAAAATCATCCAAATAATGCACCACCTCAGCAGATGTTACTGCCGTTAGAAATTGCTGCACTGTCCACTCCAGAAACCTTCTGAATGTTTCAAACACTGCACACGCAATGGAACACCTCATTGGCATGCAGAGGACAATGAAAAACTCCCCTTCAAAGGTGAACCCCAGGAACCTGGTGTCGTCAGGATGGACTGGCAGGAGGCAGAAGGCTGATTCGATGTCTGATTTAGCCATTAAAGCTCCCTCTCCTAGCCCTTGTAGCTTCCGTATTGCCATATCGAAAGTGGTGTAAAGCACCGTGCACAGCTCCGGATCAAGTTTGTCATTCACTGACAACCCTGGTGGGCTCGACAGGTTGTGGCTCAAACAGAATTTCCCTTCCTCTTTCTTTGGTACCAATCCCAATGGTGAGCATACAAGGTCGGGCCTTGGCAACTGCTGGAACGGGCCCGCCACCCTCCCCAAGGATACTTCTCTCGTGATCTTCTGCCTAGCCACCTCTAAATTTTGGAGGACAGAGTGTTGATTGCGCGGTGGAGCCTTTAACGGGGAAGCCGAGGATGGAATGCGAAAGCCAAAATTAAATCTATTATGCAAAAAATGGGCCTCTTGCAACTTATCATACTTGCTAAGGAGATGCGTCAGGACGTGAAGCTGGATGGGCATGGGTAGGCTTTTAGGGTGCTTGATCGGGACATACCTTGGCCTGGGGTTGGGCGTGGGAAGACTGCTCTTTTGGCCTCCCCAGCTTTTTGAAGCATCTAATCTCTGGGTGTCACTGAACGCCACAGAAGGAGCAGCAGTGTTTGAACTTACATGATGTGCCCCTATTGCACTCATTCTTATTGAACTGCCAGCAGGCCAGTTTTTTATCCCCAGACCCCTGGTCCCCCCGAAAGGGCTGACTCGTCTTATTCACCGGAATTGTTGAGTAAAATACTGCGTGCCATATGTTAATCTCACGCTGGTCCCACGCTACCTCGGAATGAACGCTGTGATCCAATTCTTGATCGACCAATCTACCCATACTCTTTTCTGCTTCAGCTCCCCTTCCTTCCCAGTCCTACTTTTCCCCAGGACCACTCCGGCGCTTATGAGGTCAAAGACATCCACATACTCTCCCTTGAATATTCTCTCCATGGTCTCCATTGGTACATGCCACATAATCCCCACTGAGGGGGCTACGCCATAGATGCCGACCCATAGATCAGTGGGCTGCAAGCTAATGATGCCTGCACTGGGACTATTGGCCCTATGGCTATGGGGGATGCTATTGAGGGGACCATTGACCCTGCTGTGCTATGACTAAGCGCTTGTACTTGCGACGTTGCCGCTACCACAACTGGAGATTGCGCCACACCCCCGTACTGAAGCCACACCTGTGCTATGCCACTGTCTTGATGTCCTACAACTGGTGGAGTGGCTTGCGCAGCGATAGGTGTCGGGGGGCACCGCACCCATTGTGCCTGGTACCCCCTGTCTGAAGAACATTGTTTAAAGCTGTGGCGCCTACCGGAGCAATGGGCCCCCCAGTTGGGTGTATGGGGGGCAAGTTCACTGTTTGCGCCGTGTCAGCCTCCAGGACTGTCTCGTCTAACACCCCTGCCTCACCTGAGGTAGTGGCCTGAGAGTCCGCCGATTTGTTGCGCTTATCTGGTTGCGCTTCTTTAAATCTCTCTGGCGTCCGCCGCACCCGCTTGGCCCTCTGTGCGTCTTCTTGTGAGCCCGTACCGGCCCCTTGCGACAGTGTCCGCAATGCCCAGTTGATGCCTTTTTCTTTAGAAAACTCCAACAGCTCTGCCAACGAGCGACGGTCGTCCTTTGTAGCCAGGGCATCCTTGCCCTTTCGAGCCCTTCTAGGAGGCATTCTGCACTTAATGGAAAACAAGCGCATTAGTCCCTCGTCCCTTCCCCCTCTAGCCTCCTTTGCCATTGGTCCTGAGGGTCCTCCTGCCTCTTGAACCCCCAACCCCATGCCTCAGACCACCTACTCCACCACTGTGGCCCCGCTTACTTTAGCAAGCGATCCATCCCACAACACCTTCACCCATGCGCCTTTATTGTAACACATGTTACTGCATGAGACACTAAACATTAGAAGGGAGAGCAAATGGAAAGGGCGATAGTTGCAAGGTAATCCCTCTTGCAGTTCAACGCAAGCACTTGAGTAGTGGCAGAAGAGCACCCCTAATTAGCCCATAGCATTAGTTAAGCGACGGATACTAAACTGGGTTGATCCAAGACATGATTGATCCAGTCTCCAGGCAATGCTGGAAGAGGATCCTTTTTTGCAAGCCAATGGTTAACAGGGGGGCAGGACTCAAAGCCTGCTCTGCCTGATCGGCCGGGAGCAGAAGTGGTATTCTAAAAGAGTTTCATAAAGGAAGCCCCACAATCCAGACATGTGCTTATCTTTCCGTTTTGATATTCCCTATAATTTCGCTTTATAATATGTATACTAACCAAACTGCAGCAATATTTTAGTAAAACAACTGCCTTCTGGTCCGTTTAATTAAAATTGACCCCTCCATGAGCGCTTACGCATATACCTTCAATTCCGCTCGCACATTGACCTGGTTGCAGCGCGACTTTATACGTGCACGATAGTTCATTAACAATAAGGCATCCATCGGAGCATCCCCTTCATGGTTATGATCCCGCCAGAGCACTCTCTTTGCCGCCCAGCGCTAATGTATCCCCGAGCCCGATGCCACTAAGCATGGGCGTAAAATCCGCTCCGCTCGCGGATTTTTCGGATTTTCGGCAAATCCGCAATCCGCGAACGCTCGCGAATTTGTCGAAAATCCGTGAATCCGCTCGCGGCGGATTTTTTGCTTGGTTGCGGCGCGCGGCGTGGTGCACGGCGTTCACTTTCCGTCATTTTAGCGTTTGCCGAGTTGTTTTTCTTTGCGAGTGACGCGCCATTTTAGATCTTGCTGCGTGTTCCCGCGGGAGTTTGTCGCCCGCGAATACGTACTCGCGGCTTGCCACCTTGCACAGCACACCTCGCGAGAGTTCGCAATTGCGAACACGTAGTTGCGGCGGAAAGGAACAATCTCGCACTTGCGAAATAGAGATTTTGCCATTTCGCACAAGAAAATCACCAGCAAACAGGATAAACCTTCTGAAAATTATGATTTTTATCAGAATCACTCCTCAGGTTGACATTTGCATGGCTTTTTTTTTTTGCAAGGAGTCCATTTTGGGGGGGGGGAGGAAGGAAGTGCCCCACAGTCTCCAACTTCCTGTTCCTGTCCAGCAGGCTCCTCCCAGTGCTTTGTCCATCTCCTGGTCACTTTCATTTGGATCTGGAGCTGGAAGGATTACTTTTTGTGGGTGCTGCTGGATATTTGGATTTGAGGCCTTTTTGACTGTCTTTGGATCACTTTTGGATTAGAAATCAACTTTCACAAGTAAGTTTGTTTGGGGCATTACAGTTGCTGCAAGTAAAATTTTGGAACTTTTTCAGAACATTAAATAAATTATATTGTGGGTAGCCACAGTATCCAGTAGGACCAGGGTTGGTTAGGGGTGCATGATACAACTGTTTTGTTGAATTTAAACACCATTGAGGCCATGGATGGGCTGGGATTGTGCTGATTTTTGTCTTTTTTTTGGGACTGCTGGTGGGGCCCTTTGCCCAGGGGTGGTGAGTGTTGCATGGGCCTAGTCTTTCTGTGGGGTGTCTTCTTAAATTTAAACATAATTGAGGCCATGGATGGGCTGGGATTGTGCTTATTTTATTGTTTTTTGTCGTTTTTGGGGGGCTGCTGGTGTGGCCTTTTGCCCAGGGGTGGTGGGTGGTGCATGGACTGAGTGTGCCTGTGGTGTGGTCTCACTCTCTTTAATGTAAACATCATGGATGGCATTGGATTGTGGTGATTTCTGGCTGTTTTTCTGTTTTTTGGGGGTGTACTGTTGATGTGGACTGGTCATGTGGGTGGTGGTGGTGGCCATCTTGAGTGCTGGCTGGTACAGGCAACATGTGCCTGGGGTGTAAGGGGCCATTTTGAGGAGAGGCAGTGTCTGAGGCCTGCACTTATTTTGCCTACTTTTCATCCATTATGCCCAGGGGTAGTGAGTGTTGCATGGGCCTAGTGTTTCTGAGGGGTGTCTTCTTGAATTTAAACACCATTGAGGCCATGGATGGGCTGGGATTGTGCTGATTTTATTGTTTTTTGTCGTTTTTTTGGGCCTGCTGGTGGGGCCCTTTGCCCAGGGGTGGTGACTGAGTGTTGCATGGGCCTAGTCTTTCTGTGGGGTGTCTTCTTGAATTTAAACATAATAGAGGCCATGGATGGGCTGGGATTGTGCTTATTTTATTGTTTTTTGTCGTTTTTGGGGGGCTGCTGGTGTGGTGTGGCCTTTTGCCCAGGGGTGGTGGGTGGTGCATGGACTGAGTGTGCCTGTGGTGTGGTCTCACTCTCTTTAATGTAAACATCATGGATGGCGTTGGATTGTGGTGATTTCTGGCTGTTTTTCTGTTTTTTGGGGGTGTACTGTTGATGTGGACTGGTCATGTGGGTGGTGGTGGTGGCCATCTTGAGTGCTGGCTGCTACAGGCAATATGTGCTTGGGGTGTAAGGGGCCATTTTGAGGAGAGGCAGTGTCTGAGGCCTGCACTTATTTTGCCTACTTTTCATCCATTATGCCCAGGGGTAGTGAGTGTTGCATGGGCCTAGTGTTTCTGAGGGGTGTCTTCTTGAATTTAAACACCATTGAGGCCATGGATGGGCTGGGATTGTGCTGATTTTATTGTTTTTTGTCGTTTTTGGGGGGCTGCTGGTGTGGCCTTTTGCCCAGGGGTGGTGGTGCATGGACTGAGTGTGCCTGTGGTGTGGTCTCACTCTCTTTAATGTAAACATCATGGATGGCATTGGATTGTGGTGATTTCTGGCTGTTTTTCTGTTTTTTGGGGGTGTACTGTTGATGTGGACTGGTCATGTGGGTGGTGGTGGTGGCCATCTTGAGTGCTGGCTGGTACAGGCAACATGTGCCTGGGGTGTAAGGGGCCATTTTGAGGAGAGGCAGTGTCTGAGGCCTGCACTTATTTTGCCTACTTTTCATCCATTATGCCCAGGGGTAGTGAGTGTTGCATGGGCCTAGTGTTTCTGAGGGGTGTCTTCTTGAATTTAAACACCATTGAGGCCATGGATGGGCTGGGATTGTGCTGATTTTATTGTTTTTTGTCGTTTTTTTGGGCCTGCTGGTGGGGCCCTTTGCCCAGGGGTGGTGAGTGTTGCATGGGCCTAGTCTTTCTGTGGGGTGTCTTCTTGAATTTAAACATAATAGAGGCCATGGATGGGCTGGGATTGTGCTTATTTTATTGTTTTTTGTCGTTTTTGGGGGGCTGCTGGTGTGGCCTTTTGCCCAGGGGTGGTGGGTGGTGCATGGACTGAGTGTGCCTGTGGTGTGGTCTCACTCTCTTTAATGTAAACATCATGGATGGCATTGGATTGTGGTGATTTCTGGCTGTTTTTCTGTTTTTTGGGGGTGTACTGTTGATGTGGACTGGTCATGTGGGTGGTGGTGGTGGCCATCTTGAGTGCTGGCTGGTACAGGCAACATGTGCCTGGGGTGTAAGGGGCCATTTTGAGGAGAGGCAGTGTCTGAGGCCTGCACTTATTTTGCCTACTTTTCATCCATTATGCCCAGGGGTAGTGAGTGTTGCATGGGCCTAGTGTTTCTGAGGGGTGTCTTCTTGAATTTAAACACCATTGAGGCCATGGATGGGCTGGGATTGTGCTGATTTTATTGTTTTTTGTCGTTTTTTTGGGCCTGCTGGTGGGGCCCTTTGCCCAGGGGTGGTGAGTGTTGCATGGGCCTAGTCTTTCTGTGGGGTGTCTTCTTGAATTTAAACATAATAGAGGCCATGGATGGGCTGGGATTGTGCTTATTTTATTGTTTTTTGTCGTTTTTGGGGGGCTGCTGGTGTGGCCTTTTGCCCAGGGGTGGTGGTGCATGGACTGAGTGTGCCTGTGGTGTGGTCTCACTCTCTTTAATGTAAACATCATGGATGGCGTTGGATTGTGGTGATTTCTGGCTGTTTTTCTGTTTTTTGGGGGTGTACTGTTGATGTGGACTGGTCATGTGGGTGGTGGTGGTGGCCATCTTGAGTGCTGGCTAGTACAGGCAACATGTGCCTGGGGTGTAAGGGGCCATTTTGAGGAGAGGCAGTGTGCCTGCACTTATTTTGCCTACTTTTCATCCATTATGCCCAGGGGTAGTGAGTGTTGCATACTTGCATGTCCGTAGTCTTTCTGTGGGGTGTCTTCAATGTAAACATCATGAATGGCATGGGATTGTGCTCATTTTTCTGTGTTTTGTCGATTTTTTGGGGTGTATAACTGAACTGATGTTCCTCTGTCTTCCATTGCTTTTAGGTGCACAAGAAGACTCAAGAGAACCACCAGTGCCGGGAAGAAGTCCTGCAGCGCTGTGTGTGTGCAGCATAACGTCACGCGACGTCACGTCTGGACACAGAACCCTCTGCAACTCGTGCAACTGCTGCCCGCTGACCTGCTCTGAAGAAGATGGCCCCAAAAAAAGTAACCCGTAGCTCCTCTAGCAAGAAAGGTGCCAGTAAGGAGCAGAAGAAGCAAGTTACCAAGGACACTGGTGTGCCGCCCGCCCCTTTTTTTGGGAGTAAAAAAAAAAGTATGCCTGCAGCAGCAGCGGGATCTGCTGGGGACCAAGCTGGCAGCAGCACCCCCGCTCCATTGGGCTCAGTGCCACCACCACCACCACGCCAACTTAAGTCCAAGCCCTTGAGTGCTGCAGAGGCAGCCAGTATAGTTCTTCAATCACCATCGACCAGTGATGTTGGCTCATCGCAAGAAAGCAGCAGCAATGTCCCTCAATCAACACAGGTTGTTGTAGCTCATCTGACGAGTGTTGAACAACCACAGCCGCAACAACAATCACATGTGCAAGTACAAGCCCAAGTACATGTGGAAGGAGAGGCAGCGCAAGGAGATGCGCAAGCAGAGGTGCATGGAGGGTCACAAGTGCCCACAATAGTTGTTCCTCCCGAAGTAGGGGCACATCAGGAAATCGACAATCAAGGCGAGGTATCATTTGAGGAAGCCACTCCTCCTGATGATCCTTCATTGTCTTCCACACCCCTAGCAAGGAAGAGATCAAGGGTGGTGTCTACATCTTCTTCAAGCACACCTCCTTCTGATGATACGGATCAAACTTGGGAACCAGCACCACAGCCGTCTGAGAGTGAGGCACACCATGATCCAACAAAGGTACTTAAGCGTAAAAGGAAGCTCGTCCAAAGTCTCAGACTTATGGAGTGTGATGAGGCTCAACAAGAAGTGGCGGATACTGCTGCTGATGAAGACTCTGCCAACGACGACCCAGTCATCATAAAGGTCACTGCAGCCCCAGCGGGCATGCAGCAAACAGACATTTTGACCCTAGCCCGAAGAGCTGCTGCGCGTGATGATGATGATGATGATGTTGTCGATGAGGAGGCAGTGGAAACACCACAATCATTGGAGTTAAGTAGTACACCAACTCGTCCCGCTTCCATATTTCTTTCTGGCAAGAAGAGACCTGCGTCAACCTCGACCTTAATTAGTGGCGGTGAAAGTGGAAAACGTACAAAAGTTGGCCAATCCAGATCCTCCACTTCATCTGGCATTAGCTTCATGACCACCACCACCAGTATCGCCGCCTCCTCCAGGTCCCACAGACACTTCAAGTCCCCAGTTTGGGACTTCTTTACTGTTTGTCCCAAAAATCCAAAGTTTGCCATTTGTACCCTTTGTAAGCTTGCAGTTAGTCGTGGTAAGCCAGGTAGCAACTATGGTACCGGCGGCCAGAGTGGTCATCTTGAGAGAAAGCACGCTGTCCAATGGTTTGCGCACCTAGCTGCGATCAAGAAAGGCCAAAATCAAGGAAACGTTGATGTTTCATCTGATGTTGACGAGCAGGAAGAAGACGTGTCAAACACTTCCCTTACACCCAGTACCCCTCTCAGCAGCACACCCAATGTGAGGCACACTAAGAGTGTTGGAGCGAGTGAGACACCAACGCACAAAAGTTCACCAGCGAGCAAAATTGGGTCAACGAAGTCATTATCAGCCCGTAAATGCTTGGTCCAGGGCAACATTAGAACAATGCTTACTTCAGAGGTGCCATATGAACGCAACCACCCACTGACGCGTCTGTATAACACTAAGCTGGCTAAAATGCTAGCTGTGGACCTTCTACCTTTTTCTTTTGTAGAAGCGGTAGGTTTTCTTGAATTAGTTGCAACGCTCTGCCCTAAATGGAAGGTTCCGAGCCGGTTCTATTTTGCCAGAGTTGCGGTTCCAGCACTACATGAAGATGTGCTGCAGGCGATTGGGGCAGCTTTGCAGAAGAGTGCTGTTCACACAATACATCTGACAACAGACATGTGGACCAGTGGCCCAGGCGATGATTACATGTGCATCACTGCACACTGGGTCTCTTTTTCAGGTGTTATAGCAAAGCTAAACGCAGGTGTTGACCCGGACCAAGTTTTCAAAGCTGCTCGGAAACATGCAACACTAGCCATGTTTGGCTTGGAGAAAAGTCACACAGCAGAAAACCTTTTGCAAGAGTTTAACAAAAAGGTCTTGACAATGCTATCCCCCCTAAAACGCAAGATTGGTTATGTTTCCACGGATAATGGCGCCAATGTAGTTAAGGCCATGTCGGAGGGTGGCTATGTTAGAGTGCCGTGTTTGGCGCACTGTATCAACCTGGTAGTTCAAAAATTCTTGAGTGATAAAGAGAGTCCAGCGTTCGAGGTAATGGCCACCTGCCGCAAAATGTGCAACCATTTCAGCCATTCTTTTAAGGCCCGGAAGCATCTGCGGAGACTGCTACTTCAACGTGGAATGCCAGTGAAAGCACTCATCCAGGAGGTGGCAACACGTTGGAACTCAACCTTCTACATGCTTGAGCGTCTGCATGAGCAGTATACGGTACTCGATCACTATTTCTTGACAGAGGCTACATCTCAGAAGGAGGACCTGCGGATGAGTAAGGCGCAATGGGCCATAGTTAAAAGCCTGACAGACATGCTTCGTCCTTTTGAGTTCTTCACGCGTGCAGTCAGCCAGGAGGACTGTAATTTGGGAAAAGCTATCCCATTGTTGTGCATACTGGAGCACCAACTGATGGCGGTTTCTTCTGAGTTTGAAAAAGATGAAAAAAAAACAAACATTTCATTTTGTCTGAGAAATTATTACATCGCCTACGTGGTGATGAACGTCTTAAAAACATCAACTCAGATCAGCATTACATTTGTGCTACTATTCTGGATCCACGCTACAAAAAGGCGCTGGCAGACAACGCATTCTTTCCTTTCGCTGATGCAGATGTTCAAAAGTACAAACATTGGTTAGCCTGGTCAGCCAAGAGGTTTGAAAAAGAACGGCAGGTTATTGAAGGAGAAGCCAGTACATCAGCATCAGCAGGCCATCCGCAGTCACAAGAATCCACTTCTGCACCTGTGGCTGTGGCACAAGTGACCTCTCAGCCGTTAAAGACACCGGCAACTGGATCATCTGCACCACACACAATGACAACACTAACAGTGGCTGGGGAGGAGGATTGGCTAAGTTTGATGGGGTATGGTTCTCGAAAAAATGTCACAGGCACAGCAAAAAGTAAGCAAAGTGGAGGAACAGTTGATGACCTTGAGTCGATGGTGCAGGACTATCTGAATGACTCAACAGTGGTCTTTCTTAATGAGGAGCCATTGCAGTATTGGCATGGCAAAAAACAATTGTGGCCACAGCTCTACAACCTGGCTATAAACTATTTGTCTTGCCCACTCGCAAGTGTGTCTTCTGAACGTGTTTTCAGTGCTGCTGGTGGCATTGTAACTCCCAAACGGAGCCGCCTATCGCCCAAAAATGTGGAGCGGCTGACAATGATCAAGATGAATCAGCACCTCATACCACCAGATTACAAAGTGCGAGAAAGCACGCCACATGAAGACGAGGAGGACAGCAACGTAGATGAGGGGATTTTTTCTCTGTTCGGTGCCACTGACCTCATCCAGCCTGAATTCGCAGAGTATGATGACGAAATCTTGTTCTTATTCCCTGACACCGAGCCCTGAAAATGAGACAATCAATCAAGAACTTTCTTTTTCGTCCTTATTCACTTTTATTCCTGTGTGCTTTGTGTCTCTCTTTCTTTGTTTTGCACAGTTAATTTAATTCAAACTTTAATCACCTAATCCCAAAAACAAGACCATCATCAGAACTGTCTTCACTTGTTTGCTTATTGATTTGAAGGTGCCGCAGTCTACATTCCTCAGGTTCACAAGTTCTGAAGAACATGCTCCTCTATCCTCCTCCTCCAGACTGCGATTTACCTCCAAGCAGAGTGCTGGATTACGCACAATGAAGAAAGACTCAGCACTTGTGGGGGTGTTGTACTTCTTTGCGGGTGAGTTGACGGTTTTGGGCCCATTGCTGTGAAGCTCTAATAATGGACAAAAGTGTTTTGGACCAAATATGAGGTGGAAATTTCTTGCCGTTTTTGCTGACTTGCTTGCCTTTGAGGTGCTCTTTTGCAGGGTTCCGGGGGTTTGTGTGTAATTTTTGGTGTCTGTCGAAGCACTGCTGCGACAGTCTAATCTTGATTGCATTTGCTTTTCAGGAAATCTGTGGTGGAAAACAGGAGTTATGATGATTGATGATGATGACCTAGCTGAACAGCGCGGCATTTGGAACGAAGGCCGAGAGATATTGTAACTTGTAAGTATGAGATTTAGCTTTTTCGCTGTTTGGGGGTGTTGTCGGGTGTTTTTTTGCGGGTGGGTTGGCGCCGGCGGGTCTTGCCTGGGGCATTCCTGGGAAGGTCTAATACCGGATACAAGTGTTTTGGACAAAATCCATAAGGAACAGCCTTTTTTTTGCCATTTCTTCAGACATCTTGCTCAATGTAGCGTTTTGGGGGGCTTCCTGCTGTTCGTGGGTGGGTTGCGGCCGGGGTCTCTGTCGAAGCACTGCTGCGACAGTCTAATCTTGATTGCATTTGCTTTTCAGGAAATCCGTGGTGGAAAACAGGAGTTATGATGATTGATGATGATGACGACCTAGCTGCACAGCGCCTCGTTTGGACCGAAGGCCGAGAGACATTGTAAGTATGAGATTTAGCTTTTTCGCTGTTTGGTGGTGTTGTGTCGGGTGTTTTTTTGCGGGTGGGTTGGCGCCGGCGGGTCTTGCCTGGGGCATTCCTGGGAAGGTCTAATACCGGATACAAGTGTTTTGGACAAAATCCATAAGGAACAGCCTTTTTTTTGCCATTTCTTCAGACATCTTGCTCAATGTAGCGTTTTGGGGGGCTTCCTGCTGTTCGTGGGTGGGTTGCGGCCGGGGTCTCTGTTGAAGCACTGCTGCGACAGTCTAATCTTGATTGCATTTGCTTTTCAGGAAATCCGTGGTGGAAAACAGGAGTTATGATGATTGATGATGATGACGACCTAGCTGCACAGCGCCGCGTTTGGACCGAAGGCCGAGAGACATTGTAAGTATGAGATTTAGCTTTTTCGCTGTTTGGTGGTGTTGTGTCGGGTGTTTTTTTGCGGGTGGGTTGGCGCCGGCGGGTCTTGCCTGGGGCATTCCTGGGAAGGTCTAATACCGGATACAAGTGTTTTGGACAAAATCCATAAGGAACAGCCTTTTTTTTGCCATTTCTTCAGACATCTTGCTCAATGTAGCGTTTTGGGGGGCTTCCTGCTGTTTGTGGGTGGGTTGCGGCCGGGGTCTCTGTCGAAGCACTGCTGCGACAGTCTAATCTTGATTGCATTTGCTTTTCAGGAAATCCGTGGTGGAAAACAGGAGTTATGATGATTGATGATGATGACGACCTAGCTGCACAGCGCCGCGTTTGGACCGAAGGCCGAGAGACATTGTAAGTATGAGATTTAGCTTTTTCGCTGTTTGGTGGTGTTGTGTCGGGTGTTTTTTTGCGGGTGGGTTGGCGGGTCTTGCCTGGGGCATTCCTGGGAAGGTCTAATACCGGCTAGAAGTTAGTTGGACAAAATCCATAAGGAAACACCAGTTTTGGCACTTTTTGTAAGTTAGGGTTCGTTAGGGTTAGCCCTAGCAGCAGGATTGCATGTGTTTAGGGGGGTTCGATTGCAACGCGGTTCTGTTGTTGTAGAGCACTGTTGGAGCGATGCTGGCTATGGATACTTTTGCTTGCAGGCAAGTGGTTTGAATACAATCCACGGTCTGTATTTGGGTCTACTGTTACTTTCAAAGTACGTTTTGTAACCATTTTTCTGCTAGGCATCGTTTTTGGAGATATGATTGGGTTCTTCTACATTTTTGCGACTGGCTTTAGTAAGGGTCTTGGTGGGAGCATTGCTGGGAAGGTCAAATTTTGTTCTAAAACACAGTAGTACACCCACCTTGAGGGGAAAGATCCGCTATAATATTTTGGCCATACTTATTGATCCTTAAAAAGGTGACTCAGACAGAGCACGCAATTTCAAAAATATTGTACTGTCTATTAGGGAAATCAAAGTGTCACTTTTTGAACCACACAGCGTACATACCTTTTATTTATTTATCAGTGGTATTGTAATAGCACTTCCTGTTTTCCGTTCAATAATTACAGGCCGGGTTTCAGTCAACATCCGCCAGGCAGGCAGTGGACAGGGTGTCTCTTCTGTCAGTGGTCACCACCACATTGATGGACGAAGCGTCAGCTGGAATGGAGGAGTGCCGCCAATAAGAGGAATTGTTTGCTGCATGCAACTTACTTACCAATTTCAACAGGACAACTCCAACAACATACGCAATACAGATACAGTATCCATTGTTGTCTTTTATTCTATGAGTGTGACTGCATGTGCTTACCTTTAGTTTGTAACCAAAGATTGTCTGTAAACTCTGTATCTTCAATTATTGTTTGTCCATGCTCTGCTTTTTTTTTCTTCTCTCAACAAAACCTACCCAAAAAGAAACCCCCATTCCCATCCATTTTACAAACCCTAACCCTCTTCCCCCGGGCTGTGTTGTTTTGCTTGATGTCTGACTAAAATGACATCAATAATTCCACACACTTGCTGGGGAGGATAAGGTGATAGCAGCAACAGGCTGGTGAAGGAATACGAGGATATCTTCTAGACTTACTCAGCTTCAGTACTATATCTTCTAGTAGTAGTAGCCAATGTCAAATAAATTCAACGCAAGTACTAGTTATACTTGCAATACTTTACCATTTGTTAGGCTACATTATGGCACTGTTCTAGTGTACTGTCACCTGCTATTTTCTCGATCGTACCGTAACCGTTGTAATGCTACAGTAAGGAGTACAAACAAGGTTTCGTTTTCTTTTTTTCCATAGGCATGCAACTGCCACTGTGTCACACCACTAGTAACACCGCAATGAGGAAATGTCACCCGCCCAGGAATGACAACGTTAATCCCCATTTCACCTGGAGCCAGCCCTGGGCCTAGCCCTAATTTCTAACACAAATTACAGGTAAGATAAGCGTTTGGTGGGAGGTAGTATAATGGAGTATTATTTCGGAGTAGACAAGAGATTGACGGTTGTACTACTAAAGTCCTACGACTGTTCAGGAAAACAAAGTTACTGTTACACCCCCGCCCCCCACCCACCAGACTGAAAAGCAGTAAAAAACAGGTATGGTCAGATAAAGTTGAAAAATATATTTATTTATCCCTAACAAAATAATCTCCCTCACCCACCCTAACCCCAACGATTGTCTCTGAAACGTCCCAAAACGATCCCAACTCCCAAATCCCACCCCCCAAAAGTCTATAAAAAAAGGGCAAGGGACACTCCACTACTGGAGGGTGCTGGTGCTGGTGCATGATGCGGCATGGGCATCATACTCCTTGCGGAGGGTGGCAAGCTCGGAGCGGAGGCCCTTAACCAAGGTCTTATACCTCAGGACCTCCTGCTCCAGGTTGGACATGCGGACTCGTAGGCGGCGTTGGCGTTCCTTGCAGCTCCTGTGGGGGGCAGCTGGTATTTCGGGTGCTTGGCGGTGGCGGTCGGCTTTCTTAGCCCGGCTCGGTCCCGCTGGTTTAGTCACGGAGGAGGATGCAGTGGTCACAGTCGAAGATGTTGCCCCGCTCGACTGCGTGTCCTCCTCCTCCTCCAGGGCCACCAGCCGCCGATACTCGGCGACTGTGGCCTCCAGCCTCCGTTGCCGGGCCAATCTAGCCTGCTCCCTCCTTGTTGTTGATTTGGAAGGAGCAACTATATGAAGAAAGAAAGACATAGTCTGTAACCAATGCTCCTTATTAATAACACAAAGTGATTGAGCCGAAAGTTGGGTCACAGAGTACAAGTAGCAAATTTAAAGCACAGTACATAACTATTGAGGACAGTATCTATGTAACCTCCCACTTCTGCATCCTTGCTCTAACAGTAGTGGTAGTTTAATGAACTAATTCTACGACCACTATGGACTTCCATTACAGTCGACTATGACAGTACACCAGTCTTATTCTTCTTCTTCTCTCTTGTTTAGGGAAATGGGTACGTTATCTTATGCAAGCCGGCAGAATGACATGGACACAGCACAGTGAAGTTGCACCCGAGAAAAAAAGTTGCACACCATGATGATGGAGACAGACTTGCGTTACTGTACCGGTCCAGTACATGCAGGTGGTGAAGCTATTACTTTTCTATTACGGGTGGCACTGAGAATACTCTGTTACAAGGGCTACTGCTTAATTAATTTACCTTTCACCCTACAGTGCAAATGAGTACTAGAAAAGGAAACTGAAGAAGCTAACTAATTTGATTATCTATCACTTCACATGGGACGTATTTAATGACAGATGAGATGACTTTAGGTGCTTTGCTTAATATTGAGTGAACACAGTGATACACCCACACATGAATGACGTACTACAAGTAAACTAAAGTTATTAAGAGAGGTACGGAGTGTCCACCGTAATAACCAGATATATGCTGTGAATGCAAACGCAATACAAAGTACTGCTACTATTCATGGTAGTATTGGACACATTTACAATTTCTTTTCCTTGCCTTCCCTGCACTGGGACGGACGTGCGGGTGCGGTGGTACATGCTCTTCAAGGTAACACTTACTTCACCTGGCGACCATCTACTCTCTCTAGATACACATTTGCTATGTAAGAGTCAGAGAATACCATGCTCCAGGCATCCATTCATTCAAAGTATACGCACACATACAGTTTCTGTTTTACCCACCCAGGCTGCTGTCCTTCCACCCATCCTTGCTTCATCATTGACCCAGCCATGCACCATACCATATTCTTTCCTTCCCAGCCACCTCTGGGTCCAAGCAAACACATATCGTTCTTCTTTGCCAGCCATCATACAAGTTCGCGTCCCACTTACTTACACCCTTCTTTCGCTTTTCGTTCATCCCATCCATCACGTTCGTCTAAGAACTTATTGGGATTCTTCTCACCAAAAACTTCACAGCTAAGTCGAAGTACATTTCGAGGAGGCTACTACCTGGTTGATTTGTAATTGTAATACACCCGTGCAGAAAGCACACTATGCAGTCTTCAATCTCAATAAGTAAGGAATATATAGCTTACCTGTTTCCGCCACCACCGTTTGATCCCCCACAGGAACGGCCACCAGCTCTTCTAACGCCGCATCCTCCCCAGAGGCCTCCGAGTCCAAGTCCAACACAGCCACCTCCGCGCTGGCCCCGTCACCAGATGTTACACCTACAAAGTACATTTAAGAAAGTTAGAATACACCACTCACTACTATATAATATTTGGTCTAGGAGAAATGTTAAAAAAACAGAATACAATGTAATAATTTGTGACTGTCTACTCCATAGTAAAAATGTCCCATTTTCCAGGGAAGGCTGTTGTCTTGCTGCACTTTTATGCACAACTGATGAATGCTTGCTTTTGATTTTTAACACGCACCACTTTTTCTCCTAACAGACAGAAGCTTGACTCCTGAGTCCTAAGAACACGACCAGGATCAAGTTCAAAGTAGGTGAGAGTTCGGCTCGACCACAAGAAATGTGTCCAATTAATCGTCAGCACTAACCACTTTTCCGTTTACAGTTAAATAGTTTTATGACAAAGTAGATTTTAATAAATGTGTTTACTTTTAATAAAGCTTTTACACTTAAATAGACTCTGTGGTTTTTGTTCCTCTAGACTAGAGTGGATGAGCTAAAGGTTTTGGAATTTTTGCAAGCATGAGTGCCTCTGAC
The DNA here is from genome assembly GCF_964261635.1 of Lissotriton helveticus. Classification (NCBI taxonomy): domain Eukaryota; kingdom Metazoa; phylum Chordata; class Amphibia; order Caudata; family Salamandridae; genus Lissotriton; species Lissotriton helveticus. The sequence goes on from NC_136061.1 coordinate 525,712,017, forward strand.
ACTTCTTGACTGTGCTGTGACTCCGTACTACTCTCTTGTCCTGCGTACGATAATCTAGAGATCATTGGGGATCTATAATCGGTGACTTCGGGAGCTGAATGACTCTGCCACACTATCTAGTCAGTAAGGAGACAGTGCATAGAGGTATTGCTGAATATAATGGGAGTCCAATGGAATTGCCAAATGTCCAATCTTAGTTAGCTACACAGACAGACTAATAAGAATAGTCTAGTAATACCACAGGGAGTCATATTCGAGGCAGGATAAGAATTTATATCCAGTCTACAAGAAGATCAAAGACGATTTAGAAAAAATCGAATGAGGAACGCTAGGAAAAAATAGGTACTGTTTAGTAAAATGTAAACTTACTGGGGCCAGCAAAGGAGCCCTCGCCTGCCCGATCCTGGCCTGCATCCTAAGCACCCTCCTCCTGTGTCCTCTTGCCCTTGGGGGGAGCTGATGTACAACATGAAAGAAAGAAAAACCATAAAACATGGATGAGATTTTTCAACCAAATCAAACATTTCAAAAGAACAATAACAACATATTTTGGAAAAATAGCAAATAGATAGACAACTATTCCACGGGATCTATCTCATGTGGTATACTACGTTATTCGTATTGCCTGATTTGCGGAACGTTGACTTAGAAAGTTCCTATGTAACTCAATAAACAGACTACTAAAGAGGTTTGCCTAGGCCTGGCACTGCAGGCAGTAGTGCGCAACACGTGACAGACAAAGTCCATCCTGCTTGCAGATCAGTGAATACTCAAACTATCAATCCACCCGCCACCACCGCCACTATTTCTTCTGATAGCCATGTGACTGTCTAAAGGAAGGACACTGGACTTCAGTCTGTTGGGGCTGATTTATAAGTCCCTTGCGGAAGTTGCGGCTGATTTTCCTCCATTGTTGCGTGCCTTTTCTGACGCAGCGGCAGAACAAAAGACTCGCCATGGTGTTGGTGCGGCGTATATATTAAAAAAAAAAACACATATGGGCATATGGGCGATGCATCACGTTGTAAAGCCCTGCGCCATCAGGGGGCGTTCCGGCGCAAGGGAGGGCGTACCTGCGCAGGAACGAATCCTAAAAGTGGCTGAGGGAAATCTACAAGATGTCAATCAGTCATTTTTAGGACAATGATGCATGACTCAAACCCTGCGCGCTTGAAGCCGACGTACGGCTTGATGCAGCATTGGGGAGATAGGGTACCCCAGAGCATTGCTGGAGCTGCGCCATCGTTGGCACGCAACTCCAGCAATGCGCTGCCTTTACGGCACAGATGCGTAAGGCTTCTGTGACGTTTTGGGCCAATGGGTGGTGGTGGCATGGCACACAATTACTGCCGCATCCCTGCTACTTTGCAGGGATGCGCCGGTAATTGAAAATATGACCCTTACTGTCTAGCATTACGCAGTTCTTTTCTTTACAGTACACTCATACATAATTTCTCAGGCCAATGAAATGCTTCTGAACACAACATACAAAACAAAGAAGCATAGTAGCAAGCAAGGCTACTGAGAAGGAGAGCAGTGCACCTGAAAATGAAATGCATAGAAGATTTTGAAATATAATTTACCTCAATGTAATCGGCAGCATTATTGCTCTTGGTAAAGAACAAAGATTTGCAAATAACAGAGCAGGATAAAACAGAGTAGTAAATGTACTACTACTACTACTCACCAAGCCCGGGGACCTCTACGCCGAGCGCGTCCAGCAAGTCCCGCTCCCGGTCCATGACATCGGTCCAGCGGTGGGTGGCCTGGTTATATGTGCGCCGGACCCCAGAGATCTTGTACATGGCCCGGCACACCTTCTCCCACCGCTGGCGGCGCTCCCGGATGCCATAGCCGGTCGCGATCTTGCCGCCTCCCAGGATCGTCTTGGGGAGGCGGCGCTGGACATGGAAGATCAGTGCCGCCACTTCCTCCGCGCTGAAGATCTCCCTCGGGACCACTTGCTCCCCCCTTAAACGCCCGCACGGGAGCCGGGCACGGGGTGCGGGACCCTTCCCCTTCTCAGGGTGCTTCCCGGCTCCCTTTACCATGGTCTGGGCAGAAATAAACTTAAATGATAAAGAAGAAATAGAATAGTGAAGAAGAAAAGAAAAGAGTTTAAAAAAGTAGTTTAAAAGTAAATAAAAGCTGCAGAAAACACAAAAATATAGAGCTAGAAAAATAGAGGGTTAGATAATAAGTAAAATTAGATCAAAAAAACTTCAAACAAGCAAAGGATGGCAGAGATTGAGAGAGGATACAGAAAGCATGCCCAGAACCATAGCAATGAATGAGAAACAGAGGGCCGCGCCCGTTCACGACCGCGTGGGTAAGTTCGCGCGAGATTTTCCTTGCGAGTACGCGCGAAATTGTACTCGCGAGCAGCACACTTTGCGAGATTACACATAGCGGGCGGAAACGGAATTACGTCACGCCAACAAGATGGCCGCGCCCGTGTACGACCGATAGGGTAACTTGGCAAACGAATAGCTAGAAGCGCCTCGCGAACACGCGCAAGATCACGCGAACATACACGTCGCAACAAAAACAATTTTGTATTCGCACGTATTCGCGGCTTCCGAAATCGATCTCGCACGGATTCGCGCCCCAAATAACGCGCGAAATTGCAAAAAAAACGATTTTAGCTAAAATGAAAGCAATGAGCAGGTGCAAAAGTTCAAACTTAACATTAGTAACATTCAAGGTAGTGCTTCCTGATGGGCCCCTCCAGAGTTTGCAACAATTCTATGACCCTGCTATGACCCAAACAGCAGGCTCATAGAATAGCACCATAAAGGTCCTGTAAAAAAAAAATTTCACTGCAACAAAAAGCAAATTACAGATAAGGAAGGAAGCAGGTGCCAGCCAGACTGGAACTTTCAAAATTACTGACACATTAATGAAACACAAATTAATTGATGGCAGTTGAAGAAGGGCAGGTGTGCTAGCTTTTTTCAACCACCATAATCTACAGTAATAAATAAACCTAATAGGTGCCTGTGAGGATGTACTAGAGGGTGGCATGGGTGTCCCAGAGGGTGGCAGTGGTGAAACAGAGGGTGCTGTGAACCTGTGATGATAAACCAGACGTAGAAACAACATAGTCGCGGCCGTTGCAAGCCAAAAAGTAAGTTCGCAATTGCGAACTTGTCCCAAAATCGGCGCGAACACGCGCCAACACAAAAAACGGAAAAATCCGCAAATCCGCTAGAGTTCGCGGATCTTCGCGGATTGCGAATCCGTAAATACGCAAGTTCGCGGATTGCCAATCCGCAAAATCCGCCCATGCTTAGATGCCACCTTCTGCCGACCCTCGCCCCCATCCTAAGCACCACGGGCGAGGAAGGTTCTCAGAATTACGCTATATACACCCCCGCCAGCGCGACCCGCACGCCGTAACTTATACCACGGGGCCAGAGCAGCGGTTCGTGGCCACACCTCTCTAAGCAACCTGGGGGAGTCGAGCCATTCCTACCCTTACCCGACTACTTACAATTCTTAAAAAAGGGCCCCCGACGGTATGACCAGCGCGCAGAATCATTTCAAAGCGGGGTCAGCGCCACGGTTCACGGTCACACATCCCCCTGCTCCCGCTCACAGCCAAATGTCCCGATATCCCACTGTGAGGCCCGCCCACCTGCTCAAAGGTCATACGACCGCTACTGCTCCCAAATGCCGATGCCAGCCACGGCCCTCTCGTGTGGGAAATTTCTTCTGCGACCTCCGACCTTCTGCACGCGAGTGGACAAAGAGGGTGATGTTCCCGCGTCCCAGGCTTTTAAATCCCCAGCCAATTCCTGTTCCTGGGAGGATCCCGCGTGAAACGTTTCCGGGGTGGCATTCCTAGACATCCTTGCTTATTGGGCCTCATCTCCTTCTGGGTCTCTTGACCCGGAAGGATTCTTACCTTATTTTGGCCCTTTACTGCCACTAAAGGCACCACGCCCTCTAGGTGGGGTGGTGCCCGGCATTGTCTGTGGGATTGTAACTCAATGGGATCTGCACCTTTCAGAATCAGCTCGCATTGAACATGTCGATGTTAAAAGCCCGTAGAAATGAAGAGCAGGGAGATTAAGCTTAAAAATCTAATCAAAGCAAAGGTCTTTGTATTCAATATTTGAGAAGAAACGTAAACAAATATCACTTATTGGAAGATTGTTATGAATTTGGAAGCAAAAGCAGTATTTTATTTAATAGTATTGTGATGATCGGCAAGGTAACAGTACCAGTGTTGGGTGGGGTGCTGTGAGAATGGTCTAGACGCTTCCATGACTGCAGCGCAGCCTGTTTCCTCACAACTACAAGTAAGCAAAAATCAAGCATTTGGAATTCAAAAGGTCTTGCATTTGCGAGAGTTAGAGCTATTGGCGGCGAAAATGATAATGTCTTTTACCCATTAGTTTTTGTTTGGAGTGTTGTGGATGTATGAGGTGTGGAGTGCAATTCTGTGGGTTTGATTTGGAATTGTTAGTTGTGGAATTGTGTTAGGTAGTATAGTTTGGTGTATGTGTGTATCGGTGAAACTAATTTGTTGTACCAACGTGTTCCCTGTGGATACACGTTCACATGCCATCGCCGTCCTGGAGTTTGTCACAATGTGGCTCCATTTATAAACTGTTCTGTCAGAGGCCAAGCACTAGGGAAATGAAGGGATGCGTTGACCTAAAATCATGATGTCAAAAGTTCGACTGTACTGAGCCCTGATCGTTAAAGAGGATTACGTTTTACTGGTTGCAGTATGGGATGATTCAATATCATAATAATAGATCTATTTTTAAATGCATTATTTATCTATGATTTTTTCATTCTATCATTTGCAATCATTGGTGTAAATATGTATAACAATCTTGGGTCAATGATGGTAACTTCCAGGTAACAAAAGCATGCTAATCAGGTTGGATTTAATGTCTCCCATAAAATAGTTATTTTAAGCTGTCATGGCCCAACATGTTGTAGAAGGATCTCTCTATAACCGTCCAACGATATTTTACTCTATATTTATTTATTTATTTATTTATTTATTTATGTGATTTGTTGAGCGAGAACAATTGCCCAAGGGCGTCTCGGCGCTATGAATGAGGGCATAATGAAAGGGATTATAAGTTACTGGTTAAAAAGCCATGTTTTTATTTTTTTTCTGAAAACAGTCAGAGTGGGAGCAGACCTAATGTCTGGGTCAAGGGAGTTCCAGAGTTTTGCCGTCGAAACGTAAAAACTGCGATCACCCCAGGCCACCGTTCTGGTGCGGGGAACCGTCATGGTGAGATTGTTCATTGATCGGAGTGATCGGTTAGGAACATGGAATTTGAAGTGATCGATGAGAAAACGTGGGCCTTGTTTGTGCGTGGCTTTGTAGGCGATACAGAGCGCTTTAAACTTTATTCTATTTTTGACTGAGAGCCAATGGTATTTTTTTATGGTGTCAGCAATAGGTTTGAATTTAGGGGTGTTCGACAGCAGTCTGGTCGCGGCGTTCTGTATATACTGCAGTTTTTATGACCTTTTCTTGGGCATTGACCAAGAGCCCATTACAATAGTCCACTGAGGACATGATGAATGAGGTGACCAGTGTTTTACCAGAATTGGGAGGGAGGAAAGGAAGGATCTTTTTGATTGCTTTCAGTTTAAAAAATGATGAGGAAGCAATGGAATTACGTGAGATGAAAAAGTAAGTTTGTTGTCTAAGAGAACTCCTTGATTTTTAACCTTGGTAGCTGGGAGGGGGGGCCTAGGTTCGTGGGCCACCATTTATCAGACCAAGTGGGAGTAAGCTTGCCAAAGGTCATGACCTCAGTTTTATTGGAGTTTAATTTGAGGCAGTTTTCCAGCATCCAATTACTGATGGCCATCATACATTGTTGAAAGTTGGCTGCTATTTTCTCTCCGTTCTCCTTGATGGTAAGAACTAACTGGGTGTCGTCAGCATAGGATGTTAGGCTCATCCCCCAATCTTTGATTACCCTTGCCAAATCAGTGACATAGATATTAAAAAGGGTTGGACTGAGGGATGAGCCTTGAGGGACACCACAAGGAAGGGCCAGTTGTTCTGATAGAAAAGTGTCTAGCTGGACTGTCTGGGTACGGCCAGCTAGAAAAGATCTCAAGAGGTCTTTTGCTTTGGTTTGAATGCCTATGGCACTGACACGGTCGATCAGGATGTTATGATCGACCCTGTCAAAGGCCGCTGTGAGGTCAAGAAGAATGAGTACTGCCGCAACTCCCTGGTCAAGGGCTTTCCTTATTTCATCGGTGGATTTGATGAGTGCAGTCTCTGTGCTGTGTGATTTGCGGAAGCCAAATTGACTGTCATCTAATAAAGAATATTGTTCTAAATATTGAGAGATTTGAGAGTTTATGAGTTTTTCGACTATTTTAGCTGGATAAGGCAGACTGGCTATAGGTCAGTAATTGTTTGTGTCTTCTGCATCAAGATGGGGCTTTTTAAGTAGTGGTTTAAGAAGCGTGTCCTTCCAGACTGCAGGGTAGATTCCCGTGCTAAACATGGTGTTAAAGATGTTAGCCAGTTGAGGTGCAATAATGTCCGAGATGGAAAGGAGAATTGAGGCAGGACAGGGATCTTTGGCTGATCCTGATTTGATGGAATTCATGGCAGCGATGACTTTGGTAGGATTCGTGTCAGAAAACTGTGAAAAAATTGGGTGATTGGAGGGGACGGCATTCAGACCGGTGTCTGCGTGAGTTTCCTGTGTAAAATTAGTGTAGATGTTATTAACCTTATCGAAGAAAAAGGTGGCCAGGTTATTACAAAGGGCTTGGGATGGATTGGGGATCGACTGAGGAGGCAGATGAGACAGTTTGGCTACCACTTGGTACAGTTCTTTGTTGGAGTTCTTTGCTTGCTCAATTTGAGAAGAGTAGAATGTACTTTTAGCATTTTGGATAAGGGATTTGTATAATGTCATTTCTCTCTTATAGATTTCCTTATCTTCAGTGCAGTAGGTCTTTCTCCAATGTCTTTCTTTGTTGCGACAGAGTTGTTTCTGTAACCTGAGATCCTCGGAGTACCAAGGTGCCGATGGGGTGCTACGATTTTTATGAGTGGTTTTAATAGGTACTAGTTTATTTAGGGTCAAAGTAAGCCATTCTGAGTATTCTCTGGCTGATTTGTTAGGGTCGTGAGATGAGATTGGTACAGTGGCAGAGAGCATATCACGGAGTTGGTGATGGTTAATGTATTTCCAGGGTCTAAAAGTTTTAAGTGGTCGGTTATGGTGTTTCTTGATAGATAGCAGGTCGGATGGGATGGTAAAAATGACAGCGTGATGATCTCTCCATCCCAGTGGGATAATCTCCGTAATGGATAGGTTGGTGTCATTTGAAAATAGGCCATCCAAGGTGTGACCGGCTTCGTGTGTACTATTTGTGATCCGTTGGATAAGACCAAGAGATTCTAAATCAGTGGTGAGAGCTTTAGTGTCATTGTTGTCTCGATTTCTAATGGAAAGTTGAAGTATCCTAAGATGATCACAGTTTCTTCTAAAGCAAGAGATTCCATCATATCAGCTAAGGAGGTCAAAAATTTGCTAATGCTCCCTGGAGGACGATATAAAAGGACACCTTTAAAACGTTTGGAGGGGCCTAGAACTATGGAGAACTGCAAGGCCTCACAAGTGGAGAGTGGAGGTCTTTAACCGTGGTTTTGAACTGGCTACGGTATATAATGGCGATTCCCCCTCCAGTTTTCATTTGTCTGTCTTGCCTAAGAATGTTGTAGCCTTCTGGGACGGCCACTAAGAGATCTGGGTCAGATGCCGGGTTAGTCCAGGTTTCTGTTAAAAACAGTAGATCTAATTGTTCACTACCAATAAGATCGGCAATTTCCTCTTTGTGCTTACTTAACGATCTAACATTGATAAGTGAGGCTTTGATATGTTTAGGACTTGTTTTAGAAGACGGGGTATAAGCTTGCGTTGGTTGAGGGGCGTCTAGTTTAAAACCACAGTGAGTGCAGGGTTTAAGGTGATAGAGGGGTTCAAGTAGATTGTATGTACAGTCTGGACAAGTCATAATAGGGCGTAGATCAAGGAGGGCCTGATGGTGGTAGGTATAAGATAGATCTGGGGTCAATGGGCCAGGATTTGTGGCCATAGGCGCGGACGGGCGCAGACGGGCTTGCCTTTGGCGCGTCCGCTGCGCTTGCACTTGCGCTTGCCCTCCGCCCTCCGCCCTTTGTAGACTGGGGCAGTCGGGAGCCTGGAGTGCTACATTCGGCATCCACCGGAAGTAGTGAACTTTCTGTGCCTTCCGGTAAGCCCTCCAAGCAATCGGCACAAGCCGTGTTGGACCGGGGCCTCGGAGCCAGAATACGAATTAGGCAGGTAAGAACAAAGTGCGAAAGTGCGCAGGATATGCAATTTTAGTACAGTCAAAGTTTTAAAAGGGTACAGTCAACGTTTTATAAGGGTTGAAATCGCAGAAGAGTGGCACCTAGTGAAATCAGGCTGCTCTCGTTCAAACAAAGTGCCAAGTGCGCAGGATATGCAATATAGTACAAACAGAGTTTTTAAAAGGTTAGAGTATCGCAGTAGAGCGGCGCCTAGTTGAATCAGGCTGCTCTCATTCACTTGCCTGCTCCGGTCTCTCCGCCCTTTGTAGACTGGGGACGTCGAGAGACTGGAGCGCTACATTTGGCATCCGCCGGAAGTAGTGAACTTTCTGTGCCTTCCGGTAAGCCCTCCAAGCAATCGGCACAAGCTGTGTTGGACCGGGGCCTCGGAACACTGTGCCACTAACACAGCTGTAACTGATTCTGGAAATGATGGCCACTTATGTCTCTGTTGACATTGAATATTAAGTCTCTGCTTATAGGACAGACACAATAATGGCATTTTTACGCCAGCAATTGTTTTTATTCTATTGTTTAGCGCTCAAAAACAAACCTAGGCTGTTCTGCACTACAAAAAAACCCCTAAACAATGCCCGTTCCTTTCAGCAACATATTCTACAGATGCTTTTAAATGCACGTGCATAAATCCAAGAATTTCATTTGTGTACAGGTTTTTTCAATCCCTATGTTCCCTTTAGGCATAGCTTAGAAGACTAGCAATGTGCTGAAAGTAAGAAAGGCATCCAACACATGCCATGTTTCTGTATTTCCTACAGAAAACTGTTCAGATTCGCTGATAAGAGAGAACATGGCAATGAGAAAGCCCAACAACAATTTGTGGAGCACATGAAACACTTGTGAGGCAGTAGTGTTTGTTGATACGCCAAGCAGCAAAAGGCAAAGGCAGATAGACGAACTGCTGCTTTAAATGAAGCTTAAGGAAAATACATATTTTCACTCGAATAATAAAGCTGAAATGATACAACCGTTGGGATTGAATATGTTTGATATTATAGTAATTGGAATCAAAGGTAAATGACTCACACAATTCGAAAATAAATGATTTTATGTATGTGTAAAAATATTATTTGAATTCAGGCTACTGTAAAGAACGAAGCATCTTTATTGGACAATATCACTAGAGCAAGGTCGTTACAGTGTAGTTTACGCAGTGCCTAGACAATGCTGGTTCTACAACAGAAGACTGCTGTGTGGCAGGAGGAACCGCCGTTTTGGACTGCTGGCTTTGTGCCAAGTGACCCTGTTTGCTGGCCTTCCTGTGCCCTGTCCTATGCCCCAGTGCTCTGCAGGAATGGGTGGGGTGCTGAACAAAACAAAACATTCACTATCATAATATTGTAATGCAATATTTAAATGTAAATGACATCATGCAGTGCAACCGAAATTGGCAGCAGAACTGCAGGCACATGCCTCTAGTGTCCATTTGCTGAATCCAAGTTAAAATGTAAGACTATGGATGAATGATGCTTTGGCCCATTGCTTGGCAGTACCAACCAGAGAAGTGTTGTTGTCTCTTCTGGTGCAGCAAATGAGACTCCGTAAAAGTAAAAGTAAAAGTAAAAGAAAAAAGCATTTGCAATGCAATAGGTCTCGCATTTATTAAAGTTAGAGGTATTTTTATAAAAAAGCAAAAGTAAAAACATTGTCATTTTCAACGCCAACAGCTCTAACTTTAACAAATGCGAGACCTATTGCATTGCAAATGCTTATTTACCTGGCCATGTGGCAGGGTGCAGTAGCCACGGTACCTCTTTTGGACTGGGTCTAGGTTTCCCAGGCGGGTGTCAATGGAACACAAGTACCACTACATTTTTAAAACTCAACATCAAGACTCGCTTGTTAAAGATCTCACACAGAGAAGGCCTTGCCAAAGCCAATTCCACACACATGTAGTCTTTGTCACCCGGCAACCGTATTGCTTACTTGGGCAAGAGTTAACAGTTTGCTTTTTTTGTGGTTCGGATGTGGCTTCAGTGTGTAATGTGGGCTTTGCATCTTGAATGTGGAGTTAATATAAATGGTAGGTGTGTTCCTGTATCCTTCTGTGCTTTGCTGATGCTACGTTGGCACGATTCCTGCGTTTTAACATTTTTATGATTTGGAAAATGGGCAGTGTGTCTGAGCGTACATCTTGGTACTCTGGTGAATGCAATTCTGTCTCTGAACGCCGAGTGCGACTTCCTGCCGGGGTAAGATGGCAGTACATTAGGAGCAGACGAGCGACGCCTACATGATCTGTGTAGCTTCTGTAGTATCCCACTCAGCTCACTGAACTGAAGGCTGCTATGCCTGCACAGGGAGAGGCTGCACTGCTGCAGTTATAGGGACTGCACTGGCTATCCCTGTGCATCATCGGAGCAAAGTCATCATGTTTCCAAGTGCATCATTTCACTTCTGCTTACTTCATTTTAGATAGGTGGCAATTATATAAGACCGCAGGATAGGTCATTGAGGTGAACGCTCACTGCTGAAACATGCAGTGCTCTGCAGTTCAGAAGTTTGTGTCCCAGAGTCTACTAAATTGACTGGTAAATTGGATAATGTTAACACCTGCGACTTGCAGGGTTTAGAAATGGCAGACCCATAGTTAAAGATGCTGTATAAAATACATTTATTTTGTAGTGGTGGTTGAGGCAGTGTCATGGCACAGAATTCAACAAGATGATTTGTTTATGAATTCAGCCCCCTAGTATGCCTCATTGTAATCCTATTTAACCATACAATTAGTTCTGATGTTGCTTTATAAAAGGTTATACCCTCCCAACTATGATCGTTGTGTAGTTTTGTAATAGATTAATTTAAAACACTATGAATATTAATATCAAGATTATACATTTCACATGTGGGATATCCTACATTTTTATGTGTCTCTTAAAAACTAACCGTTTATTTTCCCTTTGTATTTTTCCTTTGTCATCCGAAAACAAATATATACTGCATTTGGCATGACTAACACAGGAACGCAGCTTCCTGCATCCTACAGCAGAGGGAAGGGAAAGGCAGAGTAAGTGCTTGTTCAGAGGACCGCTGTGAGGATCGGCTTACACTTTGCAGCCATTAACAGACATGCAATGCTTAAGATACTGCTTCATGTCTGAGCAGGAGTCTGTGGCGCAGACAGGAGGTATTTTACTAAGCAACAGAAAAAAACTGGAAAACAGGAATAATATGCTGCCTGGTGAAACAAGAAGCGAATAAGGCAAAAATCACCCAGGTAACCCCAACATGAAATACTGACTGCATGCGCACAGCGTGATACGAGGGAGGACGCTATGCTGTGATGTACTACTCTTTCAGACAAGCGCGCAAACTAATATACTTGACTCCTTTGCACCTGCACACAGCTTAAGATACTGCTCACCTAGCCCTGCACAGACAGAATTTAAGTCGACAGAGCCCGGAGATGTAATTTAATATAAACTCGAGACTCCAGTGAAGTAAAAAATAATTGTTAAAACATAATGAAACTTATACAGGTCCGAAAATCTAAAACATTGATTGAATCAAGAGGAAAACATTTGAGGAAAACATTTAAGTTAAAGAGCGAGCGTGACTGTGTCAGCCAGTGTCTGTTGCAGCACCTCTGCTGCTAACACGTCCGCGAGTGGTGCGCGCGCCCAAGCCACTGCGACACACTGACCACTTGGCCTATTGGTGTCTATTACGTGCACCAAGTGCGTAATAAACACAAATAGGCCATGGGCGGAGCAATGAGCCCGCCTGTGGCCTATTGCGTGCAGTCTTTCATCAAAAGACGCATGCAAAGGCCAATAGCTGCCCACAAAAGGAAAAGCACACGCACGAGCGTGTGTGATTCCTAAGGCAGCTTACAAACCTTGTTTTTCACCTACTAAAGGGCTCGCGCTGCGGGCACTGCTGCGCAGTGCAACGCAGGGTTGGAGCTCTAAAAAAGAGACGTTTTCTACGCTTTTTTAGTGCATGGGACCATCTTGTTTGTGGCTCACATCGTGCGTGGTAATGTCATCCAGAGCAGTATTGTCTCTTCCTTTGCTGCAGGAGAGACAAACCCTTTAACACCTGTCCGCGCAATAGAAAACAACTGATTAAACATAAATGTGTGCTGCAGCAAAAGTGGTAAAGCCCAAGTAGTGTGTCACAAATACATACATACAAAGTGAATGTCAGTGGCAGGATTCCCTGCAGCCGAGCGCACACATGCAACAGGTGCTACCCTCCCGAAGCTTCAAGCACCACACTCCCGGTCTTAGAAGTCACTTACTGATGCTGCTGTAGCCATACTGTTAATTTTTGACACTTTCCCCCTTTTAACAGAATGTTGGTGGTCATCTTTACCAGGCATTTGAGCACTGTCACGTGACCACCCCTCCCACAAGGTACTAGTACTCAAGTTTAATTGCAGCCATCCTTTGTAGGTGTGACTCTGTCGGCCATTTTGTAAAAATAAACATAAAATATATTCACATTGCAATAGAGTTTCAAAGTTTCAAAGTTTTGTTTTATTGCACAATTATTTAAAATCATTGCAATATGCAAGAATACAAAAAACGGTAGTATAGGCATTCGAGCCTGTTAAAAAACTAGAACTAAAACAGTAAATGGGTAGGAAGGAAAGGTAAAAAGACGAGGAAAGTCAAAAATCAATTACTTGCAAGGAATTAAATTCAGGTATTGCACGGAGGGAAAAGTCATGGAATTCATTTCAGAAATAAATTTGACAAAGCGGGTCGCCATTTAAGGCGAATCCCCCCTCATGCACCCCTCTAGTGCTTCTTGGCATGTTCTAATACCTAGAAGGAGCCAAATTGGTCTCAGCCAGAATATTCTTTGTGGCCGCAATTGATGACAAATGCACAAAATGTGAATTAAGTTTTCCTCTCCCCGTTTGCAAAACCGACATTGGGAGGAGGCTCCTATCTTATATCCTTGCCCAAACTTATATGCTTTCAGCGGAATTAGGCCAAATCGGAATCTCATTAGCTGGTGTTTAATATACAGTTTCATTGCTGATGCAAGATAAGGTGGAAGAGTTTTCGAAGCGTATAATTTGGCAGCCCAGGTGCCATGAGAGAGCTTGAGTACCAGTTGTGTGTCCAATTGGTTTGAAAGGATTTTAGCATTGCAATAGAGCTTGTATGATATAATTTTCCCAAGGTTCTGAAATAGTAGGCATTTAGTAAATACTGATTTGTCCAATAATGTATACATGTGCTTGTTATATACACACGTTCCAATAGAAACCGCACAGGGGCAAATTACAAAGGAGAAATGTTAATAACCAACGCAAGAATGCCTTCATGCTTTTTCTAGCTTTGGGTATTAACATTTCCCTGTTGTAATTTGCTTGTGCGTAGTTTCTAATGTAAAGTGTCTGCATAACAAACAAATATATATAATACTGTGCTGTCGCCAGAGGGAAAGGATGTGGCTCAGCGGTCAGGGGCTGCAGACTTGGGAGTTGGGGAGCCACGGCGTTAACTCAACGTTTTGTGATTCTTAGCAAATCACTTAATCTAATAATTTAAATATACAAATCACAATATCTAATAATTTCAATTAAAAAAAGAAACAGCTAGCTCGTGGGGGGGAGGGGGTAAAGCCATAATTGGGGTAGGGAGAGGCAAAGTAAAAGGAAATAACAAAAAAAACAGCAATCTCAGAGGGGTGTCAAGCAGTGTCGGGGTAGGGAGAGCCAAAGTAAAAGGAAACAAGGTTCAATGGAAGCAGACAGCAAAACAAGCAGGGATGGGCAGAAAGAATCAATTTAAAAATAGTTCTCCCAAACTGGAGATAAAGAAAGCAAGTGTATGTACACTGTACTTTACTGGTGCTCCTCAGCCTTGAAAGGAAGTGAAGTATCAGCTCCAGGAACGAGACAGGAGGCTGCAAAAAGAGTGATACTGGAATGCAACAACGGTAAGCAGGAGGTGGGAATAGAGTGCTTTTATTGATAACAGCAGGTCTTGCAGATAGAGCATGCATGTGGACAAGCCTGACCTAATGAGATGAGCAAGAGAGGAGATTGCAAATTATATGGACGCCCCTTCTCTTCAAAATTACTGGTCTTCAGAAAGAGGGGAAATGTAATATGAATTGGGGTCTTAGGAAAATAAGACAACATTGATAAAACAAGAAACACATTAATACCCTCGTACTTGTCACAATTACTTTGAGTATAGGAATTGTCCAGGACATATATTCTTTAGCTGTCCTTATTCCAGTTTTAACTATCAAGGACTGAGCAAGTGCAGCATCCCTGGAGCTTGGGGTGCTGAGTGGCCCAATGTACTCCCATTACACAGTCTTTTACTTTCTGACTGGGGTGAATTGGACCTATTTTCCGTACATGCACTGGGGCCCATAGCAACCTATCTATGTCTCCACCTCTATTCTGCTTGTTGACATCATTTACAGAAATCCACAGGCACTTCCTGGTTTTCTCCTCCTGGGAATGGAATGCCAAATCAAAACTGACCAAGTATATTGTGATTGTGTTACTGTTTAATGTCACAGATTCATTACAGATGGTAAGGGAACAGGTTTTATGGCTATGAAATGTGTGGAAGCTAAGTACACCTAGAGAGCTGCCAGAGAGAAAATCCAATAAGAATGTGTCCTTAAAGCACTCGGGCTACAGCTTTCATACTTACTTATGGAAAGCAGCCTTCACCATCAGCAGGGATTTCTATGTGTATGTGTTTACATTATTTAGTATTGCACATATTTGAGGTGGTTGTCCAAGTACACAGTGCAATCATTGCTCATCAGGTAAGTCGAGGATCTAAACTGTAGCAGATGGATTTCTTGACTATTGCAACTCTATTTCTTTAGAATATTTTAGAAGAAGAACGGGAGAGGATAATGTCACGTTCTTATGGAGTCTGGAGGCAATGAAGATCTATTTCTAGGATTATTTTGTAATTGTTAGTTGTTAGAATTATATGAGAGCATGGCTCCTATCAATTTATGACCAGGTTGTACATGGTTGAAAACAACTTTCATGGTGGTAAGTAGACACTTGCGAGGCTGATAGACCCGTGTATATGTTAGTAAAAGATGCAGATTAAACCTGGGTTGTACACTCTATAACTTTTTGAAGTGTTATAATCATGGATACAGATGATTTTAGAGAGCAGCTCACCTGGATTTGTTTCAAAAATGGAAGTTAGCAGAATGGTGTTGGTAGGAGAGAGAATGTCATGGATTCATGGTCATTTGTTAGTCTGCCATCTACTTTGTGGTGACTGTCTGAGCATAATTGAAACATATCATATGAAAGATAACAGTGTGCATATTGGAGAGGCCAGAGTAAAATGGTGTCTGAAAAGACACCAGGTTGTCTCTGATTTCTTCTCAGCATGTCACAGAAGAGCAACAATATCATAGAGGGAAAATACAATTCGGTGTTAGCGACAGGTAACCTACGCTATATCAGTGATTTTAATTAACCTTTTAGGACCTATACCATTTGTCTTACCAATCCTTGCCACCGGTACCTAGAGTCCTATGGGATCAAGGGAGTTAGAATTTTAGGCAGTATATAAGCATTTGCACTCATAAATATCCACAGACTCGGGAAGGATTTAAACTCTTTATCTAAGTAATTTCTCAAGTGTTAGAGTCCATACTAAATTAATCAGAGCTTGATCAGTTAAGAATAAAATTAAAGTAAAATGATGCAGAAATATTTTAAGACTTTCTTTAAGCATTAAAACATAGGAAGGGTAAGAAAAGGGAAACAGCACAATGACATATCCCACTCAACTTTATTTTTACCTAGCATGGTGTGAAGACCAACCCTGGCTACGGACTGGGTAAAAGACAGGACCCCGAATGTGCAGGTACCAACAAGATAGAACAGGTGCAGACCAGAATCAGGATAAGTACGGACCAAATTGGATCAGGACAGGACCACTGCAGGTCAGAACTGGCACCTACAGCTAAGGTGCAACGCCAGCGTCACACCCCTCTCTGCAGCTAACGGTTGGACCCCGATTGGGTTAGCAAATCTTCTCCCTCTGGAACCGCGATTGGACTATCAAAGCCCTTCCCAGAACCCCGATTGGGTTATCGATTCTTCTGACAGAGTGCTCCGCCAGCACCTCTGCTCTCGAATCTTCTGACAGAGTGCTCCGCCAGCACCTCTGCTCTCGATTTCCTATTGAGTGCGTTGGGTCAGTGACAGGTCAGGTATTTGGCAAGTCGGACAATCTAACTAGCTAAGCCTACCTTAGTTATACCATTTTCCAGGGCAGGGTACCACCCCCCCAATGTTGCAAATGTGTGAATTCCCGCAATTTGATTGGTGAAAAGACGAGGAGAGGTCATCACACCATACCAGTTATGAGGTCATGCTGTTCAATATTCAGATTTATGTTCCCACCCAATATTTTATTTTCCCATGCAATTTTATTCCACCAGTGAATGTATCACTAAGAACTACAATGTAATATAACAATTCGGTTGAGCTTCCTCTCTAAGGGTCAAGAGGTAAGGTTCCCAAGAACATCTTCTAGCAATTCAGGACTTGGCCGGGTTTCAATGTCATGGCTTCTGGACTCTTGAGCTCTTCTGCGCAGTCGCAGGATTTGCAAGTTGGAGTGCAGCAAAATTACATCAGGCCCAAAGTACAATACATGCAAAGTAGAAGAGAAACAGTTTTAGAACAAGAAATAAATGAATGCACTGTATACCACTTTTCTCTACTCTATTCCCATTACTTTATTTTTACTACAGCGTTAAGGATTAAGCAGAACGAACAACTTAGTAAAAGCAACAATGCAAGCTTTAGCACATGAGAACATAGAGCAACCATCTTTAGTTGTAGTGCGCAGAAGCAAAGTTTTCACACCAAAGCAGTAAGTACGTCATGTCACGTGAGAATGACAGACGCATGCGCAGAAAAGTTCCCGCTTTGCGGCGGCCATTTTAATGCATTCGAGTTACTGTTAGTAAAAGCACATGGAAAAGCTTCCCCTAGATACTAGAAATGTCATGTTTTACATTGTTAATAAAACGAAACGTGTTTATTAGTATATTACAGTTTATTTCGAGAGGGCTGAGTCCAAGCAAGGCGCTTTACATGCGAAACCTTGCTCCATCAATGGCCAACAATTGGGTTTCTGTGCAGTTGAGCCCTTGGAGTGGTGTGTGAAGATGAAGACCAGGGTGAGATAATGAAGTGGACCTGGGTTGATGTTTACACAAACAGATAACAGCATGACAAGCAGGCTTTAAGAATGATGACATACCGCGGTAGAGCGCCACTTGATGGGTGCAAGGTCACTACACACATTGCTTTATTCTGCGCTGCTGCGGCGGACCCTCCATTCGGCCATGCAAGTGGTGTTTCATGTTTGGTGACGGACCCTACATAGGATGGGTTGGTGGAACGTATCGACGCGGGAAACGCCCCTGTGGAACAATGGGTGGCTGCCCCAGTTGGGGGCGCTGCTATGTTTTCAGGGATGGGACTCAATCGGGATCTCGTCCCTGGTTGACGTGATGACCGATCTGACACTTAAATCCTTTCAGGAGATACATGATGAATATGGCATGGTGTGGTCCCAATTCATTCGGTATCTGCAGCTTCGGCACGCTTTGGTGCCCTATTTAGAGGGGCTGGGGTCCCTTCCTGAGTTTAGTCCCCTGGAGGCAAAGGTATTCATGGGTGAACTGCCAGATCGCAAGATTTCACGCATCTACCAGACACTGGTCCATCACTGTTCTACTGATCTACAGCACCTTCGTACGGCGTGTGAGGGAGATGTGGGCGAGTTGGAAGAGGAGGACTGGACAGAGGCCCTGGCGAGTCCCCGAGGTGCCGCTATTTCCACACGTCTGCGGCTGATGCAATTTAAATATCTGCACCACGTGTATTTTCTAGAATGCGACTTTGGAAGGCGGGCATGATAGGCTCCCCTGAGTGCCTCCGCTGTGGGACACACAAAGGTACTTTGCTACATACAGTTTGGTACAGTCCTGCTTGTCTGAGGTGTTGGCGTGGAAGCTACCGGACATGCCGTGATTGGCATTGTTGCACGTGATGGAGAGTGTGGGGGGCAATAGATATAAACACCATTTGCTCCTGTTGGGCCTCACGTTGGCAAAGAGGGATATAGCCAGGGCTTGGAAGGCGGCGCAGGCCCTGCCGTTGGCTGCCTGGCGGTCTGGGATGGACTTTTGCATGGGGCTTGAGCAGCCAATATTTCTTGCTAGGGGATGTCCCCGCAAACATTATACAATTTGGAAACGATGGGCGGATTATAGGGGATTGGAGTTGGACCCGCCACAGGACGAGTCACCTGTCGTACCTCTTTGAAGTGGGGTGATGATGGCAATTTGTGGCAGTGCAAGCAGGACTAAGTGTGCACATATGGGTTTGTAAATATTCATTTGGGATGGCCTGAACGCAATCGGGGGGTGGTGGGGGGGTTGTTGTTGGGATAAAAAGTCAATGGCATTATTGCTTGTTTTATTGCTGTTTGCTGTAGTCTCCGGGTTACGGAGCTTAGCGTAATATGTGTCCTGTGACGAATAAAATCTGTTTTAAAAAAGAATGATGACAATCCAACTACTTGACCTTGACTACAGATTTATAAAGCCCAATCTGTTCCAACAGTGACTTATGGTGCTGAAGTGTGGGGGTACACAAATTCTAGCGGAATTTAGATTGAGGAAAATAGATTTTGTAGAAAGATATTAGGAGCACAAATCACATCACCAAATTATATATGCCATAAAGAATTAAATCTACATTACGTGGAGGATTTTATTACATCTCGGCCAGCATTATTTTGGCTAAAAATATGGTGAAATCTGGCTGCAATTTTAACAGAGGAGATAATTAAAGATTGCCTTAAATGTGACAGGGGCGGCTACATACCTTGGCTTGGAGCAGTAAAAAATAGCCTTGCCAGTGTGAAGCTGGAGCATACCTTCCCCCATCCCCTGGTTACAGACGGTATAAATCTAAAAACTGTAAGAGGGGCATTGTGTGATTTATACCGTAAGGAAAGAGGACATATCGAATTTCGTAAACAATCAATTATTAGATACATCCCCATTTTAGTGTCGTCAGGTAACAAATACAACATGCCTCAGGAATACCTCAGGAAAAACATTGGGAGACGGAATAGGAGTCTGCTCTATTGTCTCCGGGATGGTTGCATAAAATATTCACTTTGTTTTCCGGTTGGTTTTAACAAAAATTTAGAAAATCTGAGCTGTCCGTGTGGCATTGGTTGTAATCAGACACTGTTATATTTTTTATTCTTCTTTAAATTCTATACCAGTTATACTAAACAGTATTTAATTCCTTATTTTAAGGCGCACGCTATCATTGATTTTAATCTGGCATTTCATGAAATCCTGCAGCTAGGAAGTGATGATGTGATTTATCGAGTAAGCCTATTTTTGCAATCTGCGGTACGCTCACGATCCTCTATGAATACACTGTAGAAATATGCGAATTCTCTGTAAATAGCCTTTTTGTACATGCATTAACTGCCCAAAGTTGAACTAGCAGATTTATAAATGTTTACATACATGCGAATTTGCACAATGCTATTGTCTGTCTTGTTGTACAAGGTTAAAGTGGAATAACAGATTCATAAGTTGCTTTTTTGCACTTATCTTTAAGTTTACATACATGCGAATTTGCACAATGTTAGTGTCTGTCTTGTTATACAATGCACTTATAGCACCTTCTGCACCTTATTGCTATTTTTGCACATCGTATTTTAATTAATGATATTTGCCTCGACAAATCCAACACTATTCCACTATTTTAATGTTATGTTATGTTATGTTAATTTATTTCTTCTATAGCGCTCGGCTACTCCGAGGAGCATCCCGGCGCTTTGGTGAAGAAAGAACAGCAAGCAAAACAACCACATAACAACTAAAAGCAGACACAAGAGAAAGATCAAGTTTTATTTAGTAAAAAGCCACGTTTTTAGCTCTCTTCTAAAAGTAAGGAGATTGGGAGCCTGTCTGAGAGAGAGTGGTAGCTCATTCCACTCCTTCGGGGCTAAATAGCGAAAGGATCGACCTCCAATCCTTGCACGCCTGATCGCTGGGACTGTCATTTGAGATAGATAGGATGATCTCAGAGATCTGCTGGGTACATATCGGGAGAGGCGTGTCCTTATGTACTTAGGGCCAGATCCATGTAAGGCTTTGAAGGCAAAAGTCAGACACTTGAAAAGAATTCTTTTAGCGATCGGCACCCAGTGTAAAGAATTCAGTAAAACTGTGGCTCCTGCTCTTCTCGGAAGTCCGTCAATAGCACGGGCTGCCGAGTTCTGGACTACTTGCAAGCGGTTCAAAAGATATTTTGGTAAACCCAAAAAAAGAGCGTTTGCGTAGTCCAGTCGAGATCCAATCAAGGCCTGGACAATAATCTTCCTATGCTGGAAAGACACTAGAGGAAGAAACTTCCTCAGCATTCGTAAAATGCCAAAGCATTTGCCTGAGAGGCACGAGATATGTGGCCCAAAGGACAATTCACTGTCCACAATCACTCCCAAATTTTTTATGTTATAATGTTGATTGTATATTTATGTCCTATTGGTGGTGATGATTTGTACTTTTATGGATATTTTTATCCGAATAAAGACCATTTGACTTGACTTGACTTGACCTTACATGATCATGTTCTCTGTACTGGCATTTTGGCATATAAAACTTGGCCTTCTGAAGATAACTAGTGAACTTAGAAATCTCTTTTGGTATGAAGTGTTTTACATGGATCAGGTGCAGGCTGTGTCAATTACCATGACCCGCTCTAGCTCAGTTTAAAAGAATAGTGAAACGATGCCTAGTATGATTGTGTGTAGTTTTCTGTTGATCTGCTGGACAGTGTCTTTAAATGGAGTTGAGGTTGGTGGTTGTCCACTTGTGGGTGAGACAGGGAGTAACATCTAGCCCTCTTGTAATGAATGTTGGCTAGTATGGCAATAAAATGAGAGTGGGGCGAGGGGTTGCCCAGCCACAGCCACTCCTGTTATGGCGGTAATGCTTGCAGATGAAGTCAACATCAGCAGTCTTCGTTGAGCTTTTCAGGTGGTCTTGGTGGATGGGTTGAAGCTTTGAGCCCACCAGGCAGAGGTCAGAGCATCACAGCATTTAGTACGGTCAACTTCAATATCGGAACAGTGAAAAATGGTGTGCCTTAAAATATGTTTCTGTATCTCTTTAAAATAGTCATCATTTAATTGAATGTTATTGCTTTCTGACTGGTGTCCCTATTCAGTGCTCTGTTGCCTTTGGCTAGTTTACCACTACACAAAAACTCACATACATACATGCAAATATAAATTGAGCACCTGTCCCATATGTTAATTGTGCACTGTTGGTGCAAATATAACTGCCCCATTGTCGGTATCATTGTATGTATGGATTTAGAACTCTGCTTTGAGAAGCCTAATACGTAATATTTTTTTCATTTCTTTATACAGGAAATTTCACCAGGCACCCATTTCAACCTATATCTTTGTGATGGCAAGGCAAATCACAAAATTAAGTTGACTACAGTGATTAGATTTGTAGCCTTTTATCGTGAAACCATGTTGTTAATGTGAACTATACTGATTCGGTAAGTCTCCAATCATTTAGAGATAAATTATGTTAAAAACCAACGACACGACGAGCTGCCTGATTATATTAGGATGTACAAGTGTGCAAAAAACGTTTTAACATGTTATGTTAATCTGAACTGCCAAAAAAATGCTCATAGTTTAGATGAATGGTCTACTGCCTATGTTATTGTCCTTTGGATATTGTTAAGCATAGATTTATAACGTCTCAATATTAAACATAATGTGCTGGAAGTTAACATATATTTTAAAATCGAATTACTTGCACAGCCTTTATCTGCAAAAGAGATTTGACATTCTTGCATGGATGAATTTAACAGCTTAGCTATTTAACTACCCAGTGCCTTTGACATACATTACATTTACTAGTTTTTATTCCGTGTGTATTTTCTGGGTCATGATATTCATTTCTCCACTTGTGGTCTTCCTGTCCACTTTAATTTGTTCCAAACTTTAGTTCTGGGTTGCTACACTAACATTAGGAAGCAAAACACAAAAAAGGAGAAATCATAGGAAACGGCTAGTTCTATGAAATTACTACTTCTGCAAACTACTCGGAGAGGCTAGAAATCAGTATAACTTCTGAGTCAAAATTTCAGAATTGGCCTCTAGACCAGCAGCTTTGTTTAAGGGCTGTAATAAAATAAAAATAATAAAGATGAGCAAAACAGTAAGTACGTGATGAAGAACAGAAGCAACACCAATCAAATTCAACAACAGTAGTTTCTGTAGTTCTAAAGAATACTATGATTAGTACAATAGGGGGCACATGCATCAAAGGAAATTGCATTCGCAAATGGTGCGAATCGCAAAATTCGGCCGTTTGCGAATGCAATTCTCATTTTTGGGATGCATTAACATTTTTGTAATTTTCGCAATTTAAGAAATCGCAAAATTGCGATTTCTTAAATTGCGATTGCATTTAAGGAATCTCAAATTGAGATTCTTTAAATGCAATGCATCAAACTCTAAAAATTTGCGAATTCGTAAATAAGGGGAGCAAATTACCATGAAGTTGACCTTCATGGTAATTTGCAAAAACTTTGGAAAATGCACTAAAGTGCATTTTTTAAAGCTCCATTTTACACACACACACATGCCCTCGGGGCATGTGAGTGTGCAAAATGTACTTCTAAGCAGATTTCAGGGGTGCAACAGGGTGTCCTTTGGACACCCCTGCACCCTTGAAATGGCATTCCTAATTTGCGAATTTCTAATGCTGAATTGCAAATTAAGAATGTCTTTCCATTCATTCCTATGGGCCTCTAGGCCCATAGGAATGGATGGGGAGGTATTCCTTAATTGCGATTATCAATTAGAGAATCTCAATTAAGGACTTTTTAGAAATCGCTATTGTTATAGCGATTTCTTGATGCATTGCAGTTTACTATTCCTTAATTGCGATTCCTTATTTTTCGCAATTAAGGAATCGCAAAATGCAATAATGATGCATGTGCCCCTAGTTCTTAAACTTTTCTGAATTTGGGTTTCACGATCCAATCACTTTTGCACTTCTATAAAGTTATTGTATTGTGTGTTTTATTGTAAGACTAAAAAAACAGCACATCCATTTACAGCAGTAAGTCGTTCTCGTGAAGAACTATTACCAGGTGGCGTGAAAAAACGGCAAGATGGTTTGGTAAAAGCATGGAACTTCATGAGCTATGTAAAAAAAGGCCAATAATTGTGATTTATGAACCTCTTCGTTTGCCTGATAAAAATGTTGCACCCCAGTAATTTAAGCAACAATTTACTCATTGTTATCATTAGTTACATTCTTTTGGGCATTGAATTTCAAAGCATACCCTTGCTAAACCTTGCGAGAGATCCCAAGAAAAGAATATTATAGCATACTACTTGATTATGAGACGGGAGATTTTGCAACCATTCTCATCAGAAAGGGCCAGATGCACAATGCTTTTTTTCGTTTGCAAACGGCCTGATTCACAGAATCGGGCCATTTGCAAATGAAAAAAGTCACTCTGCAATGTACAAAAAGCGCCCACTTTATGATTTTTTCAGCCATAAATGGAACCCCTGATGTAAAAGCCTTGTCAGACACACAGAACACAAAGGGATTACATTCAGAAAACTTGTACTTCCCTGGCAATGAATGGGTTAATTGTTTGTGCTTATGGTATAAAATGCTAAGAAAAAAGTGACTGCGGAAGATGTGTTTTTATTATTATTCAAGCATCTGGAAAAGTGGTTGTTATTGAAGACTTTCAACCTTGCTGGGTTCTGAGTTGTATTATAATAACGCATCTGCCTGCATGTTCTGTGCACACACTGGTAATTACATTTGTGGGCTTGGTACCATGCACTAAGAGAACAGACTTACGTTGTGCAGACCTATGGCTGATGTCTAAACTTTACCGCTTTGTAAAAGGTCACCACAGCTATTAAAAGTCATTCTTACTCAGACCCCAAAAGAAACTCTGCTGTGTAGGTGTTACATTGTACCTGCAATGATGTCCAGTTGTGCATGTTGCGCAGTCACTGTGTTATGTTTTAGCAGATTTCTGGTTCAATATATATATTTTAGAGTGTTTATAGAATGACTTGGTAGGTTTATGGGTCCAGAGCAGATATCTTTGTGCGAAATGCGTCAACTTTCTCTCTTATCCGTTAGGAAGTCAGTGATGGGGAAGGGAAAAGAGAGCGCAGTGTTACAGTTTCTTTTTTTTGTGTTTGAAAGATTTATTGAAAGCAAAAAATTGGTAAACAACAATAGACATCAGCAGGAAGTAAATATACAAGAACAAAAGAAGATTAAAGCAGTATCAATGCCAATGTCCAACAGAAAAATAAAAGCATTTTATGGGATTTTAAGGTTATAAGGGAGGGAAAGGGAAGGGGGGAAGGAAAAGCAATACTACAGCAGAATAATAATAATATAGAATAATAATATAAAATATAAAGAATAGTGGCAATTCAAACTATGAGAAGAAACTTTCGACAAAATAACAGTATACATAAGTAAAAGGTGATGAAAAATAGGAAACTTGCAAAAAACCTTCAAGTGAACAAATAAGGAGAGAGTAAAAGTCCTTCAAGGAGGTTTGAAATTGTCTGAGGTGGTATGATTGGGTAATGTACGAACTGAACGGTCTAGAATTGTGGTAAGAGGTAACCAATAAAGGTCCACATTACGTCGTGGTTTACAAGAAGAGGCAAAGTTAACATCAAGTCTGTGAAAATGACATAAAGAGTTCCACCAATGTTGTACCAAAATGTTGGAGAGGGATTTCCAGTTGGAAGAGATGTGTTGGAATGCGAGTGCTAGCATGAGATCATAAAGTCCATGTGAATGTGGAGGAAGGTCTAAAGAATCTGAGACACTGCCCAGAAAGAGATGAATGTGTGAGCAAGAAATAGTGTGAAAATGCGAGAGAGATAAGACCATATTTTATTCCAAAAGGAAGATACAGGAGGACAGAGAAAAAAATAGATGGAAGATATCAGCATGTAAAGAGCCACAGGTCCAGCACTTAGAATCAGAGGAGGAAGAGAACCGCGATAGAGAAAGAGGAGAGAGATAAAGTCTATGGTATAGAAAAAATAAGGATTGAGTGAGAGAGGCAGAGCGAAAAATCTTCAAAGATCTAGACCAGATCTTGTCTCAAAGAGTGAAAGATCAAGTGCAATCAAAATCATGTTCCCAAGAAAGTTCCACTTTAGTTTTAGCAAGTTCCGGTGTGGGAGAGGAAAAGAACGTATAAATTAAGGATGCTTTAGGAATGGTAGAAAGAATAACTAGAAGGGGAGATTGAGGAGGTAATGAAGCCACAGAAGGAAGAGAGTAAAAACAATCAAGAATGGTCTCCATGAGAATAGTACATTTATGTAAGAAAGAGTGAGGGCATTGGAATAAAAGTTGAAAGTGAGGAAAGGAATGGGGCGAAACACCGTCAAAAGATGATTTACCCACATAATACCTTTTAATCTCCAGGATGTCCAACAAATGGATCTATTATTAATAAGTATAAGAGAATTATACCAAATTGGAGTATTGAGAATGGATTCTCGCGAAATGTCACGTGGAAAAAGCAAAGGTTTTAAAAGAGAAGATGCATGCTTAAATAGAGGAAGGGAGGTGTAAGGAGTATTGGTAGAGAACCCCAATATTTCTTCAAAAGAAAAGGTTAGCAACAAAGTCCATTCAACATCGAGCCAAAGAGGAGAGTATGGGGAAGTGTCAAAAAATAGCCATCGGGAATCTTGTCACAGAGAAAAAGATTTATGGTAAAGACGAAGGTCTGGAAAATTGACACCACCATTCAATTTGGACATACGAAGAGCAGCCAGAGAAATTCTAGATTTTTTACCTTTCCAGAGGAATTTGGAAAGAGAAGAATCAATGCATTTAACATAAAAAGCAGGAATGTGAACAGGTAACAGAGAAAGAGTATAAAGAAGAATAGGAGCAATCATCATTTTTATAGAATCAAGCCGACCCCACCAAGAAAGGAAAAGGGGATTCCATGAAGAAAATAGCTTCTCAATTCGGGATAACATAGCAGACATCTTAAGTGTGATGGAAGAAGAAATAGATTTGGAAAATAAAACTCCAAGATATTTGATCTTTGTACTATTCCAGGCAAAGCCAGACAAGGAGAACATATGTGGAAGACAACTATTGGTCAGGGGAAGAATTTTGGTCTTATCGGAATTAATCTTATAGCCTGAGATGGATGAAAAAGCGTCAAATTAGGACAGTAGGGGGGAAGATACAATTCTGGGTTGGAAATAAACAAAAGGATATCATCTGCATATGCAGAGAGTTTCAAGTGATCATCACCGTAGGGGAAGCTAGATATAGACTCATTATTCCTAATGGAAGTGAGAAACGGTTAAAAAGCTAGAATAAAAAGAAGCAGAGAGAGTGGACAACCCTGACATACACCTCTGTGGAGAGTGAAAGAGGACGAAAGCTGACCATTCACAAGGACTGAAGCTTTGGGAGCAGAATATAACAAGGAAATAAGAGAAATGAATTTGGGGCCGAAACCATGCCAACGTAAGGAAGCAAACAAGAAGGACCAATCTACTCTATCGAAGGCCTTCTCTGCATCAACAGAAACAGCAGTTAAAGGAATAGAAAGTGAAGAGGCCTTATTTAAAACATTAAGAAAAATCCGGGAATTGTCTGAGGTAAGTCAAACCTTAACAAAACCGCATTGTTCCTTGCCAATAAGATAAGGCATAAGGGGATATAAACGCAAGGCAAGTAATTTGGCGAAAAGCTTATAGTCAATATTAACTAATGAGATTGGACGGTAATTTTTACAATACTTGGGGTCACGGCCATCTTTTGGAATTAAACAAATGGTAGCATCTTGAAAAGTGCCTTCGGCCCTGCCAGAAGAATAAAACGACTGGAAAAGTGACAGTAGTTTCGGTAATAAAAGATCAGTAAAATGTAAATAAAACTCGACAGGAAAACCATCAGGGCCCGGTGTTTTACCTTTCGTAAGGGATGATAAAGCAGTAGAGATTTCATGTAGGGAGGGATCCAGTTCAAGAGCAGGAAAGTTAAGATGGGAAGAAGTAGGTGTGGGCAGTGTCTCAAAATAAGATTGGATAAAGGAGGAGGAAGGAGGAGATTCTGGAGTATATAGCTGTTGGTAAAACAATTGGAATTGATCAAGTATATCTTTATCTTTATGAAGAAGAATATTATCAGAAGAGTAGACGGATTCTATAAGAGTGCGATTCCTACGGGTTTTAAGATAGTTAGCTAAGAATTTACCCGACTTATTGCGACCCCCATAATAATGGGCGCTGCTGCGAAGAAGAATAGAGGATGCATTATCAGTCGTGAGTTTGTTAAAGTCAATTTTAGCACAGAGAAGTTCTGGTGACATACATTTATTGGAAGAGGTGTAAAATTGGTGTTCTAATTGTTTTACATGTGTTAGGGAAAGTTTACGCTTCTGAAGAAACTGTCTCTTCTTTTTGGAAACAAAATCAATAATAAAACCCCTTGCAGTAGCTTTATAGGAGTCCCAGAGAATATAAGGAGGAGTATTAGGGTCAGAATTAAGTGGAAAGAAATCATTAGTAAAGGAGCGAAATAAAGAAGAAAAGTTAGGATCGGAAAGGAGAGCACAATTGAAACACCAATGAGATGATTTAGGATGAGGCGGGAGCAAATCAAGGTATGTCATAATGGGAGGATGGTCAGAAATAACTATAGGTTCAATCGAGGAAGATAGTAGGTTCTGAGATAAAGATTGAGAGAGAAAAATATAGTCCAGACGAAAGAAAGAAGCATGAGAAGGAGAAAAAAGAATAGTCTAAAGTGTCAGGATGTAAGAGTCTCCAGGAGTCCGTGAGGTGCGTCTGCGAAATGGTATAGAGAAATTGTTTATGAGATTTGTGAGGAGTAAAACGAACCATGGATTTGCGGTCAAGAAATGGGTCCATAATTTCATTACAATCTCCACCTATTAAAAATAAATCATTTTTATGTTGAATACATTTACTCGTAACCAAAGGCCCAATCAGGGTGGGTAGGGCCATAGACATTAAAAACAGTTAAAGCAATTGAGTTAATTAATAGATTAGCAAGCACCCATCTGCCAACGTCACCTTTTTCTTCTGATAAAACTTTACATTAAAACTTTTTATGAAGAAGGATGGCAACTCCATTCTTCTTGTTATTAGAGGAAGAGAAAAGAACAGTTCCAACCCAGCTCCGTTTTAATTTAAGGGATTCAAGTTCATTAAGGTGAGTCTCTTGTAGAAGGACGATATCAGGGTTATAAGAAGCTAAATGAGAGGGAACTCTCTGTCGTTTTATAGGATTAACGCTACCTTTTACATTCAAGGAAATAATTCTAAATGTTAAATAGGGGGGGATCAATTATAACAAAAAGTGCTAAACAATATGTATACAGTATAGAGTAAAAAAAAGAAACAAATAGGAAAAAGAAATGTGATAACATTGGAAGGTGCAAAAAAGAGGGTAAATAACATATTGTCGAAAAGAGAAAAGAGTTGGAAAGGAAAGGAAAGAAGCAAATAACTGCAATAAGAAGGAGATAATGAAAGAGGGTAACAAAGAGGAGTATAGATGAAATAGAGTTGGAAAGAGGAAGGATAGGTAGGAAACCATAAAGGGAGAGAAAGGGAAGGAAAAAAGGAAGAAACAAGAAGAGACAGTAGATGCCCAAAGGGAAGACTGCAAATAACATACCTGGGTTTTTTTACAAAGGAACACTGGGGCAAGGACGACACTCAACAAGACAGACCGCCAGAAGGGTGAAGGTCCAACCACACAAGGACGGGAATGAGGGAAGGAAGCCACGTAAGATGATGAGGGACACAGCAATGAACCTACATAAGAAACAAAGAGAACTATTAACAACAAGAAAATACATTATAATGCATGCAACAAACAAGCAATATACGAAAAGTCAATGAAAGGGAGAATCAACACCAAACAAACAAGGATGAAACAGTGAGAACGTGTAAGCTAAAACTTGCTGAAACGTGAAGACAAAAGAAGTTCAACAGTATCACAGATAGAGATAAGACCACATTTGAGCACTCAATCAGCCACTAGAAGAAGAAGTGGAAGGAGAAGTATCCATGCCGCCATTAGAGTGCATATGAATGAAGTTCTTAAGTTCTCCAGGGTCTTGAAAAGTCCATGTACGATTCTGGTGAGTGACTTTAAAAATGCACGGATAGAATGAACCATAAAGAGCTCCCAAAGTTCGTAGAGGGGCCCGGACATTGAGAAACTCCTTCCTTCTCACTGCAGTCGCATTAGAGACATCTTGAGATAGATATACTCTTTGACCCAACCAGGATATCTGACTTTTGGCTCTAGCAGCAGAAAGAACCGATAGAAGATCTGTAAATCTCGAAAAAAAGGATAATGACACCTCTTGATTTGGTTGAAGTGGCTGAGCGGGGGCCAAGTCGGTGAGCTCTTTGAATATTGAGAGAGGTGGAAGGTGACATGTCAAGAAGTTTTGGGAGAAAAGATGTAAAAAATGTCACAGGATCATCACCCTCCAGAGTTTCCGGCAAGCCATAAATATGAAGGTTGTTCCTTCTATTCCTGTTTTCCAAGTCCTCTGTATGCTGCTGAAGAGCAAGAACGGACTTTTCCAGAGTAGTAATGGGTTGAGCATTATCTTGTATTGATGAAACTTGTTGCTCCACAGATGTAATTCTGTTCTCCATAGTCGACCATTTCTCCTCATAAAACTGCATCTTGTTATTAGTTTCCTCCACCAATGGTCATAAGGCTCGAATCTCATCCAGAAGCAGCTCCATACAAATAGAAGATGAGGACTTCTCTGGAGATGGGGGATTGTGTTTTAAACGTTTAGTAGACGTAGACGTTGTAGGAGGAGAGGACTTACTTGAAACAGACTGCGATGAGGAGGAACGACTTGGGGGATTACCAGCCATTTAGTTGACAGAGGAGGAGGAACCAAGAGCTGAGGAGGGAGTTGACGTAGAAGCACCCTTAGTGGGAACAGAAAGAAATTTAGAATTACGCAACCTACCCATGAGAGTGCAGTGCCAATAGCTGAGAAAGCAAGTATTTCTTACAAGCAAGGCAACCTGTGGTTCAAGTCCCAATAAAACACTATAAGTCCGGTAAATGGCTGATCTGACCAGTATAGAGCAGTTCCAAAGAAAAGTAATATGTTCTCACAAATGCGGCAACAGCAACAGCAACAAAAAGAGTCTTGTGTGAAGAGAAACTATGCCGAGCTGAGCAGATAAATGTTAGGCACCTCCAAAACATAGGAAAAAAAGCCTCATAAAAATAAAATGAGGGCCACCTTCTTACTGAGAGACTCTGCACTAAACTGCTGTCGCAAACATGAGTTCGACCTCAGCCTGAAGAGGAGCGAACGTCGTGTGTAAAAAATGTAGATATTCAAGACAATGAGCTCAACAAGCAGGTGAGGAAAGAAGAAAATCGCCAGCATGACCATTATCCTATATTTATTGTTATAAGTGGATGGTGACAACAGCTAGTAAACAAAAGTTCTTCTTATTAAAGGAGAAGGCAGCATAACAAACTGGAAAGCCACTATTCACGAAGAAGCCTCCTGTGAAATCATTGCAGTCAACAGGAACCATAGCACAGCAAGTGCAATTATGAAGAGGTTTCCAGGATAAACGTTACAGCCATAAGTAAAGTGTAGAGATAAGGCTGAGAGCTGAAACTTATGCATTTAACGGGAGGCAAAAAACGCCAGGGTAACACGGCTTAAAAATCACCTGAGGCGCTGCCGGCATCGTCAGAGGAGAAGCGCACATACAAAATGGCGGGCGCAACCGGGAGAAAGCCAGCAGCCTCGGACTCCGTCAGGAAACGGTGCGTTCCCTATCCAGAAGAAGTTCCTACGTAGCTGAAGAATCTCTGGTTCAAGGAGATGGTATTCTGGAGGTTTACGGTGTCAGGAAACCGCAGTTACAGAATAGCAAAGCTCCCGGCGTGGCAGAACAAACACGCTAGGCGTCCATCTTGCGCGGCGCCGTAGCCACGTCATTGTTACAGTTTCTGAATGCACTTTCACACAGCTTTGCATACTTACTCACCATTTACAGAATTTGTGTTTCTGCTACAGAATTCTGTGCGCGAGGAGCAGACTCTGGCATACATCTTTCGTAAGAAAGAAAATGAAGAGTATAACGCAAAACAGTTCTTGGCGCTAGCAATGCACTGTTTGATAATGGCAGCTTCTCGAGAGGTACGTGCAGAACGCCCTGCACCCATGGTATTTTGTTAAATTAAATCATTGGAATGGGGCACAACGGTGGTATACGTGAGATGCAAAAGCAGCAATGTACTGTACGGACAATAACACGCATCACATATATGATGAAATATGCACATTAGTTGCTTTAACGTTTACCCTGAATTGCAGATGCTGGTATCTTGACTAAATAGTGGAGACTAGGTGAAATGTGATTTTGTGCAGCTCACACATGCTATGCTGCTTTTACGCTTCTAAAATACTTGGGGGCAGATTTACAAGCCTACTTGCGCCACTTTTGCATCATTTTTCCCATGTTAAAAATGATGCAAAAGTGGCCGAAGGTGCTTGTTATTCTTCCACTGCCTCTTTGGCTGTTTTAGAATCAACTTGGGGTTCCTGCTGTTGTGTGCTAGGCCTTGTGTATGGCTTGTGAATTACAGATGTCCCCCACTCCCTTGGTCCTGACAAAACCCCTTATTCACAGTCAGGTCGAAACGCCGTTGACGCTGTATGGAAGCTAACCACGTAGACAGCGCCTATGATTGTATATAGTCACTGAAACATTCTTCATTGAATGGTCGCTTTCATTATGAATATACATTTTTTGGGAAACCTTGTAAATATTTTCACTTAATGTCACTCAACTGTTCTGTGTCTTTGATTCTTCGAATACACTTGGGACACTCCGCACTGTCTGAAACCTATTTTGTACAATTTATATGTTATTTACTCTTTTTGAAAACAATACAAATTCAATTATGATATGAACCATGGTGTCACAAGCTTTATCTCTCTCTCTAACATCCCCTTTAACCCGCAGCTGATATCGCTATTATGCTTTGTACTTACTAAAGAAAGTATATGTATTATTCCACTGGAACCGTTGCTCTCATAGCAAACAGCAGTGTCCCGGGGGTAGGCACCCCGGAACACTGTAGGAGTTGGCCCTGGTGCGTGATGGTCTCCAGGGCCCTCAAGGGCTCCAGGTGGAGGGCCACTCAGCATGCCTCCCACAATACACAAATCCCCAGGGGGTGGTGGTTCCCGGGGCTTGAGGGGGGTCATTCAGGCCCACACACTTCTAATTTTGCAGGGGGGGCCTTGGATGCAAAAGTGGCACAAGGGGGTTGTAAATATGGTACACAGTGTTCTGTTTTACTTTGCTTTCCTTTCTGTCATGTAGAGGATCCTGGGTAAATATAACGGTTTCTGTACAGCCAGTACCTTTCAACCCTACCCCCAAACTGCTTAAGGCCTGTTACCATAGTAACAGTTCATGGAACACTTAAGTGAGCACAGAAGTTAGAAGTTCACCACACAATGTTGCTAATCGAAACAGTTACTTTGCTGGAGTTTTTAAACGTTTTCCATACGAAACGTTAGTCGAAGCTATAGACTCTGGTAAGGAGCTGGTAAAGAGTTAGCCTCAGTATTATACTTCTAGGTATAAATATCATTTCTTTTTTTAAATGTTTTATAACTATATGATTATCACACTAAATAATAGTAAATGTTGTCAGAAAAAGAAGACAAATATAATTTTGTATTATTATTTATTAAAACAACATTAACTAACTAGAAACGTAACTTTAAGATAACAATATAATAAATAACAAGAAACATAAGTTTAACATAACAATATAGTAAACAAAATGTGATATGGACTCCAATGGAAGAAGGGTAGGTAATCTGCAAAACAAAAATAAAAATAAGTGTTCAAAATTAGATTAATGTGACTAAATGGGGTCAAACATTACAAGTTAAGGTAATACTTTTTTTAATTTGCACGTCTGCAGTGTGCATGCTACATTCCACCTCTCTTACAGGCTTGCGTTCAAGAGGTGTCTGGACGGAGGTGCATACTGCGTCAGATTTACAGTATGGATCAACAGATTCAGATATGAGATAGAATTAGGTGAAAGATCAAGTCATTTTGCAGGACAATATTCTTTGGGGCTCATTTACAAGTCAGTTGCGCTACTTTTGTGTTACTCTTCCCATGTTAAAAGTGACGCAAAAGTGGTGCAAGGGCTTTTAAATAAGCCCTTTTATTTCTAACACATTTAATCGGAGGCTTTGTATATTTAGGCCGCTCTGCTTACCTTGTGTACACACTGTGACCAACAGAGTTCACAACTTGAATTCAGCTTTGGTTGTACATGGCAGAGGGGACAGCAGCATACATAACTTTAAAAGATAAAGAGAAACTATGTAGTAGAGAGTGAGAGAAAGACAGAAAAAACAACATTAAAACGCGAGAGAGAGAAAGTTAAAGATGGAGCAGTTAATACTGGAGAAAATCTTCGTAGCTCACCTTTTGCCTTTGTTACGTGTCCAAACACGTGCTGGTTCATAGTGCACCCTCCAGTTTAGTGATCTGAAAAATAGTGTATAGGGTTAGTAATAGCATAGTACATACAACTGCACAAGTATATTTTTTGTTTATTTATTTGTACACTCAGGATAATGTATTTCATCAACTTCCACTGTAAGGAGGTGTCTGTGCGCTGTTTTTCTTCCAAAGTACTATATCCCATGCACTCCTACTGCATAGCGGTGAGTTCTCAATATTTATTTATTTATTTATTTTATTCGATTTATATAGCGCGTTATAACCCAGGGGTCTCTAAGCGCTTTGTCAGGTACGCACAGCAGAAATTCCTAAAAAGCCCTACCAGGAGTTATAGCCCAACCCAGGCCTTCTGAAAAAGAACAGTTTTCAACTTCTTCCGGAAGGACATCAAATTGGATTCCTTCCGCAAATCCGCCGACAGATTATTCCAGACTGCTGGGAGGGTATTGGAAATGGCGTGGCCACCCACTGTGGCCAGTCTGAAGCGTGGTTGGGTAAGAAGAGTTGCTTCAGCAGATCTTAACGATCTACCCGGTTTGTATAGAGTCAAACGGGTCTTGATATATCTTGGCGCCTTTCCATAGAGCGATTTGTGTGCGATGCAGAGCCCTTTAAAGAGCACCCTCTGCCTTACTGGCAGCCAGTGTAGCTCGCGCATAAGTGAGGACGCATGCGAGCTCCTTGGTTTCTTAAAGATGAGCCTAGCGGCATCATTCATCACCACTTGAAGTTTATCCAGAGGTTTTTGGGCCAGTCCTAAATAAAGCGAATTGCCATAGTCCAACCTTGATAGTATCATTGCAGATACCGCCCGTCTCAAGGTGGAGAAGGACAATAATGGCGCAATTTTCCTAAGTTGTCGGAGAAGACCAACACAGGTTCCTACCACTGTGGTGACTTGCTTCCGCATGGATAGTTTATCATCCACATGGATGCCTAGGCTTTTTACCACCGCTGCAGGTTCTGGGGGTGGCCCAAGTTCTCTTGGCCAAAACCCGTCGTGCCATGGATTACCGGCAATGGTGATTGGTAAAACCTCCGTCTTGTCAGGGTTGATTTTTAAGGAGTTCAAAGACATCCAGTTGGCTGTATGCTTGAGGATATTTTGCAGCCTTGCTAACGCCCCAGGAGCATCATTCATTTGGATGATGATTTGGGTGTCGTCAGCATAATTATACACCTGACAATCCATTTGATTGAGGAGTGAAATCAACGGTTGTAGATATATATTAAATAAAAGGGGCGACAGAGCAGACCCCTGCGGCACTCCACAAGAAATTGGTGTTGCAGTGGAAAGCAATTCTCCCAGCTGTACTCTTTGAGTCCTCCCTTGTAGGAAAGAGGCAAACCAGACATGAGCTGTGCCCTGAATGCCGAAGTCCCTCAGCCGCGACAGAAGTTGTTTATGACACACAGTGTCAAACGCCGCGGCGAGGTCTAACAACACCAGGGCACCAGGTATCTTCCTATCTGCCCTATTCCTGAGCTCATCTAAGATAGACAGCATGACCAGCTCCGTGCTGTGATTCGCACGGAACCCCGATTGATTTGGTTCCAACAAACCATTCCTTTCCAGATGGTCAGAGAGGTCGGACAAAACATGCTGTTCTAGCACTTTGGCCAGGAAAGGAATCTGGGAGATAGGCCTGAAATTTTTCAGGCATTTCACGTCTGCCCCTGTTTTTTTTAGCAAAGGGATCAGACGTGCTTCCTTGAAGGCTGACGGAACCTTGCCTAATATTAAGGAAGAATTCAGGAGAGCCAAGACCTCTTCCTCTATTGAATACTTCAGGAGGGCAAGGATCAGCAAGGATCAGCCTGAGAGCCAGACTTAACTCGCCCCATAAGCAATGACAGTCCATCCTTCGCAATCAAGGGTAGAGTGTCCAATTGCGTACCTAGATTGCGTACCTAGACTGTTGCCCGCTATTGACTCGCAGACTCGGGATGTGAGTGCTTTTTCTTGCAAACTCAGAGGCAGATTTACAAGCTCCTTGCGCCACTTTTCCCATGGTAAAAGTGAAACAGAAGTGACGCAAGGGGCTTGTAAATCTGCCCCTCAGACTGTTGTAACCTATCTATTCTCACAGCTAGGAGGTAATTGTACATTCTTATGCAGTGAAGCTGCTGCACACTATCCACTCTCTCTGTCCACAGATGACTTGTCGTTGTTTCGGAAACAAGCTTATTTGCTCCACTTGTGCCATTGGAATGATTTAAAGAGGGTGCACCACGTGTCGAAGCAGCTTTCTCAGACGTTGTTACGATGGCCATGCATCATCGCAGAATGCACCAACGTAGAGCTTTGGAGGTGTTGGGGGGAGATAACGCCAATTTGTGAAACACAACTTGTATGTTAAAAAGGAAGTTAACATTGTGTTTCATTTGTTTATCAAAGGAGAGAGAAAGTGAGAGACTGACTGCAGAGAATATTTGCAGCTCACCTTTCTGTCACCGGTGTGTTTTTCACCATGTGCCGGGACATAATGCACCCTGAAGCTCTATATCTAAAAGATAGTCAAAGAAAGATGTTATGATTGGTATTTGTTACTATCTTAATGTGGAGTAGAATTACATCGCCCTTTCACACACCTTCCCTCTCCTGTTTAAAAACAACAATTTGTACAGTTTGACTACCGGACATTTGACCGATTATAAAAACGTTCCTGGTATTGGATTTTTTTTAAATGCAATAAGATACGGTATTTAGGACTGCGTATGCCTAAATCGCTGCCTCACTTTTTTGTATCTAGTCTGCTGCACCCCATCAACTCTCTCCGATGCACACTGAGGCCTCACGGCTCACCTTTTCGTGGACATGACACCTTCTACATCATGCAGTCCCGCTCTGCCACCAAGAAATCTGATATATGGTGCTGAGTCTTGCTATCGGTATGGCTAGCGACAAACTCGTGCTCCCATCATCATCGCAGGTTCCTCACCCACTCAGTCCTTGCGGTACTACTAACTCAGTGACCCAAGAGGCCAGGCATGTAGTGGTGGGCCCTTGTACTCGGTGGTTCGGGACTACATGAGGCATCTGAACCATTAGGACGGACCATCACATCACTTGCGATGGGAGCAACTCTAAAATGGCATAGAGCATGTGCGCTCCGTCTTTTTTATTGGTCAGTTCACGTGTGTAGTGACGCATGTGCTAGATCGGTGTGGTGTGGGTGTATACCAGCCATGAGGAAGTGTGCCGTTTTGACAACTAGACCTGGAACTAAGAAATCAGTATAATCGAAATCTGGCAATTTTGCGTTTTTGTTTTTTCCTGGAAGCGTAAGCAGATTGGGCAGGTGTGACGTATGCATTGCTGTGTGAGAATCTGTACCTTGATTCCGGAGCTATGGGCGT
This sequence comes from Lissotriton helveticus, assembly GCF_964261635.1. NCBI lineage: Eukaryota > Metazoa > Chordata > Amphibia > Caudata > Salamandridae > Lissotriton > Lissotriton helveticus. The sequence goes on from NC_136061.1 coordinate 525,749,412, forward strand.
GGTTCCGTTGTGAGTTATATGAAAAATCAAGTGAATCAGGTGTCCGTTTTATAGTGCTGACCTCACTCGGTTTTAAGCGCAAATGTATCATTCTGTCTTTAAATTTCCACAACATGGCCAATATGAAAGGTACATGATATCACTGTGTTGTACCTTCCGTAATATTACTCTCCCATATCTTTTACCTTATTGCGTAATTGTTGCATTAGCGCTGTTGCATATCTTCCCTTTCTGTACTGTGACATCCACGTCACTATGAGCCACCATGGAACTCCCATTTGGTATAAATGTGTACGGGGTATCACTGACTCTATATTCATTCATAGTTGCACACATAAAAGTTGGTGGATATGAAGCATTTCTGTGATTATGAATGTTTGTTGTACATTCAGTGGAGTGTTGTAGCTGTAGCAGTTGCAGTTTTTGGCACATGACGGGCAGCTAATATATATACGTATGTGGTCATTCAGGTACACTGTCGAACTTGGTGCTGGAAATCAGAGTTTGAAGCTTGGAATTGCGTCCACATCTGATATTGTAGACTAATGACGTTATCTACGCGTGACTGAAAATGTACTGTAAATACGGTGCTCATGGAAATTGCTGATATAGTAAGATGGTTGCATATGCTATTTCTAGTACAATATAATGTGGTAGGGCGCAGGAGCAGCATTGTAGAAACATAATAAATACACAGACACAGATAGATAGTTGAAGTGGGTACGGGCACATGCGCTTAACTCCATTTTATTACATTTCTGTTGGTAACAAGTAGAAGAGTAATCACAATATCATACACAGATATTTAATCGTAAACAGTTTATGACTTATGCTGTACTAAGGTAGGAGCACTATATGTGAAATAATAGACAGAAGATTCTATTGTAAAGTGTTTGTGAGTTGTGGTACATTGAGGTAGGGGTGGTTTATGTAGAGCCTTTGATGGTGCGTGGTTCAAGCAGAACGAACTGGTAAGAATATCTTTTGGCAACTGAATTTTGCCTTAATAAGGCCACGTGGCGATTATTTGTGATGTACTGAGTTAGTGGTATGTGTGGTGCTCACGTGTGCTCATCATGCGATGATGCGTGGTTCGAGCGGTCTGTACTCAAAATATTGAGTGTTGCATACTGGTCTGCATGAATTTTGAGGTTAAAAAAACTATCATCAATGGTTATCAATTGCTCTGCAAACTATGTCTGCTGATTGCTCTCCATAACAAATTAAACAATTGCATTTCACGCAGTGCATTCTAACTTTCTCAAAATGGGGGCATATGTCTGGTTGCAATGTTAAAGGTGATACCCCAGAGGTACTAGGTATTACCGGTGGTGGATGTACATTTTGGCGCTGTATTGTACTGTCTTTGTAAACATAGTTCACAGGATGTAGGGATTAAAGGTGCTTGTGCATATTAGTTGTGTCACAGGAGTATTTTATGTATGTGCCTTAAGTAAATCAAGGGTAAATTCTCTACTGTCTGTAGTGTAGATACAAAGCTGAATTGAAGTTGTAAACCCTGTTGTCCTCAGTGTAGATCTTAGGGTGTACGGCATCATCTGCAATCATGATTGAAGTAAAAGATAGAACATATATGCAGCTTACATTTTATTTTTCAAATAAATCTATAAGTGATATAAAATAAGTTTTTTCAAGGAAGTATAATAAAGGGATATTGTGTAGAGTTTGATAGGTGTTATACTTAGTTTAGTTTGCACTGAGTTAGTGGTATCTAAATCAACAAGGTTATGTGGAGCCTGCAAAGATTCGTGGTCCGGGCTGGCCGTACTTATAGTAATATTTTTTGTGTTGTAAATGGTGCCTTAGGAAGGCCGCGAGATAATCATTTTTGGTGCACTGAGTTACTAGTACCTTTGGTTCTTAGCGTGTAAATATCCTGTGATGATGCATGGTCTGGGGGGTAGGGGGTCACAGCAATTGCAGTAATGTCTTTTATTGTTTGGATTCTGCATGTATTCCACTTAAAAGTGATAGTATGCCTCATTGCTGACATAAAACGTTTCACTCTTTTTTCCAATGATTTATGGTGCACTGAGTTAGTAGTATCTTTTTCGCTGAGCTTGTACGTAACTTGCGATAATTCGTAATGCAGGGGGGCTGTCCTGGGAGCAATGTTTTTTGCCTAGTGAATTCTGCTTTAAAAAGGCTGCTGGGAAATGACTTGTGATGCAGTGAGTTAGTGGTACCGAAAGAACTCAGCGTGTGCGTACTCTGTGATGGTTCGTGGTTTGGGGGAGTCGCAGTGGTATAATGTCTCTTGTCTACTGGAATGCGTCATGTACAATCGTATTTCTCTCTGAATGGTGAGTCCTCACAATGTAGATCGAAGGCAGTAGTCATCACTGACATCAGGAAATTCTTTTTTGTCATATCTTTTCACAAAATCTGAGGACATAAAGTACAATTTACTCTATCTTAAAAATAAAACAAGGCTAAATGTCATGCTGTTCATAGTATAGATTCAAAGCGGAATTCAAGATGTGAACCCTGCTGTCCGCACTGTAAATCAAAGGCAGTAGTCAGCAGAGATATGGATGACTGATTTTTGCCACTAATTTTAACAAAATCAGGACACATACAGTATAATTGTCTTTGAATTAAATTAATCAAGGTTGAATTCCTTACTGTCCGTAGTATATATGCAAAGGTGACTTCACGTTGTGAACCTTGCTGTCCACAGAGAACATCGAAGCCAGCAGTTGACACAGACTTCGAGGAATGGTTTTTCTCACTTATTTTACCAAAATCTGAGGACATAGTACAATTGTCTCTGCCTTAAATAAATCAAGACTGAATTCAATGTTGTCTGTAGTGCTTCTGCGCTTCTGGTATCAAGTGGTGAATTCTGTTGATCGCAGTGTACATTTGAAGGCAGTACTCAGTACAGACATTGAGGCATGTTTTTTGTTGCATCATCTAGCAAAATTGTCTCTGTCTTATATAAACCAAGGCTAATTTCAATGCTGTCCGTAGTGTTGATGCAAAGCTGAATTCAAGTTGTGAACCCTGCTGTCCGCAGTGTAGATTCAAGGCTGTAGTCAGCACAGCTAAAGACAAATGCTTTTTGTCACATCCTTTTGCAAAATCGGAAGACATAGAGTACAATTGCCTCTACCTTAAATAAAGCAAGGCTGGATTCAATGTTGTCCGTAGTTTAGATGCAAAGCTGAATTCAAGTTGTGAACCCTGCTGTCCACAGTGTAGATCGAACGCTGTAGTCAGCACAGTTATAGACGAATGCTTTTTGTCACATCCTTTTACAAAATCTGAAGACATAGAGTACAAGTGTCTCTACCTTAAATAAAGCAAGGCTGAATTCAATGCTGTCCGTAGTGCAGATGCAAAGCTGAATTCAAGTTGTGAACCCTGCTGTCCGCAGTGTACATCCTTTTACAAAATCGGAAGACATAGAGTACAATTGTCTCTACCTTAAATGAAGCAAGGCTGGATTCAATGCTGTCCGTAGTGCAGATCCAAAGCTGAATTTAAGTTGTGAACCCTGCTGTCCGCAGTGGAGATCGAAGGCAGTAGTTGATACAGACATAAGTCTGCAGTGCTGTGGCGTTGAGTTCGGAATGGGCCTTTATCGAGGAGGCACGTGGTCATGACGTCAGCCATGTGGCAGGGTGTGGACCTTCACGGTGGCGGAGTCTCTTCTCTTTGCAGAAGTGAACTACGCCCAAGACGTAGGCTAATCATTTATAGTCTTATGCTGACATTGCGTACATTGGAGCAGCCAACTCAACTTCTGCTTCAAGGGAGGGGGGAGACAATGCAGCAACGTGACCGAAATATTCCCCAGTGTCTGAGATAATATGGTTGTGTCCACTGTGCAGTACACTACACATATCAATAGCATATCTACACACGGAAATGTTTTTGGCTTCTATAGTGTGTTGTGTATAATATGTCATTGGTAGTATTAGCAGTGTGTACATTATTGTTGATGTGTGAGATCTTCCCTTACACATTGTTGATTGCCACATCTCAGATCATTGAGCTAGTGGTGATATATTATTTTGGGAAGGTCCGTTGTTCTGTTTTGCGCTGTGTCTAAGGTAGTAAAGAGGGAGCGGTTAGGAGGGGTGGTTCTTTTGGTGGTGGCGCTAAGTGTTGGTATTTTGTTGAGTGTTGGAAGTGTATAATTAGTACATCTATTACATATTTGTCTTTAGATATGGGTGTGAGTTGGATGTGATTTACACAGTACATAGTCGACGTCCTTACACTAGTTAAAAGTTGATATTAATTTGTTAGTGGTAAATGGAACTATCGTCTTTTTTTTGGTATAGCTGTAGATTTGTTTGTTTTTGAAAGTTTGGGAAGTGGTGTTTTTTTTGTTTTTTTCTACGAGAACACCTAGTTTGTATATTATTAATGTTAGTTGTGGTTCTGGTTTGTAGCGAATTTGTTGGAGGAAGGAATACATTGAAGAGTGGTAATATTTGCAGTTTGTGCTACGTTGAGAATGGGATGATAATTAAAAAAGATAGAAAAAACAGATATGCTTATTGAACATTATAAATAGGAATTATCATTTAAAAAACCTTAAGAATTCACCTAAAAAAACATAGGTTTCAAGCAGGATATACTAAGGAATTATCTTTTAAAAAACCTTTGAAATTCACTGAAAAAATTATAGGTTTCAGGCACGTTAAAGTTAGGAATTAGCATTTAAAAAACCTTAGAAATTCACTGAAAAAAACATAGGTTTCAGGTGCGTTATAGTTAGCTGGATATTCCTCTCATACAAAACGATTGAAATTCCCCTCGTTGTAGTTAGTTTAGCTTACTATAACTCGCGTGCCCACAATGCACTGCTTACGACGTCACATATTACATCACTCATGACATGGTCAGTGACATCACTCATGACAACACTGATGACATCTCAAATGACATCACTGATGACATCCCGGATGATAAATTTGCAGACCTCCTCTTACCCTAATATAACCTTTGATACACATATTCAAAAATAGAAACTAACATTTTCAAAAAAATGGACATACCAATACCAGTTACAACATATTCAGTAATTCCAAGATCTATACACATCCACTCATTCACCAACAGTCCTATATAGTCACTGATACATGTATTCACTCATTATATGTGCTCATACACCTATAGATCCTGTTACACACCACCACTAATCCATAGAGTTACTTACACACATAGTCACTCATGCTAATAAAGAATTAACCATCCATTTACTTGCATGTAGAGCTATACACACATCACCTGACTCACTTCTACAGAAACGTACACATACTTACTCTCTTAAACAATCACTTATATAAACACATACTTATTAATACAGGAACTCTTCCAATCTCTCACTCTCACATATACTCACTTATATACACCAATACTCTCATACACTAGTTTAAAACATATGTAGTTATTCATAAACACACTATTGAGGCATTTATTCCTTCACTAACACATTCATGCACACACTCATCCACCCATACAGATCCTGCACACATGCTGTCTTCATAACATACAAGCAGTGAGTCACTCATTCATGGAACTATGCACTACGCAAGACCCCCCACTGAACCATACAGACACTCAGACATTCATACAGATACTCAAAAAAACAACTAATAACCTTAATTGACACTCATGTAGCTACTCACCAACCCATGCAGTAACTTATATACAAAGTGAGAGACTGGTACTGATTATTATATATTTAAACACTGCTCACTAACCCATATCTTCACTAAGATACTCCTAATCAATGTGTGATAAAATCAATTTATTTTAAAAAAAAATCCATTTAGACACTTATATACCCATTTATTCTTCCATCGACCTTTACATATACGTATATAAAACATATTTAATTACAAAAAACACACATTCACTGGATGATGTCATCAGTGATGTCATCAGTGACGTCATCTGAGATGTCATCAGTGATGTCATCAGTGATGTCACTGACCATGTCATGAGTATAGAATTTGTGACATCATAAGCAGTGCATTGCGGTTGCGCGAGTTATAGTTAGCTGAACTAACTATAACGGGGGAATTTCAATTGCGTTGTATGAGAGAAATGTCCAGCTAACTATAACGCCCCTGAAACCTATGTTTTTTTCAGTGAATACATATATAGAGGATTATTTGTTAATTACGCTTGACGTTACTGCTCTTTACACGAGAATCAACCATGTGGATGGGATACGAGCAGTGGAACACTTTCTGCGCAGCAAACCGGCTCTAATGTTAAACCACAATGTAATGATCAGTGAGATGATCCAAACATGTCTTATCAATAATTACTTTCTCTTTCAAAACCAGGTCTTTCAACAGCTAAGAGGAGTGGCGATGGGGGCCTGCTCCTCTCCCAGCTACGCGTGCTTGCACATGGGGCTGTGGGAGGAGCAGGTCCTCAGGACCACATTTGAGGAGGTCATGTCAAATAACATCATAGCCTGGTATAGGTTCATTGACGACCTCTTCATAGTCTGGAGAGGGCCATAAGTGGATGCAGAGCAATTTATCTCAGACATTAATATCAACAACTTGATTCTGAATTTCACTGGTCATATTAGTTGGTCTGTGGTAAACTCCCTAGATGTGGAGGTCTATATTGAGAGAGGCAAAATGAAGACAAGGTTGCACCGGAAGGGGACAGCAGGAAACACATTCCTGCATGCCTCTAGCCACCATCCGGCCCATCTGATCCGAAGCATCCCCTACGGAGAGATGCTGAGGATCAGGGGAATCTGTAGTATGGATGAGACATGCATCCAAGCCCAGAACAGTAGCAAAGAAAGATTTCTTGAAAGGTGATATGCGGTATGAGTGGTGAATATACACCCTTTTGTACTGCTTTGCTCTGGTTTGGTTTGTAGCGAATTTGTTGGAGGAAGGAATACATTGAAGAGTGGTAATATTTGCAGTTTGTGCTACGTTGAGAATGGGATGATAATTAAAAAAGATAGAAAAAACAGATATGCTTATTGAACATTATAAATAGGAATTATCATTTAAAAAACCTTAAGAATTCACCTAAAAAAACATAGGTTTCAAGCAGGTTATACTAAGGAATTATCTTTTAAAAAACCTTTGAAATTCACTGAAAAAATTATAGGTTTCAGGCACGTTAAAGTTAGGAATTAGCATTTAAAAAACCTTAGAAATTCACTGAAAAAAACATAGGTTTCAGGTGCGTTATAGTTAGCTGGATATTCCTCTCATACAAAACCATTGAAATTCCCCTCGTTGTAGTTAGTTTAGCTTACTATAACTCGCGTGCCCACAATGCACTGCTTACGACGTCACATATTACATCACTCATGACATGGTCAGTGACATCACTCATGACAACACTGATGACATCTCAAATGACATCACTGATGACATCCCGGATGATAAATTTGCAGACCTCCTCTTACCCTAATATAACCTTTGATACACATATTCAAAAATAGAAACTAACATTTTCAAAAAAATGGACATACCAATACCAGTTACAACATATTCAGTAATTCCAAGATCTATACACATCCACTCATTCACCAACAGTCCTATATAGTCACTGATACATGTATTCACTCATTATATGTGCTCATACACCTATAGATCCTGTTACACACCACCACTAATCCATAGAGTTACTTACACACATAGTCACTCATGCTAATAAAGAATTAACCATCCATTTACTTGCATGTAGAGCTATTCACACATCACCTGACTCACTTCTACAGAAACGTACACATACTTACTCTCTTAAACAATCACTTATATAAACACATACTTATTAATACAGGAACTCTTCCAATCTCTCACTATCACATATACTCACTTATATACACCAATACTCTCATACACTAGTTTAAAACATATGTAGTTATTCATAAACACACTATTGAGGCATTTATTCCTTCACTAACACATTCATGCACACACTCATCCACCCATACAGATCCTGCACACATGCTGTCTTCATAACATACAAGCAGTGAGTCACTCATTCATGGAACTATGCACTACGCAAGACCCCCCACTGAACCATACAGACACTCAGACATTCATACAGATACTCAAAAAAACAACTAATAACCTTAATTGACACTCATGTAGCTACTCACCAACCCATGCAGTAACTTATATACAAAGTGAGAGACTGGTACTGATTATTATATATTTAAACACTGCTCACTAACCCATATCTTCACTAAGATACTCCTAATCAATGTGTGATAAAATCAATTTATTTAAAAAAAAATCCATTTAGACACTTATATACCCATTTATTCTTCCATCGACCTTTACATATACGTATATAAAACATATTTAATTACAAAAAACACACATTCACTGGATGATGTCATCAGTGATGTCATCAGTGACGTCATCTGAGATGTCATCAGTGATGTCATCAGTGATGTCACTGACCATGTCATGAGTATAGAATTTGTGACATCATAAGCAGTGCATTGCGGTTGCGCGAGTTATAGTTAGCTGAACTAACTATAACGGGGGAATTTCAATTGCGTTGTATGAGAGAAATGTCCAGCTAACTATAACGCCCCTGAAACCTATGTTTTTTTCAGTGAATACATATATAGAGGATTATTTGTTAATTACGCTTGACGTTACTGCTCTTTACACGAGAATCAACCATGTGGATGGGATACGAGCAGTGGAACACTTTCTGCGCAGCAAACCGGCTCTAATGTTAAACCACAATGTAATGATCAGTGAGATGATCCAAACATGTCTTATCAATAATTACTTTCTCTTTCAAAACCAGGTCTTTCAACAGCTAAGAGGAGTGGCGATGGGGGCCTGCTCCTCTCCCAGCTACGCGTGCTTGCACATGGGGCTGTGGGAGGAGCAGGTCCTCAGGACCACATTTGAGGAGGTCATGTCAAATAACATCATAGCCTGGTATAGGTTCATTGACGACCTCTTCATAGTCTGGAGAGGGCCATAAGTGGATGCAGAGCAATTTATCTCAGACATTAATATCAACAACTTGATTCTGAATTTCACTGGTCATATTAGTTGGTCTGTGGTAAACTCCCTAGATGTGGAGGTCTATATTGAGAGAGGCAAAATGAAGACAAGGTTGCACCGGAAGGGGACAGCAGGAAACACATTCCTGCATGCCTCTAGCCACCATCCGGCCCATCTGATCCGAAGCATCCCCTACGGAGAGATGCTGAGGATCAGGGGAATCTGTAGTATGGATGAGACATGCATCCAAGCCCAGAACAGTAGCAAAGAAAGATTTCTTGAAAGGGGATATGCGGTATGAGTGGTGAATATACACCCTTTTGTACTGCTTTGGCCGCCATAAGTGTGGCAGGGTATGCCCAGATGTGAGTCCCTTACTCACTTTGCCACTGGATTCAAGCTAGCCGGGCTGAAGACGGCTGTAATGCCAGAAACCGGTCCTCGGAAGCTTGTTTCCGGTCCAGGGAGGACATGGCTTGGCAGTTTGGGCTGGACTGTTCCCATGAGGCACAGGGTCAGACTGATTTGCTTATAGCCATGTCTGAACTGGGGTGGCAGAGTGGGCTAAAGAACGGTGATGGATCAAACCCAGATCTTTTGACTGGGTGTGAGTGTTTGATTGGTTCAGATGCTCCGTCCATCACCACCCCCTTTTGTACTGCTTTGGCCGCCATAAGTGTGGCAGGGTATGATCAGACGTGAGTCCCTTGCTCACTTTGCCACTGGATTCAAGCTAGCCGGGCTGAAGACGGCTGTAATGCCAGAAACCGGTCCTCGGAAGCTTGTTTCCTGGCCAGGGAGGACATGGCTTGGCAGTTCAGGCTGGACTGTTCCCATGAGGCACAGGGTCAGACTGATTTGCATATAGCCATGTCTGAACTGGGGTGGCAGAGTGGGCTAAAGAACGGTGATGGATAAAACCCAGATCTTTTGACTGGGTGTCAGTGTTTGATTGGTTCAGATGCTCCGTCCATCACCACCCCTTTTGTACTGCTTTGGCCGCCATAAGTGTGGCAGGGTATGCTCAGACGTGAGTCCCTTGCTCACTTTGCCACTGGATTCAAGCAAGCCAGGCTGAAGACGGCTGTAATGCCGGAAACCGGTACTCGGAAGCTTGTTTCCGGTGCAGGGAAGACATGGCTTGGCAGTTCGGGCTGGACTGTTCCCATGAGGCACAGGGTCAGACTGATTTGCATATAGCCATGTCTGAACTGGGGTGGCATAGTAGGCTAAAGAACGGTGATGGATTATACCCAGATCTTTTGACTGGGTGTGAGTGTTTGATTGGTTCAGATGCTCCGTCCATCACCACCCCCTTTTGTACTGCTTTGGCCGCCATAAGTTGGCAGGGTATGCTCAGACGTGAGTCCCTTGCTCACTTTGCCACTGGATTCAAGCAAGCCGGGCTGAAGACGGCTGTAATGCCAGAAACCTGTCCTCGGAAGCTTGTTTCCGGTCCAGGGAAGACATCGATTGGCAGTTCAGGCTGGACTGTTCCCATGAGGCACAGGGTCAGACTGATTTGCTTATAGCCATGTCTGAACTGGGGTGGCAGAGTGGGCTAAAGAACGGTGATGGATCAAACACAGATCTTTTGACTGGGTGTGAGTGTTTGATTGGTTCAGATGCTCCGTCCATCACCACCCCCTTTTGTACTGCTTTGGCCGCCATAAGTGTGGCAGGGTATGCTCAGACGTGAGTCCCTTGCTCACTTTGCCACTGGATTCAAGCAAGCTGGGCTGAAGACAGCTGTAATGCCAGAAACAGGTCCTCGGAAGCTTGTTTCCGGTCCAGGGAAGACATGGCTTGGCAGTTCGGGCAGGACTGTTCCCATGAGGCACAGGGTCAGACTGATTTGCATATAGCCATGTCTGAACTGAGGTGGCAGAGTGGGCTAAAGAACGGTGATGGATCAAACCCAAATCTTTTGACTGGGTGTGAGTGTTTGATTGGTTCAGATGCTCCGTCCAGCACCACCCCCTTTTGTACTACAGTGGTGAATAAAGCCATCACTAAGGCCAACCAGCACCCAGGTCACCTAAGCCGAGAGGAGGAGTTGAGGGAGACCCAAAGTAAGGGTGATGTAGAACCAGAACAGCCTATGTTAATTACAGCATATAGTCGGCAACACAAACAACTACAGAATGTCATTCGGAGGAACTGGCCTATTGTCAAGGGGGACCCCGTCATTGGCAGAACTCTATCAGACAAGCCGGCAATTACATTCAGCCGAGCACGATCGATGAGTGATATGTTGGTTAAGAGTAGTCCTGAGGTTGTCAATAGCAGTGACTGGCTACAAACCAGCAAGGGTTTCATTAGATGTGCCGTATGTAAGACATGTAAATTGGGGAAGAACAGAACAACGTACATGACCCCATTTAGTGAGATACCGAAACCCATCACCAAGAAAATCATTTGCAAGACGGAGTTCGTCGTATATGTGCTGGAGTGAGCGTGTGGCCTGCAATATGTGGGAAGTACCAAGGTTCAGGTCCACAAACGCATACTCCAGCATATACGGGCAATCAACAACCATGATGAGGCTTACCCGGTGGCCAGACATATCAACTCCTATCATGCAGGGGATCTTGGGAGCCTCAGCTATTTTGCAATAGACATTGTCCCACCACTCCGAAGTGGAGGCGACAGGGAGGCCCAATAGAGGTTATTGGAGATAAGATACATTATAGAGTTAAACTCCAAGACACCCAATGGTTTGAATACCACTGAAGACTTGCTTACGTGCCTGGGATGGACCAAGATGAGTGACAAGAGCTTACTAGGCCTGTAATATGTTTATAGACAACCCCATGAAGCAACCCCAGTGGGGGGGAGGCCAATATGTTGAGAAAGGGAGTCATCAAAACATGAGATTGCTTTTTAAAAAGAAAAATGATGTGGTTATTGGTCTATTAGACACACGAGGTGAAAAGAAAATGTATTCTTGGTTTTCTTTTTCCCAGGCTCTCCACACCACTGGAGTCAAGCTATCCAGGCTGATGAAGGCTGATAGCCAGAAACCGGTCCTTGGATGCTTGATTCCGGTCTAGGAAAGACATGGCTTGGTAGTTCAGACTGGACTGTTCCCATGAGGCACAGGGTCAGAGCTGATTTGCATATAGCCAGTGTCTAACCCAGGGTGGTGTGGAGTGCAAAAAAACGATGGATTTAGGCCCAGATCTTTGTACTGGGGTGAATGTATGACATTGTTCTACATTCTGTCCATCAACTGTGTTTTTTGCAAATTTCACCCCGCGTGGCTGGGTATGCTCAGACGTGAGTCCCAGGCTCTCCACACCACTGGAGTCAAGCTATCCAGGCTGATGAAGGCTGATAGCCAGAAACCGGTCCTTGGATGCTTGATTCCGGTCTGGGAAAGACATGGCTTGGTAGTTCGGACTGGACTGTTCCCATAAGGCACAGGGTCAGAGCTGATTTGCATATAGCCAGTGTCTAACCCAGGGTGGTGTGGAGTGCAAAAAAACGATGGATTTAGGCCCAGATCTTTGTACTGGGGTGAATGTATGACATTGTTCTACATTCTGTCCATCAACTGTGTTTTTTGCAAATTTCACCCCGCGTGGGCTGGGTATGCTCAGACGTGAGTCCCAGGCTCTCCACACCACTGGAGTCAAGCTATCCAGGCTGATGAAGGCTGATAGCCAGAAACCGGTCCTTGGATGCTTGATTCCGGTCTGGGAAAGACATGGCTTGGTAGTTCGGACTGGACTGTTCCCATGAGGCACAGGGTCAGAGCTGATTTGCATATAGCCAGTGTCTAACCCAGGGTGGTGTGGAGTGCAAAAAAACGATGGATTTAGGCCCAGATCTTTGTACTGGGGTGAATGTATGACATTGTTCTACATTCTGTCCATCAACTGTGTTTTTTGCAAATTTCACCCCGCTTGGGCTGGGTATGCTCAGACGTGAGTCCCAGGCTCTCCACACCACTGGAGTCAAGCTATCCAGGCTGATGAAGGCTGATAGCCAGAAACCGGTCCTTGGATGCTTGATTCCAGTCTGGGAAAGACATGGCTTGGTAGTTCGGACTGGACTGTTCCCATGAGGCACAGGGTCATAGCTGATTTGCATATAGCCAGTGTCTAACCCAGGGTGGTGTGGAGTGCAAAAAAACGATGGATTTAGGCCCAGATCTTTGTACTGGGGTGAATGTATGACATTGTTCTACATTCTGTCCATTAACTGTGTTTTTTGCAAATTTCACCCCGCGTGGGCTGGGTATGCTCAGACGTGAGTCCCAGGCTCTCCACACCACTGGAGCCAAGCTTCCAGGCTGATGAAGGCTGATAGCCAGAAACTGGTCCTTGGATGCTTGATTCCGGTCTGGGAAAGACATGGCTTGGTAGTTCGGACTGGACTGTTCCCATGAGGCACAGGGTCAGAGCTGATTTGCATATAGCCAGTGTCTTACCCAGGGTGGTGTGGAGTGCAAAAAAACGATGGATTTAGGCCCAGATCTTTGTACTGGGGTGAATGTATGACATTGTTCTACATTCTGTCCATCAACTGTGTTTTTTGCAAATTTCACCCCGCGTGGGCTGGGTATGCTCAGACGTGAGTCCCAGGCTCTCCACACCACTGGAGTCAAGCTATCCAGGCTGATGAAGGCTGATAGCCAGAAACCGGTCCTTGGATGCTTGATTCCGGTCTGGGAAAGACATGGCTTGGTAGTTCGGACTGGACTGTTCCCATGAGGCACAGGGTCAGAGCTGATTTGCATATAGCCAGTGTCTAACCCAGGGTGGTGTGGAGTGCAAAAAAACGATGGATTTAGGCCCAGATCTTTGTACTGGGGTGAATGTATGACATTGTTCTACATTCTGTCCATCAACTGTGTTTTTTGCATCATTGTTAACAATGGCACGTAAATGCTGGAGAATCCTGACATGCACCTGTAGCCGAGTACTGGCAACGTATCTCAGACCACAGGTGCATGTCAGGACATAAACCGCAAATTCCGTCTTACAATTAAACGACCCCACTATAATCGTCATGGATGGACTGAAAGGTGTAGAATATTGGGTGGTGTTTATTCCAAATTTACACGCTCTACAAGTAGAGCAACGTTTGAATCCCGACCAGGATTTCATCCAGTCTTCCTTTTTGCCCAGTTCAGGAAAGTCATGGCAAATTTGGTTCCTAAGGGAAGGGCCCCTTCGGTATGTTATAGTAGGACCATCAGGTAGCCTAGGTGCCAAAACCAAATCCGTTTTAAGAATTGGCCACCTTTGTTTAATAATGGACCTAATTTGTCTGGCCTGTTTGCTGTAGGTTGTTATTAGTCTGGGGGCCTGTTCATTATCTGAAAGTGCACTGTTAGTAGGAGAGATGGCAGTAGGGGCCAATAGTGACTCACGGCTCCTAACCTTAATTTTTTGTACAGCTAGTTTTAAAACAGACTCCCTTTAACCTCTGCATCTAAATCTGTCCAGGGCTTCATTAGTGCAGTTAGTGAGGTCCATATCGGTACTGCATATTCTCTTCAGTCTCAGTAACTCACCAAACAGAATATTGTCAATCACATGTTTTGGATGTGCACTGCTGGCATGTAAGATGTTATTGCCAGCAGTGTCCTTCCTGTGAAGTTTGGTTGCCAAATGTCCCTCATGTACAAATACTTTTACATCAAGGAATTCAACCTCACATTTGTTGATAACTGAGGTGAATTTAAGGTTTATCTGGTTATCATTGATAGATCTAATGAAGTTGTTGGCACTGTCAGAGTCACCCTTCCACAAAATAAAAACATCATCCATATATCGCACCCATAGTGCAACATGTCTATTAAAAAGAGTCTTAAATGTTCCTCTGAGAACCTGCTCCTCCCACCAGCCCACGTGTAAACACGCATAACTGGGGGAGAAACAGGCCCCCATTGCAACACCACGTTTTTGAATATAGATATCATTTCCAAATTGAAAGAAATTGTTATGTAGACACCATGTTGTAAGTTCAATTATCATTTTGTTATGGTTATAACAATTGATGGGTCTGGTTCCTAGAAAATATTCCAAAGCATTCAAACCAGCAGTGTGTAAAATGCTCGTATAGAGCGATTCGATGTCTAAGGTCATTAAAAGCATATCGTCCCTCCATGGAATGCCTTGAATTTTCTTAATAAAATCTCCCGTGTCTCTGATATATGTGGGCAAGTTCTTAAACAAATCCTGCAGGAAATAGTCTATATATTCTGTAACATGTTCCGCTACCACTGCGATTGCCGAGATAATAGGTCGACCGGGAACTGGGACAACCTGTTTATGGACTTTTGGTAAAAGATACAACTTAGGCAAAACTGGACATTCTACATATAAAAACTCAAATTCTTGTTTAGAGATCATGCCTTCCCTTTTCCACTTATGTAATAATTTTTTGAGTACTTCTCTAGCATCATTATATTGCTTTATGTTAGTGCGGGAATAGCAAGATAAGTCACTGAGTTGTTTGTTGGCCTCCTCAATGTAGGCGTCCTGTGGCCAAATTACCACATTGCCCCCCTTATCCGCGGTAGTGATAATAATTTTATGATCTTTGCTCAGTCTTTTGGTTAAAGACAAATACTCCAATTCTTTCTTGCTCTTGAATCTTTTCCTTTGTTTTATTTTGTGGTGTAGTTGTTTTAGGTCCTCAACCACTACATCCTGGAAGACATCGACTGAGTCTCTGGGCATAGTGGGAATAAATTTAGACTTGGGTCTGAATGGACTGATATTCGCCCCTACTTGTTCCATTGATGCTGCCCTTAATTCGTCCTGGGTTGTAGCTATATCCATATCTGATGTAGTATTTGTCGCTAGCTGATGCATCGTTAGGAAAGTTTTGGTGTCCTTGGCAGGTAGTATAGGAGGTTTATTGGCAACTATAGTATTTCCAGATGGTTCCTTTTTATTTGAACCCTCCTTGATAGTAAAGAATTTTTTAAGTTTGAGCTTTCTGATGTAACAGTAAACATCCACTCGGGTTTTAGAGTAGTTGAAGTCCGATACTGGGCAAAAGTTTAAACCAAGGCTAAGCAGTTGTTTCTCCGCCTCGGTAAGTATAACTGATGAGAGATTGATAATAGCAATGTCATCTATTTCTTTTTGCGCCAGTATTGATTCTTTTGCTTTTTGGGCGGTTTTGCGCTTTTTTCGGCGCTCCCCCCTCCTTTTGTTGCATCTTGCTCTTTTTGCTGCTGTTGCACCCGTGGTTGTTGTCGGGTCCAAGGCCTTAGTGTTTGAAGTCGATCCGAAACTAAAAAATCAACCTCTTCTCCCAAATCAAGAATTCGTGAGCTGGGGTCCCATGTGCTGCAACCCTCTTCATCCGATGATGGGCCACTGGTCAATGTTTCATTGTCACTTAATTCAATATTTGTATCCGATGTAATAGCCATTATGGTGGAACTGGAAGCCCCTCCTTGATTTACCTCTTTGGTTAGTTTAGCTTGTTGTTCAAACTTTGTTTTTTTAGCTTGATCAAACTTGCGGGCAAAGGTGTAAATGCGTCCTTGACCATAGTCCTCCTTGTCTCCAGCAAATTTATACACCTTTCGGGCTTTTATTTTTTCTTCCTGTTTGGCTAGTTTGTCATCGATTTCCTTTTGTGTCCTGGTGATAAACTCATTTGGTTCAAATTTTGCCAGTAACCCATTGATTTCATCTATTTCTTTCATTAATAGTTCTCTGTCAATTGTGGCATATTTGACAAGGATTTGAATTAATTTTGCCGAGGATTCCAGATTTGTGTGGCCCCATTCCTTCAGCATGTCTGGGTTGGGATTATCGTAGCTAGGTGCCAATAATATACGGAGCCCCCGCGGGACCCGATTTTCCTCTAAATACATGGTGAGCGATTTATGTTCCCACCTTTTCGACATTTCCTGGTACATGCATTTTTGCAAGCGTTTTAGGGCAGTTTTTCTTTGAGTTTCATTCAAGTTCTCTTTTTCTTTTTGTACATTTGCATTGCTCGCTCCCAAGCCAGAAGTCACTTTTGGTAGGTTAGAGTAGAGAGCAGCAGCCGACATCTCTCTTCCACGTAAAATATCAGCTGACATGTTAGGATACTCAAAATACCTTGTCAATTTCAAAAAACACGGTAACAGACCCGAGCTAGGTTGTGCTCCCAGAGTCTGACCGTTGATGCCGTTCACGCCTCCCCACCGTATACAATAACGAGAACACTCACCGCCGAGGGTATTGCTTGCCAAGCAGACGCCGTCCGATGTTTAAAAGCGGTGCTGCTGCCTTACACCCTCGGTTCGAGTTAATAACTCCATTCAGATACGGGGGCTGCCGTTGAAGAATTCCTCTTGACAGGACACAAAAAGATTGATTGCACACGGTAGCCTGCTTTCTGGGAGTGGACTTGCCTCAGAAGCAATCACCTTCCGAAATTTAATCCGACTGCTGCAGTCTCTCAACACGCCGAACGGACGACAGAGAAAACCACGCAAGTCCAGCGTTTCTTTTGGCACAGAGTTTTATTTAGGTATGAGTATCCAAATCTGACGCGTTTCGGGCATCCGCCCTTGCTCACAGACAGTCAGTAAATGAAATGAACATCATTTAAATACCACTCGTTCCATAGTTTTTTTCTCAGAGGCATTTTTTTCTTCCATACTAACCATATGTTAATGGAAAGTGAGGACACACTACACAGTAAAAACCATGTTGAGTACATCTTCCAAACATTTCTAGATTTTGGGAATAAATGCATAATGCAAAGGTAGAATAAAAACCAATACTGGTTAAATTCATATATACATTAGTTAGAGCAATATAATATACATTGATAAGCACTTAAAACAATGTATAAAAAATATAAAAAATATAGCAAAAAGACTCTTCTCTCCTCGAAAGCTTTCCAAAAGAACAAAGTGCGCAGACCCAGGATTCTTCCTCAATACCGGTTTGTTTTATTTACAGGATCACAGATTGACAAACAGGTAGATGGCAGCCATTACGCGTTTCATCCCTCATGGGGACTTGATTACATGACGCTGCTTTACCAATACCATTACTTTTTATAGGTTGCACTTTTTTTCTTTCTTTTCATGCTTTTTTCACTTTTTATACCTACTTTGTTCTTATTGGTTACTTGTATACCACGTGATTTGTAGTGCAAAAACAGTGCTCAGTGTTGATTTATATACATAAAATAAAATAAACAACATCCATCCATAATTTTACCTCCTTATGGCTTGCAATGTATATGGTTAAATAATTCTATTTCACCTTACTTCCTTGTAATAGTATAAATACACAGATAACTTCATTGGGCTTCATTTCCTCCCAAGCCAAAAATGGTTAGTACATATGTTGTTTCCTAGTTGTGTGTGCCAAGGCCCAAATCAATATGTAAATGTATCCATAAATAAATAAATATATATATATATATAAAAACAACAACATATCCACATATTCACATATAAATATAAATATAAATACCCATCTATACGTTATTACAAACATGGCTAGGCGCTCAAATGTGCAAAAGTGCAAATGCATGTAAATATATATTTAAAATACCCCTTGCTCATAAATATAATAAATACATAGATAAATAAATAAATATGGAAAATTTGATAATTCACTGTCATTTATGATATTATATAAAAATCTCATTTAGCCTCTGTACTACCCAGCAGAGTTTAAAATTAGACGTATTAGGATAAATTAATTTGTGACTCTACTTGCAATTTGGTTAGGAGTCAGACCTTATAGTTATTAGATCTATAGTGTTTAACCCCTTCGGGGCTAATGACGAGCTGGGCTCGTCATCGCGCTTACCTGTCCTGCGCGGATGACAAGGCCAGCTCGTCATCAGCCCCACCCTCGGGGGAAGCGCTGGCGCTCCCCCCGAGGCTCTCTGATCGTCGTTGTTTTCCTGGGGGCGGCAGTGGAAGAGCTTCCGCTGCCGCCCCCGCCCCCCCCCCTGGTAATCCCTGATGACGTCAGCGCGCACAGCGCGCGCTGACATCATCAGGGATTCCCAGCGCTCGGGAAGCCATTTGCTTCCTGCGCGCTTCAGAAGAAGGTAGGTTTTGGGACTCCGGCGGGGGTTTGGGGCAGCGAAGAGGCATCAGGGGAGAGGAAAGAGATTTTCCTTTCCCCTGATGTCTCTTTGCAGGGCATTTCTGCCTCACGATCGCGCACAGCGTCGCGATTGTGCGGCGGAAATGCCCCCACTAGACACCAGGGATATACTTTTAGTTTTTAGGAAGTGACCCCTTGGGCAAGGGTCACTTCCAGGCTGGCTGGCAATATGTTTTCGTTTTTCTGCCCCCCCTGGGGGGAAATCGGCCCGTTTTTTCGGCCGTTTTGCCCCCAGGGGGGGCAGAAATTCCCCACTAGCACCAGGGATATAGATTTGTACAAAGATGGCGGCCATTTATTTTGTTTACGTTTTTCTGTCCCCCCTGGGGGCAAATCGGCCCGTTTTTTTTTGCCGTTTTGCCCCCAGGGGGGACAGAAAATGCCCACTAGACACCAGGGATGTAATTTTAGTTTTTAGGAAGCGACCCCTTGGGCAAGGGTCGCTTCCAGGTGGGGTCTGAGTATGTTTTCGTTTTTCTGCCCCCCCTGGGGGGAAATCGGCCCGTTTTTCGGCCGTTTTGCCCCCAGGGGGGGCAGAAATTACCCACTAGAACCAGGGATTTTTGTTGGGGCAATGTGTTTGTTTTGGGAAGCGACCCCTTGGGTAAGGGTCGCTTCCAGGTGGACATGATTGTGTTTTTGTTTTTCTGTCCACCCTGGGGGCAAATCGGCCTGTTTTTTTTGCCGTTTTGCCCCCAGGGGGGGCGGAAAATGCCCACTAACACAAAGTTTTTAGGAAGCGACCCCTTGGGCATGTTTGCTGGTGGTGTGTGTGGGGAGTGGTACTTGGCTGGATGGTGTGCGTGGAGCGGTGCTTGGCTGGCGGTGTGTGTGGAGTGGTACTTGGCTGTCTGTGCACGGAGTGCTGCTTGGCTGGCGGTGTGTGTGGAGGGGTACTTGGCTATCTATGCACAGAGTGGTGCTTGGCTGGCGGTGTGTGTGGAGTGGTGTTTGGCTGGCGGTGTGCGTGGAGGGGTACTTGGCTATCTATGCACAGAGTGGTGCTTGGCTGGCGGTGTGTGTGGAGTGGCGCTTGGCTGGTGGTGTGTGTAGAGTGGTACTTGGCTGTCTGTGCACGGAGTGCTGCTTGGCTGGCGGTGTGTGTGGAGTGGCGCTTGGCTGGTGGTGTGCGTGGAGTGCTACTTTGCTGTCTGTGCACGGAGTGCTGCTTGGCTGGTGGTGTGTGTGGAGTGGCGCTTGGCTGGTGGTGTGCGTGGAGTGCTACTTTGCTGTCTGTGCACGGAGTGCTGCTTGGCTGGTGGTGTGTGTGGAGTGGTGCTTGGCTGGTGTTGTGCGTGGAGTGCTACTTTGCTGTCTGTGCACGGAGTGCTGCTTGGCTGGCGGTGTGTGTGGAGTGGCGCTTGGCTGGTGGTGTGCGTGGAGTGCTACTTTGCTGTCTGTGCACGGAGTGCTGCTTGGCTGGCGGTGTGTGTGGAGTGGCGCTTGGCTGGTGGTGTGCGTGGAGTGCTACTTTGCTGTCTGTGCACGGAGTGCTGCTTGGCTGGCGGTGTGTGTGGAGTGGCGCTTGGCTGGCGGTGTGTGTGGAGTGGCGCTTGGCTGGATGGTGCTTGGCTGGCGGTGAGTGGTGCTTGGCTGGTGGTGCTTGTGGAGTGGCGCTTGGCAGGTGGTGTGCGTGGAGTGCTACTTTGCTGTCTGTGCACGGAGTGGTGCTTTGCTGGCGGTGTGTGTGGAGTGGCGCTTGGCTGTTAGTGTGCGTGGAGTGCTACTTTGCTGTCTGTGCACGGAGTGCTGCTTGGCTGGCGGTGTGTGTGGAGTGGCGCTTGGCTGGTGGTGTGCGTGGAGTGCTACTTTGCTGTCTGTGCACGGAGTGCTGCTTGGCTGGCGGTGTGTGTGGAGTGGCGCTTGGCTGGATGGTGCTTGGCTGGCGGTGAGTGGTGCTTGGCTGGTGGTGCTTGTGGAGTGGCGCCTGGCAGGTGGTGTGCGTGGAGTGCTACTTTGCTGTCTGTGCACGGAGTGGTGCTTGGCTGGCGGTGTGTGTGGAGTGGCGCTTGGCTGTTAGTGTGCGTGGAGTGCTACTTTGCTGTCTGTGCACGGAGTGCTGCTTGGCTGGCGGTGTGTGTGGAGTGGCGCTTGGCTGGTGGTGTGCGTGGAGTGCTACTTTGCTGTCTGTGCACGGAGTGCTGCTTGGCTGGCGGTGTGTGTGGAGTGGCGCTTGGCTGGTGGTGTGCGTGGAGTGCTACTTTGCTGTCTGTGCACGGAGTGCTGCTTGGCTGGAGGTGTGTGTTGAGTGGCGCTTGGCTGGTGGTGTGCGTGGAGTGCTGCTTGGCTGGAGGTGTGTGTTGAGTGGCGCTTGGCTGGTGGCGTGCGTGGAGTGCTACTTTGCTGTCTGTGCACGGAGTGCTGCTTGGCTGGCGGTGTGTGTGGAGTGGCGCTTGGCTGGTGGTGTGCGTGGAGTGCTACTTTGCTGTCTGTGCACGGAGTGCTGCTTGGCTGGCGGTGTGTGTGGAGTGGCGCTTGGCTGGTGGTGTGCTGGAGTGCTACTTTGCTGTCTGTGCACGGAGTGCTGCTTGGCTGGCGGTGTGTGTGGAGTGGTGTTTGGCTGGCGGTGTGTGGGGAGTGGTGTTTGGCTGGCGGTGTGTGGGGAGTGGTACTTGGCTGGATGGTGTGCGTGGAGTGGTACTTGGCTGTCGGTGTGCGCTGAGTGGGGTTTGGCTGGCGGTGTGCATGGTCTGGTGCTTGGATGGTGGTGTGGGTGGACTGGAACTCTGCTGGCGGTGTGTGAGTAGTTACTTTCTGTTGGTCACTACACACACTGCTAGTTGAGTGACACTCTACGCAGTCCATCATTTTCTGTAGTTGCTATGTCAGATATGTGGGCGTGTGAAAGTGATGGGCGGCTGGCGGTGTGAATGTTTTGTATGTGTCACACGTACAAAAGGTGTATGAATGTCCTTACTGCCCCTGTGTGATATGGGTACTGGTAGTAGCAAAAGACTGACTGGCACCAAAGTGGTCAGGCACTTTACAAAAATTCAAAAAATTATCCAGTGTCTTGATGTTAAAACTCATCTAATCTCATTTGGTCTAAGCCCTAATTGATGGCCCATCTGGCCGAATTTTAATTTGGGGGGCAAATTTGTGTGTTGTTTTTTTAATTGTTATATTGTTTGTGAAATGTGGTAGTAATTTTTTTTTCTTCTCTATTTTTGTCTTGTTCCAGGCTTTTGCTGTTTGGATTGTTGTAGGTTGCGTGTCTGTTTGCAGCTTGTGTAGTTGCTTGTGCTTGGTAAGTGAATGTATTTTGTACTACTTCTCCTTGATGTTTGTCTTTTTGAAAAAGGTTGTACCTCTAGCAGTTTGTGTGGCTCTGTGTTTTTTTTTTCAGGATTAGTGTTTGATGTGCACTTTGTTTTCTAATGTCATTTCTTTTTTTCTTTCTAGTGGGATTTCATTTCTTTTCGCTGTGTCTCAACAGAGTAGGTGCTGGTGAGTGTAGCTATATTTTGTAAGAGTGAAATTGTTTTGGATTGTATTTATCTTTTAGTGAAAGCCTTACCTTGTTTACTTCTTACTTTGCACAGTGTAGGTTGTTGTTCACTTGTGTGTGCAGTCTTCTTGCTTTGTAAGGATAATGGCTAGTCGCAGGATTACTGCTCAGCAGGTTCTTGGTTTGCTTTTTGAGTCTTCCTCGGACCATGGTTCAGAGTCTGAGTCCGATTCGGACTCCCAGGAAGTGGCAGAAGATTCAGGCAGTGAGTTTTCTCTTCGCATGGAATCATCATCATCGGATGATGACTCTTCTTCTAGTGCTGATGAAGGGCCTATGGTACAGGAGGACATTGTGTTGCCGGTAGTGGGCCAAGAGGCACCTGTGCTGCTGCCTAGGGCCGCAAGGTTTCCTTTCTTTTTACGTCGGCAAGAGGCATGTGGGCTGGAGCCTGCACCCAAAAGGCTTCACATTGCTGTGGTGCGCAAAGGGGCATCTGGTGCTTTTCGTCTTCCTGCTCGTGTAGTGCAGCAAGAGGCATCTGGGGCTGTTAGGCTTCCCATTGGTGTAGAGCGGCAAGAGGCATCTGGGCCTGCTGGGTTTCCCGGTGGTGTAGTGCAGCAAGAAGCATCTCAGGCTGCTGGGCTTCCCGTTGGTGTAGTGCAGGAAGAGCCCTCTGGGGATGCTACGTCTTCTGTTGGTGTTGTGCAGCCAGAAGTATCTGTGGCTGTTAGGCTTCCCATTGGAGAACAGCAGCAAGATGTTTCGGTGCTGCAGGCTGGGGTGGCTGCTCCCCCCGTTGATAGGGATGGCCTCTGGGTTCCCCCTGGCTTGGTGCAGCCGGCATTGCCAGAGTTCACTGGTGTTCCTGGGTGTAGAGTGAATACAGAGAATTTTCTGCCAATTAATTTTTTTCAGTTGTTTTTTGACGATGTGTTTTTGCAAAAGATTGTTGAGCAAACCAATTTATATGCAGAACAATATTTGAGGGCCAACAGTGCCAGCCTTAAGCCCTATTGTAGAGCAATCCGGTGGACTCCCACCAATGTTGAAGAGATGAAGAAGTTTCTGGGATTAACTTTTTTGATGGGCTTGATAAGGAAGTCATCAATTACTTCATATTGGTCCACTAGTCCCTTGATGGTAACAGCTGTATTTCCAGCAGTCATAAGTCGTGATCGGTATACGCTTCTTCTTCGGATGATGCATTTTGCTGATAATAGTTTAGCGTTGTCACGCGATCACCCTGATTGTGACCGTTTGTTTAAAATTCGGCCTGTCCTTGATCACTTTGTTGATCGTTTTTCTGAGATTTTTGTCCCTGGTAAAGAAATTGCAGTGGATGAGTCTTTGGTGTTGTTCAAGGGCCGCTTGGTTTTTAGGCAATACATTCCTAGTAAGAGGTCACGCTATGGAATCAAACTGTATATGCTGTGTGACAGTGAGACTGGATATGTCTACAATTTCAGGGTGTACACTGGTAAGGAGTCCCGCATTAACCCTCCCGGTTGTCCTTCTACTTTTGGAGTAACTGAGAAAATTGTGTGGGAACTAGGTAGAGGATTATTTAACAAAGGCCATCATTTATATGTAGATAACTTCTACACTGGTGTGCAGTTGTTCAAGGAGTTGGCCAAAGTGGGCACTGTTGCTTGTGGCACAATGCGCAGTAACCGTAAAGGTTTCCCAAAGGAACTTGTTTGCAAAAGGCTTGTGCGGGGACAGTCTACGGCATTGCGATGTGGGGAGCTTTTAGCTGTGAAGTATTCAGACAAGAGAGATGTGTACATGCTGACTACTATCCACGATGAAAGTACTGTACCTGTGCCTGTTTGGGGTCAGGGTGCTGAAGTGCGCAAACCTGTGTGCATTGTAGCTTACAATAAGTTCATGGGTGGTGTTGACAGAGTAGATCAGAGGTTGGAACCTTATGCTGCTCTTCGAAAGGCTTACGTTTGGTACAAGAAGTTGGCTATCCATCTGTTCCACTTGGCATCATTTAATGCTTTCGTTGTGTACCAGAAGTCTTGTCCTTGGACGAAGATGACTTTTCTTAAGTTTCAGGAGTCTATAATAGGCAGCCTTGTACTTGTGCAGCAGGCAAGTGTTCCTAGATTTGGAGTGGTGGAGGAAGTGGCTAGATTGCAAGATCGCCACTTTCCTGAATCTATTCCTTCCACTACTGCTAGAGACTTTCCGACTAGAAGATGCAGAGTCTGTTGGCGAAGAGGCGTGCGGAAGGAGTCTCGTATATACTGTCCTGACTGTCCTTCTAAGCCTGCATTGTGTATGTCAGCTTGTTTTAAATCGTACCACACGCAAAAGAACTATTGGGAGTTTGATTGAGCTGTAAAGTGAATTGCTTGGTCTGCATTCTGTAAAACATTTTTAGTTTGTTTCAAGGATTGGCATTAGTGCAAAGTTTTTATTTTAAGAATTTGTGTTACCTGATTTGTAGGTATCTCCATTTGTTTAGTGTCATTTTCAAAAAAAGAATTCTAAATGTGTTTGTGGTGTGTGCCGGCTGGTGCTTGGCTGGCGGTGTGTGTGGAGTTGCGCTTGGCTGGCGGTGTGTGTGGAGTGGTGCTTGGCTGGCGGTGTGTGTGGAGTGGTGCTTGGCTGGCGGTGTGTGTGGAGTGGTGCTTGGCTGTCTGTGCACGGAGTGGTGCTTTGCTGGCGGTGTGTGTGGAGTGGCGCTTGGCTGGTGGTGTTCGTGGAGTGGTACTTGGCTGTCTGTGCATGGAGTGGTGTTTGGCTGATGGTGTGTGTGGAGTGGTGCTTGGCTGGCGGTGTGTGTGGACTGGTGCTTGGCTGGCGGTGTGTGTGGAGTGGTGCTTGGCTGGCGGTGTGTGTGGAGTGGTGCTTGGCTGGCGGTGTGTGTGGAGTGGTGCTTGGCTGGCGGTGTGTGTGGAGTGCTGCTTGGCTGGCGGTGTGTGTGGAGTGGTGCTTGGCTGGCAGTGTGTGTGGAATGGTGCTTTGCTGGCAGTGTGTGTGGAATGGTGCTTGGCTGGCAGTGTGTGTGGAGTGGCGCTTGGCTGGTGGTGTTTGCGGAGTGGTACTTGGCTGGAGGGTGTGCGTGGAGCGGTGTTTAGCTGTCTGTGCACGGAGTGGTGCTTGGCTGGCGGTGTGCGTGGAGAGGCGCTTGGCTGGTGGTGTGCGCTGAGTGTTTGGCTGGCGGTGTGCATGGTCTGGTGCTTGGCTGGTGGTGTGGGTGGACTGGCGCTCGGCTGGCGGTGTGTGAGTAGTTACTTTCTGTTGGTCACTGCACACACTGCTTGTTGAGTGACACTCCACGCAGTCCATCAATTTGTGTAGTTCCAGTGTCAGAAATGTGGGCGTGTGAAAGTGATGGGCCCTTGAATGGCGCTGTTTGCTGGTGTGAGTGTTGAAATGTGATGGGTCCGCGGCTGGCGGTGTGAATGTTTTGAATGTGTCACACGTACGAAAGGTGTATGAATGGCCTGTAAAGAGGTTGGTGCCTTGACGTGGCTTTACAGCTCACGAGCTGTGAGTCAGTGGTTCAGTTTATCATACTTGCAATTATACACAGTGTATTTCATTTTTGTGAAATTACTTGCGTATACAATTGTGTGTACTGAATCATCACTCACCCTCGTGCCAAATCCAACCAGTATGTGTGTGTGCTTGCGGATTAGATGGGTGTGCAGTAATAATTGTTTTTTTTCTCTTTCTGCATTAGGGTGTACCTTGTCCCTTATTGTGATTGTTGTAATGTGTTGCTTTTATTCCAGATGGTGTCAGTGGTCTTGTTTGTATCAGGTATGAAAGGTGCGTGAATGGCCTGTAAAACGGTTGGTGCCTTGTCGTGGCTTTCAAGCTCACGAGTTGCGAGTCATTAGTTCGGTTTTTATGCATTTATTTATTGATAGAGCATTTCATTTTTTTGAAATATCTTGTTAATAAAATTTTATATACTGAACCATCACTCGCCCTCGTGCCAAATCCAACCTGTATGTGTGTGTCTTTGAGGAATAGATAGCCGTGCTTGAATGTTTGTCTTTTGAGTAACTCTGTTAAGGTGAGGTACCCTTTTACTCGGGAGAACAAGGGGAACGCTGGGTGGTAGGACATTTTTGCCGGCACGGCGATCCCACGGCAAAATTTTTGTAAAAGTGCTATTTTTACCTAATTAAGGTTTGCAAGGAGTTCTGGGTAGGAAAACATTGGGGGACCCACGCATGCCATACCTCCCTGGACTCCCCCGGGTGTCTACTTTTCAGAAATGTGTGGGTTTGGTAGGTTTCCCTAGATGGCTGTCTCGCACGGGGCCAGAAACCCAGGTAACCCCTCTTGCAAAAGCTGGAGAATTCATGTCCACCAGCTTTTGCAAGAGGGGTTACCCGGGTTTTTGGCCCCGTGCGAGACAGCCATCTAGGGAAACCTACCAAACCCACACATTTCTGAAAAGTAGACACCTGGGGGCTTCCAAGGAGGTATGGCTTGCGTGGATCCTCCAACGTTCCTTTACCCAGAATCCCTTGCAAACCTCATTTTTTGCTTGGAAATAATCATTTTTTTTCACACGTTTTAGTGTGGGAAAGCGTGGCATCACTGGGCTCACACAAATTACCTCCCACCCAGCGTTCCCCAAGGTCTCCCGATAAAAATGGTACCTCACTTGCGTGGGTAGGCATAGCGGCTGCTTTAGGAAAAGGCCCAATTCATACTGTGGAGACAAAAACATTACCTTTAGCCAAATAATCTTATTTTTTGAGGGGGTCACCTGAGCTTTTGGCCCGGGGCTTGGCAGGCATCTTTGGAAACTACCAAACCCAAACAGTTCTGAGAACTAGACACCCGGGGGAGTCCAGGGTGGTATGGCATGCGTGGGTCCCCCAATGTTTTCCTACCCAGAAACCCCTGCAAACCTGAAATTTTGGTCCAAAAACCAACTTTTCCATACTTTTTTGGGTGGGATCTCGCTGCCGGAACAAATGTCCTACCACCCAGCGTTTCCCTTGTTCTCCCGAGTAAAATGATACCTCACTTGTGTGGGTGGGCCAAAGGCAAGTGACTTAGGCTGGGGTGCTTAATTTGTAAAACGTAAATATGAGTAAAAACTACCTTTTTCAAAATTCATTTTTGGGGTGTTCTACTTTGGGGCACCCACACAAGTGAGGTATCCTTTTACTCGGGAGAACAAGGGGAACGCAGGGTGGTACGACTTTTTTGCCGGCACGGCGATCCCACGCCAAAAAGTTTGGAAAAGTGCAATTTTTACCTAATTTTAAGGTTTGCAGAGAGTTCTGGGTACGAAAACATTGGGGGACCCATGCATGCCATACCTCCCTGGACTCCCCCGGGTGTCTAGTTTTCAGAACTGTTTGGGTTTGCTACTTTGCAAAGAATACCACCGAGCCCCGGGCCACAAATTCAGATCCCCCCCCCCCAAAATCAAGGTAGTTTTGCAATAAGGTAATGTAAATTCACCACCGTACGATTTGAACCGTTTCCTGTTGCAGCCACTATGTCTACCCACGCAAGTGAGGTACCGTTTTTTTCGGGAGACCTGGGGGCACGCTGGGTGGGTGGAAATTTGTTGATCCACGCAGATTCCAGAACTTTCCACCACAGAAATGATAGGAAAATGTGTTTTTTTGGTCACTTTTTTATGTTTTCAAGGAGTTCTGGGTAGGAAAACATTGGGGGACCCACGCATGCCATACCTCCCTGGACTCCCCCGGGTGTCTACTTTTCAGAAATGTGTGGGTTTGGTAGGTTTCCCTAGATGGCTGTCTCGCACGGGGCCAGAAACCCAGGTAACCCCTCTTGCAAAAGCTGGAGAATTCATGTCCACCAGCTTTTGCAAGAGGGGTTACCCGGGTTTTTGGCCCCGTGCGAGACAGCCATCTAGGGAAACCTACCAAACCCACACATTTCTGAAAAGTAGACACCCGGGGGCTTCCAAGGAGGTATGGCTTGCGTGGATCCTCCAACGTTCCTTTACCCAGAATCCCTTGCAAACCTCATTTTTTGCTTGGAAAAAATCTTTTTTTTTCACACGTTTTAGTGTGGGAAAGCGTGGCATCACTGGGCTCACACAAATTACCTCCCACCCAGCGTTCCCCAAGGTCTCCCGATAAAAATGGTACCTCACTTGCGTGGGTAGGCATAGCGGCTGCTTTAGGAAAAGGCCCAATTCATACTGTGGAGACGAAAACATTACCTTTAGCCAAATAATCTTATTTTTTGAGGGGGTCACCTGAGCTTTTGGCCCGGGGCTTGGCAGGCATCTTTGGAAACTACCAAACCCAAACAGTTCTGAGAACTAGACACCCGGGGGAGTCCAGGGTGGTATGGCATGCGTGGGTCCCCCAATGTTTTCCTACCCAGAAACCCCTGCAAACCTGAAATTTTGGTCCAAAAACCAACTTTTCCATACTTTTTTGGGTGGGATCTCGCTGCCGGAACAAATGTCCTACCACCCAGCGTTTCCCTTGTTCTCCCGAGTAAAATGATACCTCACTTGTGTGGGTGGGCCAAAGGCAAGTGACTTAGGCTGGGGTGCTTAATTTGTAAAACGTAAATGTGAGTAAAAACTACCATTTTCAAAATTCATTTTTGGGGTGTTCTACTTTGGGGCACCCACACAAGTGAGGTATCCTTTTACTCGGGAGAACAAGGGGAACGCAGGGTGGTACGACTTTTTTGCCGGCACGGCGATCCCACGCCAAAAAGTTTGGAAAAGTGCAATTTTTACCTAATTTTAAGGTTTGCAGAGAGTTCTGGGTAGGAAAACATTGGGGGACCCATGCATGCCATACCTCCCTGGACTCCCCCGGGTGTCTAGTTTTCAGAACTGTTTAGGTTTGCTACTTTGCAAAGAATACCACCGAGCCCCGGGCCACAAATTCAGATCCCCCCCCCCAAAATCAAGGTAGTTTTGCAATAAGGTAATGTTAATTCACCACCGTACGATTTGAACCATTTCCTGTTTCAGCCACTATGTCTACCCACGCAAGTGAGGTACCGTTTTTTTCGGGAGACCTGGGGGCACGCTGGGTGGGTGGAAATTTGTTGATCCACGCAGATTCCAGAACTTTCCACCACAGAAATGTGAGGAAAATGTGTTTTTTTGGTCACATTTTTATGTTTGTAAGGGATTCTGGGTAACAAAACCTGGGGGTAGGCAGACGAGTCACCCCATCCTGAATTGCCCTGGGTGTCTAGTTTTCAGAAATGTATAGGTTTGCTAGTTTTCCCTAGGTGGTGGCAGAGCTACGGCGCAAAAACAAAAGGTAGTCTTTTTGTCAGAATCGTGCAAAATTTCACTGGGAAATTGAGGTGCGACCATGCTGCGTTTTGCGCTGTTTCATGTCGCAGCCACTATGCCTACCCACGCAAGTGAGGTACCATTTTTTTCGGGAGACCTGGGGGCACGCTGGGTGGGTGGAAATTTGTTGATCCACGCAGATTCCAGAACTTTCCACCACAGAAATGTGAGGAAAATGTGTTTTTTTGGTCAAATATTTATGTTTTCAAGGGATTCTGGGTAACAAAACCTGGGGGTAGGCAGACGAGTCACCCCATCCTGAATTCCCCTGGGTGTCTAGTTTTCAAAAATGTATAGGTTTGCTAGGTTTCCTTAGGTGCTGGCAGAGCTACGGCGCAAAAACAAAAGGTAGTCTTTTTGTCCGAATCGTGCAAAATTTCACTGGGAAATTGAGGTGCGACCATGCTGCGTTTTGCGCTGTTTCATGTCGCAGCCACTATGCCTACCCACGCAAGTGAGGTACCATTTTTTTCGGGAGACCTGGGGGCACGCTGGGTGGGTGGAAATTTGTTGATCCACGCAGATTCCAGAACTTTCCACCACAGAAATGTGAGGAAAATGTGTTTTTTTGGTCACATTTTTATGTTTGTAAGGGATTCTGGGTAACAAAACCTGGGGGTAGGCAGACGAGTCACCCCATCCTGAATTGCCCTGGGTGTCTAGTTTTCAGAAATGTATAGGTTTGCTAGTTTTCCCTAGGTGCTGGCAGAGCTACGGCGCAAAAACAAAAGGTAGTCTTTTTGTCCGAATCGTGCAAAATTTCACTGGGAAATTGAGGTGCGACCATGCTGCGTTTTGCGCTGTTTCATGTCGCAGCCACTATGCCTACCCACGCAAGTGAGGTACCATTTTTTTCGGGAGACCTGGGGGCACGCTGGGTGGGTGGAAATTTGTTGATCCACGCAGATTCCAGAACTTTCCACCACAGAAATGTGAGGAAAATGTGTTTTTTTGGTCACATTTTTATGTTTGTAAGGGATTCTGGGTAACAAAACCTGGGGGTAGGCAGACGAGTCACCCCATCCTGAATTGCCCTGGGTGTCTAGTTTTCAGAAATGTATAGGTTTGCTAGTTTTCCCTAGGTGCTGGCAGAGCTACGGCGCAAAAACAAAAGGTAGTCTTTTTGTCAGAATCGTGCAAAATTTCACTGGGAAATTGAGGTGCGACCATGCTGCGTTTTGCGCTGTTTCATGTCGCAGCCACTATGCCTACCCACGCAAGTGAGGTACCATTTTTTTCGGGAGACCTGGGGGCACGCTGGGTGGGTGGAAATTTGTTGATCCACGCAGATTCCAGAACTTTCCACCACAGAAATGTGAGGAAAATGTGTTTTTTTGGTCACATTTTTATGTTTGTAAGGGATTCTGGGTAACAAAACCTGGGGGTAGGCAGACGAGTCACCCCATCCTGAATTGCCCTGGGTGTCTAGTTTTCAGAAATGTATAGGTTTGCTAGTTTTCCCTAGGTGCTGGCAGAGCTACGGCGCAAAAACAAAAGGTAGTCTTTTTGTCAGAATTGTGCAAAATTTCACTGGGAAATTGAGGTGCGACCATGCTGCGTTTTGCGCTGTTTCATGTCGCAGCCACTATGCCTACCCACGCAAGTGAGGTATCATTTTTTTCGGGAGACCTGGGGGCACGCTGGGTGGGTGGAAATTTGTTGATCCACGCAGATTCCAGAACTTTCCACCACAGAAATGTGAGGAAAATGTGTTTTTTTGGTCAAATTTTTATGTTTGTAAGGGATTCTGGGTAACAAAACCTGGGGGTAGGCAGACGAGTCACCCCATCCTGAATTGCCCTGGGTGTCTAGTTTTCAGAAATGTATAGGTTTGCTAGTTTTCCCTAGGTGCTGGCAGAGCTATGGCGTAAAAACAAAAGGTAGTCTTTTTGTCCGAATCGTGCTAAATTTCACTGGGAAATTGAGGTGCGACCATGCTGCGTTTTGCGCGGTTTCATGTCGCAGCCACTATGCCTACCCACGCAAGTGAGGTACCATTTTTTTCGGGAGACCTGGGGGCACGCTGGGTGGGTGGAAATTTGTTGATCCACGCAGATTCCAGAACTTTCCACCACAGAAATGTGAGGAAAATGTGTTTTTTTGGTCAAATTTT
The DNA here is from genome assembly GCF_964261635.1 of Lissotriton helveticus. NCBI lineage: Eukaryota > Metazoa > Chordata > Amphibia > Caudata > Salamandridae > Lissotriton > Lissotriton helveticus. The sequence goes on from NC_136061.1 coordinate 525,781,372, forward strand.
TATGTTTGTAAGGGATTCTGGGTAACAAAACCTAGGGGTAGGCAGACGAGTCACCCCATCCTGAATTGCCCTGGGTGTCTAGTTTTCAGAAATGTATAGGTTTGCTAGTTTTCCCTAGGTGCTGGCAGAGCTACGGCGCAAAAACAAAAGGTAGTCTTTTTGTCTGAATCGTGCTAAATTTCACTGGGAAATTGAGGTGCGATCATGCTGCGTTTTGCGCTGTGTCATGTCGCAGCCACTATGCCTACCCACGCAAGTGAGGTACCATTTTTTTCGGGAGACCTGGGGGCACACTGGATGGATGGAAATTTGTTGATCCACGCAGATTCCAGAACTTTCCACCACAGAAATGTGAGGAAAATGTGTTTTTTTGGTCAAATTTTTTTGTTTGAAAGGGATTCTGGGTAACAAAACCTGGGGGTAGGCAGACGAGTCACCCCATCCTGAATTGCCCTGGGTGTCTAGTTTTCAGAAATGTATAGGTTTGCTAGGTTTCCCTAGGTGCTGGCAGAGCTACGGCGTAAAAACAAAAGGTAGTCTTTTTGTCCGAATCGTGCTAAATTTCACTGGGAAATTGAGGTGCGACCATGCTGCGTTTTGCGCTGTTTCATGTCGCAGCCACTATGCCTACCCACGCAAGTGAGGTACCATTTTTTTCGGGAGACCTGGGGGCACACTGGGTGCATGGAAATTTGATGATCCACGCAGATTCCAGAACTTTCCACCACAGAAATGTGAGGAAAATGTGTTTTTTTGGTCAAATTTTTTTGTTTGAAAGGGATTCTGGGTAACAAAACCTGGGGGTAGGCAGACGAGTCACCCCATCCTGAATTGCCCTGGGTGTCTAGTTTTCAGAAATGTATAGGTTTGCTAGGTTTCCCTAGTTGCTGGCAGAGCTACGGCGCAAAAACAAAAGGTAGTCTTTTTGTCCGAATCGTGCAAAATTTCACTGGGAAATTGAGGTGCGACCATGCTGCGTTTTGCGCTGTTTCATGTCGCAGCCACTATGCCTACCCACGCAAGTGAGGTACCATTTTTTTCGGGAGACCTGGGGGCACACTGGGTGGATGGAAATTTGTTGATCCACGCAGATTCCAGAACTTTCCCCCACAGAAATGTGAGGAAAATGTGTTTTTTTGGTCAAATTTTTTTGTTTGAAAGGGATTCTGGGTAACAAAACCTGGGGGTAGGCAGACGAGTCACCCCATCCTGAATTGCCCTGGGTGTCTAGTTTTCAGAAATGTATAGGTTTGCTAGGTTTCCCTAGGTGCTGGCAGAGCTACGGCGCAAAAACAAAAGGTAGTCTTTTTGTCCGAATCGTGCAAAATTTCACTGGGAAATTGAGGTGCGACCATGCTGCGTTTTACGCTGTTTCATGTCGCAGCCACTATGCCTACCCACGCAAGTGAGGTACCATTTTTTTCGGGAGACCTGGGGGCACACTGGGTGGATGGAAATTTGTTGATCCACGCAGATTCCAGAACTTTCCACCACAGAAATGTGAGGAAAATGTGTTTTTTTGGTTAAATTGTTTTGTTTGAAAGGGATTCTGGGTAACAAAACCTGGGGGTAGGCAGACGAGTCACCCCATCCTGAATTGCCCTGGGTGTCTAGTTTTCAGAAATGTATAGGTTTGCTAGGTTTCCCTAGGTGCTGGCAGAGCTACGGCGCAAAAACAAAAGGTAGTCTTTTTGTCTGAATCATGCTAAATTTCACTGGGAAATTGAGGTGCGACCATGCTGCGTTTTGCGCTGTTTCATGTCGCAGCCACTATGCCTACCCACGCAAGTGGGGTACCATTTTTTTCGGGAGACCTGGGGGCACGCTGGGTGGGTAGAAATTTGTTGATCCACGCAGATTCCAGAACTTTCCCCCACAGAAATGTGAGGAAAATGTGTTTTTTTGGTCAAATTTTTTTGTTTGAAAGGGATTCTGGGTAACAAAACCTGGGGGTAGGCAGACGAGTCACCCCATCCTGAATTGCCCTGGTTGTCTAGTTTTCAAAAATGTATAGGGTTGCTAGGTTTCCCTAGGTGCTGGCAGAGCTACGGCGCATAAACAAAAGGTAGTCTTTTTGTCCGAATCGTGCTAAATTTCACTGGGAAATTGAGATGCGACCATGCTGCGTTTTGCGCGGTTTCATGTCGCAGCCACTATGCCTACCCACGCAAGTGAGGTACCATTTTTTTCGGGAGACCTAGGGGCACGCTGGGTGGGTGCAAAATTGTTGATCCACGCAGATTCCAGAACTTTCCACCACAGAAATGTGAGGAAAATGTGTTTTTTTGGTCAAATATTTATGTTTGCAAGGGATTCTGGGTAACAAAACCTGGGGGTAGGCAGACGAGTAACCCCATCCTGAATTGCCCTGGGTGTCTAGTTTTCAAAAATGTATAGGTTTGCTAGGTTTCCCTAGGTGCTGGTTGAGCTACGGCTCAAAAACAAAAGGTAGTCTCTTTGTCCAAAGAGCTTAAGATTTCACTGGGAAATTGAGGAGCGACCACGTTGCATTTTGTGCCGTTTCCCGTGGTAGGCACAAGGCCGACCCACACAAGTGAGGTACCATTTTTTTCGGGAGACCTGGGGGCACGCTGGGTGGGTGGAAATTTGTTGATCCACGCAGATTCCAGAACTTTCCACCACAGAAATGTGAGGAAAATGTGTTTTTTTTTTCAAAATCTGAGCTTTGCAAGGGATTCTGGGTAACAAAACCTGGTGGTAGGCAGTCGAGTCATCCCATCCTGAATTCCCCTGGGTGTCTACTTTTCAAAAATGTATAGGTTTGCTAGGTTTCCCTAGGTGCCGGAAGAACTAGGGTGCAAAAACTACAGGTAGGCACTTTGCCAAAAAAGGGTCAATTTGTAACTGCAAAATTTAGGTGTGACCACGTTGCATTTTGCGCCGTTTCCTGTCGCAGGCACAAGGCCGACCCACACAAGTGAGGTACCGTTTTTATCGGGACACTTGGGGTAATTCAGATTTGTAAATCAACTGTTATTACCAATTGAGCTTTCTTGCATTTCTCCCTTTGAATGAAAGATATTGTGTAGAAAAAAAAACTTTATGAAAAATGACCAATAATTCTCATGCTAGTATGAGTATTCCCAACTTTGAAAATGTGCAATTATATACTGTTTCTGAACTCTATAATTTGTACCCAATTCATACATACATAGGTGTCTTTCATGCAGATTATTCCATGTGTACATTTTCCAAGACAAAGTGCACTATACCCAGTAAATGAAAAAATACCATTGCAAGTTGCTGCTCAGTTTTTGGATCTGGGTTCTTCGGGTTCTTGGTGAAACTACAAGTCCCATATATCCCCACAACCAGGAAGGTCTATCGGATGTAACGGTATATTGCTTTCCAAGAGCTGTCAAAATTAGAGAAAGTTATAGGTGAAAACGTTGAGACAAAAGGCCGTTGTTTTCAACAAATTTTCAAATATTCCAATATCTAACTGTTAGTTTCTATAACGAACCCTTCATGGATTTAGACAAATGACCCCTTTCTGAATTCAGAATTTTGTCTATTTTTCGGAAATGTAAAGCTTTCCAGGATCCATTATTGCTTTCAAACTCATTTCTACCATTAACTGGAAGGAGGTGGAAAGCTCTAAAAATAGCAAAAATAGGCTATGTCCCAGAAAAATGCCAAAACTGAGTGAAAAATTTCGGTTCTCTGACAAAACACTGTCATTCCCTAAAAGCTGAGAAAATGGAGAATTCAGCCCCACAAACCCTTTTTTGATACCATATTCAGGGAAAAAGCCAGAGGCTTTCATTTGCAGCCCGTTTTTCCCATTTTTCTGAAAAAAACAAAAAAAACACTATATTTTGGTTAATTTCTGGGACCCCTCCAAGGGAATCCACAAACCCTGGGCGCCTTTAGAATCCCCATGATGTTGGAAGAAAAGGACGCAAATTTGGCGCGGATCCCTTATGTGGTCAAAAAGTTACAAGGGCCTAAGCGCGCACTACCCCAAAACACCAAAAAAAGCCTTAGCACAGGAGGGGGAAAAGGCCTAGCAGCGAAGGGGTTAAACTCGATTTGGCAATTTGAGCATTTCAATCTTACTCTAAAGGAAAGGATTTGTGCAAAAAACAGCTGTGCAAATATAGAAAAAAGTGCTAATTGTGCTTCATTAAAACCCTGGTTACTTTAAAAACTATCTAGGGGGAATGTGTTATTTCTAATTAATCAGAATTTGAAGGCGGTTTCTTATGTTGAGTCCTATTTCTCATGCGATCCTAGTTCATGTACCTCATCCTGTGACTCTACAATTCATATTGTTTGTTGGAGGACTTGACACAAACACGGGATTGGGCCTATCCTTATATTAAAGACTTGCATGCAGTTCTTTCCAGCTGTTCAGCCCATTTGGATGCTTACTATCTAAGTTAAGAATATAGTGCATCTTTAATATCCTTAGAGATTTTTCTCTGTCCCCTCCTCTTTTGTTCCTTGGAACTGCATCAATAAAGAAAGTCTTTAGGGTTGCCCTCATGTTTTTCGTGGAAATGGCGTGCCACCGGATATGCCTGATCGTGGTTTTTTATGGCTCGTATGTGTTGGAGTATCCGTTTATGGCCCGGCAGGATGGTACTACCAATATATCTTAAATTACACAGACAATCCAACACGTACACCACATGGTCCGTTTTGCAGTTTAAGGATTTTATCATTTCCAGGTTTTTATATATATATATATGCATGGCATCTGGGGCTGAGTTGGGAGACTTGAGGTGCTGCCCTTAGTACTTGGTAGACGATGTAGAGGGTTATTCACTGAAGACCATGAGAAGCTGAACCTGCACTCTTGGGGGTGTCGGCAGAAGCCTGGGTAGGGAATAACCTGCAGTGAATTAGGGAAGGGGCATGATAAGTTTAACAAAACTCCTCTCTGGATGCTTCCTTCCCAACCATTCACTTGAACAAGCTCTCAACCATTCTTTGGAAACCAGTACACTCTGAAACTAGTCCAAAGGGCATGTGTCTGAACCTATATAAACCTTCTGAGATGATGAGCACTGTATAACGTCTGGAGTCTGTGTGTAAATAAATCTGATAATATTCAGATGTCATATCAAGCATACTAAAAATGTTTTCCCACTTAAGTGTGGACAGCATCCCTGTGATATTTGGCAACAGGTGAAGATCTACCATTAGCTGATAATGTAATGTGCCGCTCATGGTTTAATACAATCGGTACGTAATCAACTCCACAAGGACGGAGTAACACAAACATCACAAGGGTAGATTACAGTCAAAGTGGAAATGTAGATCAATGTGAAACATTGATATTTTAGTACCATCACATTGCCATGGATCTATTGCAGGCTAATATCAAACAAATTCAGTTGAACACTAAATCAACCCCAGTCAACCCTCCACCTCGCCCCCATCTGGCTCACCCCCAATTAGTATCAGTCGAGCTTGGATCGCATCTCAATCCGCTTGGTAGCTTCTTGGTGGGACCTCACCTACAATGAGCCCCGTATCGAGAGGGTGCATCGACGCCGATCATGACTGCGTGCTAGTGGGGAAGTATATGTCCAATGTGTGTTATGACATTGGGAGGTCAATTGCCTTGATTGCTTTCAACATCGGATCCCATTCCATGGAGATCAGCGTGTTCCTCTGTCCCCTATATTCTTTCCTTCTGATGACTGCGCTCTCTGCCCTACCCCACGGGGTTACTTCCTCAGGCCAGTTATGCATTGTGGGTTGAAAGGCCGATTTCCACCTTATGGTGATTGAGCGCTTTGCCATGATTAGAGCTAGGTCAGCAAATCTGTGTTGTACTTTCTGTGTGTTACGATGGTGATATAGCCCCAATATGCACAGCTGCCCTGTGTCCCATCCAGGGATCCCTGTTACATTTCTAAGACATGAGCAATCTTCGCCAAAAATCCCACTAGGCGTGGGCATGTCCACAACATGTGTAGTATATCCGTGTCATCTGCATGGCATCTTGGGCAACATACCTGTGCTGTGGGATATATACATTTTAAGCGATGCGGGTGAGGTAAACCCTATGGAGGATAATGTATTGTATACATTTGAATTTGGCATTTCAAAACACCTTTTAGGGTATTCCAGGAGGGAGGCCCAGTACTTGTCCTTTAGCTACTTGCCCAGATCTCTAGCCCATTTCTCTCTAAGTGTCGTAAGGGGGGTCTCTGCATGTGCTCAGGCACCTCTGCAGAGCCATCTTATCAGGTGACGGCTGTTAACCATCAAGTATAGAGCATGTACCAGCTCATGTGTAGGGGGCTCCTCACCTTCCTGCATCCAATGTTTTTCACGTATCTGACTATACCTGCATGGAGGATAAAAAGAGAGTTTGGAACACCCTGCTCCGAGGGAAAATTATCGGGGTCCAACAATACACCATCTGTAAATAGTTCCCCAACTGTAGAGACCCCCTCCCCCGCCCAGACCTGTATTCTCTGCTTAATGACCATCCCAGTGGGCATGGAGATTCCAAGTAGTGGAGTGTTAGGGGCATAGGGTAGTCTCTGGTTTGTGTAGTGTAGTGTTTTTTCCAGTAGAAAAGAGCTATTCACAGCAGTACGGGGCTCAGGGGGAATTCTAGTCTTTGGGAGCAACAGGGTGTGCAGAGATCAAACCATTAGCCTTACGAGCCAAAACAATGGGTGCGACTGAATCCGAAAATTCAATAGGTTCTATTGTTCCATGTTTGCATAATTTGTTTAGCTCCTTCTTCAATGCCGCTCACAAGGCTAAAGTTACCCTACAAACCTTTTGTAGAACAGGGTGGGTTCCATCCTTAATTTTTATTTTGTGCAGGAACCCCTTAAACAATCCCTTCTCAGAAAACCTCTGGGTAACATTCTTCCCACATACTTTTCTTTATTGCTAAAACGTGCACTTAGTCTTTCTTAAGTATTACCTGATTAAGATTATTGACATCAAGCAGAATGCCCAAATTTCCTTGGTCATACCGTCCTAAGAAACCAGCATCATCCTTAGCTACATACACAATCCCTTGTGAACTGCTATTCTAAAGACATAGTTCTACTTCAAAATCTCCCAACACTTCAATGATTTTGCCCCCATAACCAACTGGTCAAATGGCAGAATTCCATAGTTGAATTGTTCACTAAAAATGTTCTTCTATTTCTTTTTGATTCGATTACTTTATTTCAGCCACAGCGGGCCATACAAGTTAATAAAATACATACATACATCAATTAAAATAATAAATACAACCTTGTTAAAATACATAGAATATACAGGTTTACAAATGGGAATACAGTACTTAAGACCTAATTAAACATAGAATTCCGAATCGAACATTCACATTAGATTTAAAAGGGAGAGCTCATGCTAAACACTGGCTGCATTGTCTTAATTTCCTGCGTCTATGCCACATAGCAATCAGGAAACGTGAGACGGCAAAAAAAATAGGGGGATGCGTATCATACTTTAACACTCGAAGTGCTTGTCCGCCTGTCGGAAACCTAGATTTCTGCAAATTGCAATCACTCAGTGCTTACGTGCAACCTGATACGGTGGACAGAAGAAGAAAACATGTATTTCATTTTCCAGGTGGAATTCACAGGCAGGGCACTCCTTACCCTGGTTTCTATCCCATTTTCTGGTGAACACTCTAAGTGGAAGAGTGCCCAATCTCAATTGCATATACAATTTCCTAGCTAATGCAGGATATATCAGATCTAGGAATTCTTCCTTTTTATATTCTACTTTAATTTGAAGGAACTCAGTGGTCAACATGCCCCCTCAGAACTTGCTTAAAGAGATGCTAGATTGAAATTCCTGTAGTGGCGGACCAAATCAGCTTTAGTTAGCTCCGGGCAAACAACATCCGGGGTTTCCCAGAGCTCCGATAAACCTATCCTACAGCTGATTGACTTTATATGGGTCAGCCACCGGATGTTCTTACTTTTCAGTAGATCCCAAATCTCCTTAAATTCATTTTTGTAACAATCGAGTTCCGGCACAGACCACAATCTTTTCCAATACGTTAGAGGGCGTAATGTCATAACCTCCTCAATAGGGAGTAGCCCTAGATCCATGCGTAACGGTACAAGCAGGGTACTCACAGGAAGACCCAATATGTTCCTCAAAAAAGCGTGTTCTACTTTAACTAAACTGGGTGATTTCTGGTAACCCCAAAGTTCGGCCCCATATAGTGCTGCTGGTCTAGCCTGTACATTATAAATTTCAATAACTGAAGCCGCGGGCTTGATCTCAGACTCTCTGTGCAGCTTCTGGATACCCCCGCCACTTTTGTTAACTTGAGTGCTGCTTTTGCCAGCTGCGAATCCCATTCCAAGTGTTCTCACAGAGTAATACCCAGATATTCAATGGTCTTCACTCTCTCCAATGGGGTTCCACCAGAATGGGGTTGCACCCAGAATGGCGTTCGTGTGCGTCTGCCTTGGGGGGTTGGAGATCATAAACTTGGTAAACAACCTTTACAACAAAACTTTTACAACACACTACCATTACAACGCGGTCATTACAACGCAAACCATTACAACGCATTGCGCTGGGGGGCGCTCTAGGATAGGGAATAGGTTAATTTACTATCCAATAACCTTCCCTAGTGTCCACGGGGACTGGAGTTGGAATAGAAAACTAAACTATTCACTATCCAACACCAAAAAGCACTATGCGTTGTAATGGATTGCGATGTAAAAACCGCGTTGTAAAGGTAGGCGTTGTAATAGCCTGCGTTGTATCGTCATACATCCCATGAACTTAGTTTTATCTAGGTTTATCTCCAATCCCCTAGATTCACAGAAGTCGGCAAAGCCATCCAAGGTACGTTGGATGCCCGTTGAAGTCTTGGACAACAACAAACTGTCGTCCGCGAACCTGTACAGTAGCTAACCTCGGGGCATCTATATTGATGGCTCCAAGAAGATGGGCAACTAATCCATTTATGTAGAGGCAAAACAAGGTAGGTGCCAGCACACACCCCTGGCGCACCCCTTGATTCACTGGGAAGCAGGCTGAGAGTTCGCCATGCTTCCCGCGCCTTACTTGAGCATAGGTGCCACTATGGAGCCTTATTAAAACATTAAGAAGATACCCGGGCAGACCAAGTTCATGTAGTACCCTCCACAGTTTGTCCCTGGGTACCAGGTCAAATGCTGATTGCAGGTCAACAAAGATCATGTAGAGGCAGCCACCCTCTACAATCACACTTTTCCAATATAAGACCTGGAGTCTAAATAACTGGCCTACGGTTGATGTACCCTGCCTAAAACCGGCCTGGAAAGGAGATAGAATCTCATTTTCCTCCATCCAACTCTGTATTCTATCTAAGATAATCCGTCCCATCAATTTTTGAGTTACATCTATGAGGCTGATAGGCCTGTAATTAGACAGTTTAAGGGGTCAGCCTTTTATGTAGATGGAAACTATTTTGGCGCCACGCCAAGTGTCCGGAGGATCCATACCATTTAATGCGACATTATAAAGGACACATAGATAAGGGGTCCATCTTTCGGTTCAGACCAAAATAAATCCCCCGGTAGCCTGTCAAGACCAGGGGCCTTGTTAGGAGATAATTTCAAAATAGCAGCTTCCACCTCCAAAGTAGTAATCTCCCATGCCCCATCCAGTCGATACTCGTGGGGGAGGCATGGGAGAGAGATTTCGGGGCCATCGCTGCTTAAAGAAGCATACAGGGTCCTAAAATGTGATTCCCATACGGGTGCAGCTATATTTGGTTCATTTGCCAAATTGCCCGCCCTACTCCCACAGCTGACAATCGTCCAGAAGGATTTAAAATCTTTTGACTTCAATGCAGATCTAAGATCTTCCCAGTTGCCTGCCTCCCAGTCTTTCCTTTCCTTCTGAATGACCTGCTTGTACAAGTGCCAAAGGTACTTGATCCTAGTTTTATCCTTTAGCTTGACCGCAAGGGTCAAATCCTTTTTAACTTTCCTACAGTTGGCATTATACCAAGGATGGGCTGGAGCTGGTTTAACCTTTGAACTACCTTCCGGATAGAACACATCAGAAAGTTTCTGGATGAGCCCCAGATGTATAGTCAGGGGCTCATCACCCAAACCTGAATGTGATACTATATCCTCCACCTCGCCCATGCCACTCAGGCACGGCAAAGCCCTTTGGTATAAGTCAGCAAGTTTATTAGGAGAGCCTAGTATCTTTGGCCATTTGACCCTCCGTCTGTTATTAGTTAACAACAGTGGAGGTTCTATTGTATTTGAATCCGAGTCTGAATTAGACAAACCCAGACTCCCTGGTTTTAATGTCATAACCAAGGGATTATGGTCGCTGTCTTTCCTGGGATACATCTGGAAGTCCAGGACCATGCCCCAAATTCCAGGTTTCACCATAATGTAGTCAAGATTGGAATTTTGAGCCTCTCTATTGAATGTCATTCGGCCCGGTCTATCAGAATTTGTCTTCCCATTACAGGCTCTAAGAGGGGACAAAAGAGTGAAAGAATAGATTTGCAACACCAACGGGGTCCAAGCCCTAACTACTGGAATCTGGGGTTCCGGGATAAACCAGTGCTGATCCTCATCTTCAGAACCGTCTTGGATTGCATCAGTCAGTGGCTCAAACTGGCAATTAAAATCGCCACCCACTATTAAAGTAACTGCTGGATCAAGAGTTAAAATTAACTGCCTGAGTTGGTCAATGGTTCCAGACTCCTTGCCACTCGGGGTTGGTCACGAGTAGATATTAATTAAAGCAGTCTGTCTATTTCCTGGGAGTGTAAGGAGGATACACTGTACTTCTAATGAGTCAGTGGGGATCTGTACTGCCTGGGCCCCCAGGTGTGTACCTACCCAAATGCTAAGTCCCCCAGAGGGTCTACCCCTACCCTTCATAGCAGCCGCGGCCGGCAGTGGGAGGAAATGCAGGACGGTGACGTGGGGAGGGGCAAGGTAGGGGTAGTAATGTATGGATTACGGAGTTTTACAGGTAAGTAAATATTTAAATAAATAAAACAAATTTCGTTGCGCTTACTGCATCGCATTTTGGGATGCAGTGTACTCAACAAAATTGCATTTCCTCCCACTGCCCGCCATGGCTGCTTCATAGTTGCCAATATGCTGAAAGTGCAGAACCCTCTCCTTTGTATATCTCCCAACGCCCAAGTCTCCTGAAATAGGCAGACATCACTTTTCTCCACAAATGCCCCCCAGTCTGGGCACAACAGTTTATTTTTGATCCCAGCCACATTCCATGAGAGAATTTTAATAGAATCCTTTAACACCCCCGGCCCATTTTCAGATTTCATTAAATTTGTGTAGTCCCCCGTAGCTGACAGATCCTCAGTGTTAGATCCATTGGGCTTTTGGCCTATCTCCTCCAGCTCACCAACGTGAGTCCCACCCACAGCCACTGGAGATCCTAAGAAACTGGTGTCCACATGTATTGCTGGATAGAGAGCTCCAAGCACTGCACCCCCTCTACAATTCTCAGTCCTACTCCTCTTATCCACACGCCCTGAATCCTTCCTACAGGTACAACCCCCATGTGAACTAGATAGATTAGTGTGGCGCACACTAGTAACAGGGCATACATGGGCGGTCAATAAACCCTCCGCGTAAACAGGGGAGAGTTGGGGTAAGCGGGACATTGGCCGTCAATATATCAGGTCTAGAACACTATATCTAATACTCAGAGGAAAAAGGTCACTACTGAGGGCTTTATTATTATTACCCATCCAGGCATCTTGGGAAACCTGTGTCCTAGAGCCCAGAATATCACAGCCACCCCAAGACTGTGACCCTCTAACCCTATTGGAGATTGGGTAAAAATAGGTCAGGGGAAGAGATTGGATTTGCGTTCCAGGGCGCACCGGGACCCAATTAGCAATGTAGTCCACCACCCTACTATTCCTAAAGTTGATGACTTCACAATCTCCCTTTATGCTTTCCGCCCGTGGCCCTACCCAATCTACACGTCGTGCAAACAAAATTTCACTAGATGCATGAGGCGGTAGTGGTCTATTGTGATTTAACCAATGGGTACGTTTATTCTTATGTTCCCCATTGTCCTCCCTTTTCCCCCGGCCCAAAACTGGAACCCCAGCAAGAACTATTACATACGGGGCGGACTCAGGGGGGAATCTAGATGTTTGAATTCAGTGTCTAGGGGATCATCAAAATTACTTCTAATTGCTGGAACTTGGGGACTAGGTGCCCCTCTACCCCCTCACACCCATTGGTTCTATTTCTCACTAGGCTGTTATTTACAGTGCTCTCACTAGGCTGCGCCTCTTGAGCCGATACCGGAATACTTTGGAAATCGGGCCCACTGAGTTGTTTGTTAAGTGCAGCACAGGAAGATTACAGATGGCATTGTCACACCCTTCCTGCCTCTCTATAATATCGTTAACATCAATTACTCGAGAAGCAGCACCCTCCCCCCTAACAACTAGATGCATTCGTTCTAGGCATAACAATCTACTCTCAATAGCATTTAGTCTATCATACAAAGGGCGACAAGTCTTAGTAAAGATGTTTTCTATTTTAGCCCAGAACTCTTCTCCAGTTTCCGTAGGGCATGAGACATTAGTAACTGGAAAGGTCATCTTTTTCTGTTCACTCAGGAACATGAACATAGATCCACAATCTGCCATGATGGTGACATCTGCAGCATGTATTCTTAACATACAAAAGGGTCTTTTTGTCCCTCATAATGTCACACGCCATACATCCTCTTCATGTTGGACTTCACATTGCTAATCATGATGACCTTATCTCCTTCACTAGAAGAAATATAATCCTCATTGAGTTTGCTTGCTTCAACTTTATGTACTTTATTTGAGGATACCTTTCCTGCTGATCTACACAACATTGCGAAATGTCCTTTTTTCATACACTTGGTGCATGATCTCTAAGGATGGACACCCTAGCATTACAAAGATGAGATGTCCTTTCACACCTGTAACATTCTAATCATTTAAAGGTCGACTTCCTGCCTACGTTTTCACTTTTTTTATTTCTCTACTTCAGCTTCTCTTTTTTCTTTTTTTATATTTACTTATGACAGACAAAATACCTTGCAATTGTGACAGCAACTTAACATCAGATATAGACATGAGTTAAACATACGATGCAGTACTTTCAGATCTGGTTGCAATGTCTATTTGTCTTTCTGTAATAATACATTAGGAGTGAATAAAAAGCCTTCTTACACCTTCTTGTTATTAGTTTCTTCCACTAACTGGTCTCTACTCATCTCCTCTTCAAAGGCTTCATACTTGTAAGATACCACTAAGATTATTAAAGCTCCTTCAAAAGTCAATACAGATTCACCCACAACTTGTGCTATTTTGTAAATTTACGACATTCTTGCATGTTTTGAATCTTACATCTAGAGATTTGATATTGGAACCATATTCATCCTCTGCACTATCTTCGTCTCCTTCCTCTACAAGGCATATGTTTTAAAGTTTTGCAACGCTCAGTACCAAAACTAAGTGTGGGCAAAATTTGCGAATTCGCGGTCCGTGATTTCGTGATCCGTAAAATCCGCGAATTCGTGCACATTTTATTTTTTTTGCGTGTTCGCGGGGTCTTTTGCGTATGCGCGGGCCGCTTGCAGCTCACCGACCGCGAAGTTACCCAGGCGGTCATACATGGGCGCGGCCATCTTGTGCGCGTTGCGTATTTCCATTTCCGGGCGCTATTGGCAATCTCGCGTTGTGTGCGGCGCGCTATTACGAGTTCGTGTGTGTTTTTGCGTGCTCGCGGGGGAAATATCGCACAAACTTATCCACGCGGTCCTCAATGGGCGCGGCCATCTTGTTTTTCAATCATTGCTATGGTTCTGGGCCTGGCTTTTCTATCCTCTTTTAATCTTTGCAATCCTTTGTTTCTTTGAACTTTTTTTTTGCTCTTTTTTGCTCATTATCTATCTCTCTATTTGTCTAGATCTATATTTTGTGTTTTTTTCAACTTTTTGTTACATTAATAACTACTTTTTTTTGTTTTGCTCTTTCTTTTTTTTCCCCTATTATTTTCTTCTTTCGCTCAGGACCATGGCAAAGGGAGCCGACAAGTCAAAGGGGAAGGGTCCTGCACCCCGTGGCCGGCTCCCTTGGGGGCGATTGAGGGTAGTGAATATAGTGGCCAGGGAGGTTTTTACCGCGGTGGAGGTGGGCGCCCTTATATGTTTTGTTCTGCGCCACCTCCCTAAGACCGTGGCAGCAGGGGGCAGGCCCAGTCAAGGGTATGGCCTCCAGGAGCGCCGTCAGCGGTGGGATAAGGTGTGCCGGGCCATGTGGAGGGAGTCGGGGAGTCGGCGGTCCGGCGCACCTATGACCAAGCGACACACCGGTGGGCCGACGTCCTCGACCGGGAGCTGGACCTGCTAGGTGTAGAGATCCTTGGCCTAGGTGAGTAGCTATTTAATAACTACTTTGTATTCTTCTGCTCTGTGTTATATTGCTAATAAATGTTTTTCCCGAAGAGCAATAATGCTGCCTATTCGATTACATTGCAGGTAAAATGGTGTTTAAATAGCTTCTGTGATTGCAGGTGCTCGCCTCCTCAGTGGTGTTGCTACTATGCTTACTTGTTTGCAACTTTATGCTCATTTGGCCTAAATATGTATGAGTGTAGTACTTTACAGAACTGCGTAATGCTATAGAGACTAGAGACTCAAGTCTAGTCCTTCCTTTGTACTCCTGCTGCCACTAAGAAGAAGAGATAGTGATGGATTAATAGGTTGAGTATATTATGACTTGTTATTAGTAGTAGGACATTTTTTAGTGCTGTGGAATCGTGATGACGGACTGTGTCTGTAACGTCGCGTGCTGCTGAGTGCTGGCAGTCGTAGTAGAACCTTTTTGTTGTTGGTTTAGTTAGTGATTTACATAACTTTCCAAGTAGACGGTCTGAGAATCCAGCAATACTGTACTAGTAAACTCCTAGTTGACCAGATCAGATAGGTCAATACATGTAGTGCAATTGTTGCTAATTTGTTTCCCCGAGATAATTTTAGATTGTGGTCAAAGAAATCAAATATTTCCAAAAAACAATCATCCATGTTTGTGCTTATTTCATGATCATCAGCACCTCCCAGGGGCAAAGGCAGCAACATCCCAGACTCCGTCGGAACAGAGTGGGCCGGAACGGTCCTCTGCAGGCTCTTCTGCTGGCCCCAGTAAGTTGTTCTGTTGTTAATATAATTATACTTCCTTAACTTTTACAGCTCCTATCCATTCCAAACTGTTTCCTAATTCTATTTTTTACAAAATAGTCTTTAATCTTCTTGTAGACTGTTTCTACTTTCTTATCCTGCCTCTCTACCATCATTCTCTGTGCTACTACTATTTACTATTATTTATGAGTCGTCTGTGTAGGTAGCTAAGCTTGCCCAGTCGGCAAACGGTGTTAAACAAAACTCAGATCCAGTAATAGCTCTAGTTGTAACTCAGTGCAGTCCTCTGGGCCGCCCTTGCTGTCTATTCCAGTCTTCTTAATGTTAGTGCTTTGACAATTTCCAACAACAAAATGTCAATGTCCACCAAGAATAAGCTAGTAGTTGGCTTTTTGATTTGATAGTAGCACATACCATACCGCTAGTGTTTCAGGGATTATTCTGCACATACAGAAGAATGGACAAGAGAAATAGGACATTGTTGATGATAGGTGCAGTTCGACTTTCCACATACCTCAGTCAGAAGTAACCGTGCGGGACTCGGGAACCCTCACCTTGTTGGAACTTCAAGTCCTCCTGGTGGTGATGAGGTGTAGTTGGTTCTGTCTGTAATTATAAAAATGTTGCACGTTAAAGAGCAAGCATTTATCAGTTGTGCCAAAAATAGTTGCATGTTATGGCTAAGCATATAAGTCAAAACCCTCCCCAAAACCGTGACTTCTTTTCAGGCCCAATAATTAAAAATTGTTTAACATTTTTTCTTCCATTATGAGACGAAGTAGGGGGTGGTGTATGGCATTTAAAATATGAAATGTTCTTTCTAGGCATCACAACATCGGATGCAGTACTTGCCACCACCAGTGCCGGGGCCAGCAGCGTGGAGGGGTCCACTCAAGCGCTGGATGCGGCGGCGCCACCAGGAGGAGCTGAGGGGGATGGCTCAGCAGCGGCAGACGGTGGCAAGTTATTATTATACTCCTTACTTATTGACATTCATAGGCTCGCAAAGGAGTGTATGATGTACTGTACAGTAGACAGTACACTACTACAAGTACAATGTACTGTTAAGAACAGTTACTGATTTAGAACTACATTTTTTTAGCCAATCACGGAGAAGACAGTCACCCTTGACTTAGCAATAGCATTGCCGGCGGTAGTTCTCGAGTAAGCAATGGCCCCCTCTATTTGACTTCAAATCAGCTGGGAAACTTTTATCGCAAATTGCTAGTGTTACTGTGAGACAACTTTCTGTTGAATTATTTTGTGTTATTGTTAAAGAGTATTGGTTACATTATTTTTCTTTCTTTCTTCATATAGATGCTCCCAAAAAGCTCACCGGAAGGGAAATGGCTGTCCAGGCCAGGGCCCGGAAGCTGGAGGCCATTCGGGTGGAATATTGCCGGCTGTGGGCTCGGGAACAGGAGGAGCGGGTGTCAACAACCTCCTCCAGCACTGCCCCCGTGTCCAGCAGCCAGCAGTCTCCAGCACGGCACCGTGCTCGGACAGCCCCCCGCCGCCACTCAGCTGCAAGAACATCAGCAGCTGCCCCCTCCAGAGCCTCGAAGGCACGCATTCGCCGCCTAAGCCTAAGAGTGGACTACCTGGAGCGCAAGGTGGACGACCTTGAAAAACAGCTCCGGGTCCTTCCCAAGGAGCGGCAGGACCGCCTGTCTAAACACCGCCGGGAGTGACTGGGAGGGAATTGGGAGTTGGGGATTATTTGGGACTAGTGGACTATTTCAAATGGACAATTGTTTGGGTTAGGGAGGGGTGGGACTAGTTTATTTTTGTTAGGGGAAATATATCATTATTCTTTTTACATACTTCAACATAGTGTATGCGTTGATCTTCTTTTGTGGGATGGTGGGCGGGGGTTACGGCACGTTTGGTTTCATCAAACGTACCAGCATGAATTATCTAAAACGTCCAAAAAATTTCAAAAGTGCCACTAACAAAGTTAGTGAATTCAATTGGCCTACTAGTATTTTACTAGTTCTACTGTCAGTCTCTCCTCCGAGTCCTAGCCCATTATTCTACCTCCCCAAAATGCTTATCTTACCTGTGATTCGTGTTTGAGAATAGAGCTAGGCACAGCGCTGGCTGCATGGCAAATGTCGATTATGCCATCCCGGACCGAAATTCCGTTGTTGTGGTGTTAGTAGGAGTGGTACCACACTAGCAGTAGCAGCATATGAAAAAGAAAGTAAAACAATGAGACATTAAGTGTCCTGGGAGGAGTATTAGAAGGAACAGTAGGCTAAGCAATGCTGAAGATAAGTATGGGGAAAAAAGAATTGCATGGATGATTATGGTGCAACAAGAACAGTGACACAGCAACGCAACAACAAGTCTTCTCGACATGTAGGAGGATGATGTTGACGATGGATCCAATCGATGATGGGCATGAAATTCAGAATTTCTTTTAAAATACTCATTGTTGTTTTTTTAACCAGAATTACAATATCCTAGGATTCATCTAGCTGCCTTAAAATTGATTTGAGGAGGTTGCCTGCACCCTATCCTCCCCAGCAAGTCTGTGGAATTATTGTTGTAATTTACTCACACCTCAATGAAAACCACACAGCCTGGGGAAAGATGGTTAGGGTTTGAAACTTGGATGGGAATGGGGTTTGTGGGGAAAGTTTTGTGGAGAGAGGAAAACAAACACAGCATGGACAAACAACAAATGAAGATAAACAAATCTTTGGATACAAAGCTATCCATAAATCTTTTAAGGGAC
This sequence comes from Lissotriton helveticus, assembly GCF_964261635.1. Lineage (NCBI taxonomy): Eukaryota > Metazoa > Chordata > Amphibia > Caudata > Salamandridae > Lissotriton > Lissotriton helveticus. The sequence goes on from NC_136061.1 coordinate 525,799,265, forward strand.
ATAAAAGACGTGCATGCACTACTGCATGCATGAAGTTGTTTGCTAAATGGATAGGTTACTGAAAAGTAAGTAGTACTTTCTACAATGTACTAACTATGAAGAAACAAGGTGACAGTACAGGGCTGCAGTAATTACGCAATTTCACTTGCCTATCTGCCCTTGTAGTGTAGTTCCTATTATCCCAATAGGCTCTGCGCATTGGAATAATATCTTCAATAGTATAGATCTAGGGCAGAGGTTAACTAGGTCTTCTACTGACGATATTAGACTTAAAGTTTTTGGTTTTGCCAGCTAGCTCAGAGTTCACTAGAAACTTTCTCGAATAGACAAGGAGGAGTTTAACTTCCCTGGATAGACAAGAAGGGATTTAGTTTCTGACAACCATAGAACATGACAACTTTGCTCTCCCCCAATCAAGAGTGTATCTCTAGAGTCGTGTGAAAACAAAAGACAACTTATTTTACTCAGTCAGTACGTGCATTCTTAGTTTCACCAGTTTGTAGAGAAAAGGAAGAGACGGGCGTGTTCAATAAAAGATGTTATTTATTGATCAGTCTCTTTTCTCGTACAAGAGAAATGAATCGATATTATTGCGATACTTATGGTTAAGTAAAGTGCATACAATAAAAGCAGAAGTATAAAATAATACTGCAGAAGCATTGATATGGTTTCTAAGCCATATGATAGTTAAAATTGATAAAATAGATACATACATATATACATTTGACTAATCGTACTCAACTGGTGCTTCTAACAACGCCTACCCCAGTGTACCTGACCTAAGCCTAATACGTGGGCGGGAGTAGATAAGTAGCAGTTTAAGTTAAGTTTGCTTTGCCAAGTGACTGACTCAAGAATTCTCTGCAAGGGATTGTTCAGTTCTGTACCTCAGATCTAGAATGGTTGAGGGCTGGTATCTCTCGTTTCTGGTCTTGATATTCCAGCTGCCTGCGAGGGCTGCTTGGAAGCGCCGGAGCTGGATTTCTCGGCAGGAGAAAAACAGCGTCTCGTTCTCAGCGCGTCAGGAAGGCGGGGCAGCGCGTGTGGGCTTCGCTCTCTGCTGGGCTCCTCAGCGCATCTCGCTGCTCCGATCTCGTCACCACCGCGTGTGTTTGCTTAAGGCAATGTCGGTAATAGTTATACCTGTAAGGTGTCGAGATTGACGTAAGGATGGACATGGATACGTCAATAAGGATGTCATACGAACGGGCTTGTTCGCACATTCTTTTGCTGAAGTTCTCGGTGAAATCAAAACAATGGCCGCAGGGATTTTCCCAGGTTGTAATAGGTTTGATTTGTTTTGAGAACTCCGTATGCCTTATCAGGGGCTGGAGGAATAGTGCTTGTCTAATTAGATGGCATGCGTTATTACCTAATCAGATAACACGTTTCTGTGCCGTGGTGTGGCTTAATCAGATAACGGTTTTTTGCAATGTGGGTCGGCTGCTAGTTAAGTATTAACCAGAACAGGGCCAGGAATAGGGGAATCGATACAGAACCTATAGGAATACATCACACCCACTCCACGCTGACTATGTCCATATTTACAAGATCTAGGCATAGCAAATACACTAGTAGAGCATGTGTATACCGTACCACCCCAAAAAACATCCATATGCATTTTGAAACATGAAATATACGAGAAGATATATATATATACATTATATGCATTCAAGCAGTATATTAATGCTAAATATCACACATATTCATACATCATAACTAATAAAATATGAAAATCAACACATGAAATGGCTCTTAATACAGAAGAAAAAAAAATGCGAGACCATTTCATCACAAAATAAAATATTTATGAACAGGCCAGAGGGCAGCTAATGACTCTAAAGTTCCTAAAATAGAAATATAGTTCTCTAAGAATAGTTTCTACTTTAAGCAGAAGATAAGTGTCCCGAAAATTGTAAAATATTTTTGGGGCCGCTGAAAAATAATGTTCCGCTGTCCGTAAACTGGAGAAAATTGTTCATGATACTTTATTATCAAAGTTGAAGGCCAACTTCAGGGTGTTGGGAACGCCTTGTGCTAGCTTGTTCAAAAGTCATTATTTCTGCTCTGGTGAGAACATCATATCATTTAGACTCTCGAAAAAGCTGTCAACAGCTTCCTGTGAAAGTTCCATTAACTCGGAAAAAGATGTTACCATGCATTCGTGAGCATGATTGCCTTCATTGATGTTTGGATCAGCATAGCTGACAGAAGGTCGTACCTGATCGATGCTGCTTTCATCTTGAACCTCACTACCCCTTAATCGTAGTGGTGAAGTCTCCACAAATGCCGTCAACAGGATTGGTAGCCGCAGGGGACAGCACAATGCATGAGCCGTGACCGGACCCAACAAAGTTTCTGCATCCATTGGCGCATCCGATTGTAGCGTCAGACAGGTGTCTAACACGCATTCTTCTCCGCATAGCAAGCACCTTAATACAGGTAAAACACAGCTTTGCCACATAGGTCTTAACGAAAGAAACCAAGTCATGTTCAGGTCTCTAAGCCGGGACAGTCCAAGGATTCTAGATATCTGGTCCCGATATCCAATGGCTAGGATTGTTTCTTCCCTTGTCGCAGGTGTTTTGTCTGTGACACGGTTTGCCATAGCGAAATAACAGGATCAAAAATAGGATTCCTGCCACTAGTCCCAAAAGGAGAGGAAGTCCACCAAAGCCTTGTAGGCTTCTGAAGGAGCACAGTTTTCATTCTGCTTAAAGTATCAACTCTAATGGAAGAAATTTTCAAATTCGGCCATAACCTTGCCTCCCTGTCTGGCATTGCGCTGGGGAACAATACTCGTTCACAGCACATGACCTTCGCAGTCGTAGTTATGAGATAAGCTACTCCGGGCACCAAGCTACAACATCTGCGGTCTACGATTATAATGTAACTCCCGTTCGATAGTCTCCTAAAGAATGGTTCTATTTGTGTCGCAGGTGTGCCTAGCTGGTGACATGAAAGGTTATTTGAGGACCCTTCACAGGCTCCATGTAAACTAATACCATTACACAGAAGTGTACCGCTTAGTGACATGGCACAATTATTGCCACTAAGAAACAATTTCCGGGCTTTATTACTGACACACGCGTGTGAATAGGGCAAGTTCCATGTTGACTTAATGTACCCTTTACCCAATTTTTCGTACATGCCAGCCTGTATATATTTTTGGCAGTATTGAAACCTGAAAGTAGATATTGGAATATTAATTATTCCATGTATTATCCACTCACTGACAGGTCGTTCTGACATTGTCAATGGTAATCTCTCGAGTTTCTCAATGCTCAGGATTGTATAATCAGCACCCTTCTGTGCCATACTGATTTGTTTATCAGTAAGGTTAAAGATATCGAACAGTGACGTTGTGTTGATTAAACGCCAAGGCACATAGCCTGAACGCAGATTTTGTAACGTCCAGCCAAGTTGTACAATAGAACGCAATTGGGACTGACCGTGTTGTAACAACAGTAAGTCTTGCGATATTATGTCGATTGCTGAAGACACAATGCTGTCCAAAGAGTATATTCTGGAGGACAGAGTCATTAACCCATTGTCCACCACAGAAAGTGATTTTTCCAAATAATTACGGTCAATTTCCTGTATTTTCTCTGATGTTTCAATTTGAGTTATTTTCCAGGCTTCGTTATAAGCTGCATATACAGAGGCTGCTATGAAGCGTTTTTGACGCTGTTTGCGTGGTCCCATAATGAAATCACGCAAGTCAGCACCATCAGTAAGTAAAGTTAGGTGTTGCTTAATTTCTGCCAGTGTGGATGTTTGTAGCCATTGAAGGCAGAGCTTGCCCACACTGTACGTGGTAATTATCCCTGGGTGTTGTCTTTGGGAATATCTAGGGTCCGGCCTGGTCAATTTGAACCCCTGGATTTTGTTCAGGAATCTGTCTTGACAGTTATTAGTATCTGTGGGCCAGATCAACCACTTTTTCCAATCTGGATGTGTTCTGTTTTGGCTTAATATATGGTTTACGTCTATCTCCTCATCTGTCGAGCTATTACTGTTTATCGTTGGCTTTGGAATAGACGGTTTGTTTAAATCTTTGATTTTGGCTAGGCCAAGACAGGTAGTTTGTTGAATAGTGTCATTCAAAAATATCATTTGTTCTGGGATCATGCAGGCTCTAAACAATGATTCTATACCTTGTACTTGCCATTCCTTTGTACCCCAAACACTTTTTACTTCAACATTTTTGTCCCAGTATTCAAAACCAAATGTACTCATTTGCTCAAAAAATGAGTCTGAATATATCAATTTAGTGTTTGTAAGCATGGTCTTTGTACTTGTCTTGTTTGATAATTTGAAATAAAATGTTTCTGCATTACTTGTGTTGAACCCTGAAAAATATGAATATTTGTCATAAAAAGTTCTTGAGCTACCTTTTGGAGGGGTTGCACAGTGTTCCCATTGATTATAATTTAAAACATTTCTAGGTTGTGCAGATTTATGCAGATAATGATTACTATAGTGATTATAGCAGAACATGTTATCATAATTAGACGAACCCTGCAAATAATCATGTTTTGTAAATTTAGCAGACATCACTAGGTCAGACATCATATTATTAATGCTTTCAACGTCCCAATCATTAGCAACTGAGCTTGGTTTTACAAAGTCACTCAATGAGATCTTGATTTGGTGTGGATATTTCAGGATTTCAACCGGACCATAGATTTCATAATCAGTATTGTCCCATGCTACCCCACCGGGTATAGGATTGGCTGTGAAGTTGACTGAAGAAAGTTCCCTTTTCTCGATGTGTGAAGACGTGTGTGGTTTGAGGACCAAGTTGATTTTCTGGCTTGCTGTGTCCATTTTAACATATTTTCCCTCAATGAAGTGTCCCAAACATAGTACCATGATGAGCCAAAGTCTGAGGATAAGTGCACCTAAGGCCACCCAGATTTCAATCCATGGAGAAATCAGATAGGTTTCTTTCAGATGTTGAAAAAACTCCTTAGTTTTATTTTTAAAGGTTTTTGTTGATTTTTGTTCCTTTGATTCACTCAGGTTTTCAGATGAATCGCTGAAGTTGATGAAGTAACCGGATGCCGTTCTGTCTATTGTTCCAATAGCTTCAGGATTGATATTTGCTTTATCCGTGTGTTTTGTTGCAGCAGCATAGTCATTTATTACTTCATTGTAGAGTGGTGTGTCTCTGCTAAATGTTTTTATTTGGGTTTTTAGAGGTTTAAGTTCCATAGCATTGTTGCACAGACCTTGTTGTTGTTCTTTTGGCATTTCAAACGTGAGTATCCTCTTAGATTGAACCTCTGTATTTGTAGCAAACCTTTGTGTTCTACTACTTATCGGGAGTCCACTTGGCCTACTGTTTGTTATCGGCCACATGAGTGTGGTTTAACCAGGTCGATGGATACAACTCGGTTCTCCTTTTTACCAGCAAGGGGCGGTAGTACTACTGATCTTGTCCCGTTGATAGACAAGACAGGAACTGCTTTTCTGTAAGAAGGCCCAAATTCCTTCTTTACCGCGATCTTTTCTCTGACTAGATCCCCGACTTTTGGAATCCAGACAGGTCTTGCTGGGACAGGTGGTTTTTCTTCAGTGGTCGTTGGCTGTTGTTTCAACTTTATGTTGCTCAGGTCTTTCCTTGTTACGTTTAAGTCCTGTAAAATAGCCAAACGATCGTTGATATCAAAGCTTTTTTCTTTAACCACTGAAGTCTGACTGTCAAGATCTAAGACCATCATTCTAGTTCCAAACAATAGTTTGTACGGACTGAATCCCCTCAGAGAATTTCTTGGCAGGTTATTTAGACTACGTTGGACACTTATTAGATGTTTGACCCACCCAGCTCCCGAACCTAATACCTTCGCTGTTATAGATTGCTTTATGCCTTTGGTTTTTTCTTTACACCATCCCGTTCCCTCAGGTAGGAAGTGAGAAGAGTCCCGCTATGCTATGCTCATTTGGCCATGTTTTTCATACGCTTTAGGGCAAGAAGAAAAAACATTCAGCCAAACGTAGCATGCTTCTAGCGTATATGCCATTATAGACTCGCAAATCTTTTTATAACAGTCCAGACGTCAGCCGAGTGCTGGGGTCTACATCACAAGTGGAAACTAGTCTTTATATGTTAATTGGACGCATTAGTTTTTATTGTTGATCAATCCTGGAGTGAAACGCCATGCTAATATACCGTTTCTCTCGCCACTGCGATCTCTATTGCAGTCTGGGCAGTTCTTTACAAAGATGTGATGATGCAGGCTCATACCTGGCCACCAGTACACTGATTGTAATTCTTCCAGGGAATCTTTTAGTTTGAGGTGTCTGAGACCCTCACCCATATGCACGTCTGCTATTAACAAGCCTCTCCTGTCCGTGTTTGGAATCACTCGATCCCCCACTCCAGGGATTCGAGCAAAAGGAACGGAGTTTGCATCGATTATGTATGTATAATTGAGTGGATAGTTGATCGGTAGTGCTGAGCAGTCGCCTTTTGATGACGTTTTCACCGCCAGCATAGTTTCACCGTCAATGTGTTTTACTGTACGCTTTTTCTTGACTACGGAAGCCGATTCAGTTGCTGCCGTTGTGGCTTTCTCAGCCAATGAATTCCCTGCAACGTGAACGCCATCACGCTGATGACTCACTGAATGTATCACGTGAGTTTTTGGTAGTTCTTTCTGTAAAAGAGCTACTTGTTCCCAAAGCACTTTTTGCTTTATTGTTGCACCTGTGTCATCTTTGTAACCGTTTTGAATCCATTTCTGTAAATCGTTATTGTATGATTTGACGCAGTAATACGCGATCGGCATTATCTAGCGCCATTTTTAACGCTATTATTTCAGTTTGTTGTTATGAATTATTTTCCACTGAGTGTGTTTTTGTAAGTAGAGGTCTTAATTTACCTCCGCGCCACACTTCTTTTATAATTTCGCATGTGGCCTTGTAAGCCAGCACTCCCCAAACTGAGGGTTGAGCATGCCCGTCTGTATATATTATACAGGCGTACTGTCGTAAAGGCAGAATGTCGATTGGCAGAGGGTATATTATTTCATATTCTAGATATTTTAATCCCTTTAATTCTGGATCAAAGTAGTATTTTACTTTGTCCGTTGTAATTGAATTCACCCATTGTATCCATTCTGGATTCAACGCTGTTTTTGGTAAATTACATGGGGTTGTTAATGCCTCAAAGGCTGACTCCGTTTTTCTGACTGTGATATGTCTACCGTCGGCGTTGTCTTTTTCTCTTGCTATAGCCGTTTGAACTGCATGAACAATGTTGTCTTTAATACTGAACTTCTTTTCAGCTTCTGTGTACAAGTGTGATTTGTATGCAATTGGTACCTTTTCTCCCTCATTAGAGGTCAGGTATGTGAATCCGCATCTTCCTGGGATGACTCGAATCACAAGATTGCGTGAGTTATCACGTGTTTCTAATTTCGTTTTAATTAGCATGTCTGTTTGTAAAGATCTCAAAATTTCTGTGTGTTTTTGAGTCCAATTGATTCTTTTAAAATCTGGTTTTATTAGATCATAAAGGGGTTTGATCCTTTCTGCGTAATTTGCAATGTATGTTCTTCCGAAATTTAGGAAGCCTAGAATTGATTGTAAGTTTTTTAGTGTTCTAGGAGCTTGGAGTACAGCACATTTCTCTAGGAAATTGTCAGCCAGGCTTTTGCCTTCACTTGATAATTCATATCCTAAAAACAGGACCGTTAGATGGGCAATTCTTGATTTTTTAAAGTTGAATTTGTAACCCTCTGCTGCGAACCCAAGTATTATGGTGTTCACTCTCTTCAAGTGAGTATCCAAGTCATCATCTGTTAGGTAAATGTCGTCGACATATGATAATGCCTCGTCATCGTATGTTTGTAGTAATTCTGTTACTCTCTTTGAGAATAATCCTGGGCTATTCTTGTGCCCCTGGGGTAAACGGCAGAAACTTTTTTTCGAGCCATTTACCGAGAACGCAGTCAAATATCTGCTCTCTGGTGCTATATTTTGACAAAAGAATCCATTAGAGATGTCTAATGTTGTTTTGTATTTTTTGTGCACTATGTTATTCATTAGTGCAGCACTATGCGAGTTTTGCACTGCAAAGGTTTTGCAACATGAGTTAAGGTGTCTGTAATCCAAAACTAGACGATATGAGTTGTCTGGTTTGGAGACAGGAAACAAAGGATTGTTCATTTGTGAGGTGCAAGTTTCAATCACCCCTGGTATTCAAGTTGATCTAGGATCTCTTTTACCTGTTTTTTAGCTTCTTGCTTAATTGGGTACTGCCTCTGTGCAGTAGGTTGTGATTTTAACTGGATTTTGTGAGGAGGAGAGTCCTCATCCCATCCTACATGATTTTTATATAAAGCAGGAGCTTGAGCTACTGCCCACTTTCTAGCAAGTGTATATTTTTTATGAATTGGAATATGATTTGAGAAGGCAGGCATAATTATTTCTTCGCCATGAGGACACTCCCTGACAAACTCTGGTGGCCAGTCTTTCTCAGCTAGAAGGATGTCATAGCCCTGGGAGAGATTATCCCAAAATAGTCCCCTTATTTTTCTAGTCTTATCCCCCTCTATACGCAATGTAATTTCATATATTTTGTGAGGTTTGCTAACTCTGGTGTCGGCAGTTTCCACTTGAATATATTCATTCATGTCCACTGTCTCCAGAGGATTCATAAGGACTTTGCGAGCTATGCTCACTTCTGCTGCGCTGTCTAGCATTGTCTGAGCCCATTCTCCGTTTTTCAGCTGTGTCCTCAGTATTCTCGGCATCTTTGATTACTTTAATACTGGCTACCTTCTTTTTTGGAAATTGTAACTTTTTATTTGGATGAGCAGGTTCCTTGTCTTTGGACTTGACGTGCTCTTCCCTGTGTTCTGATCGTCCTCTTCTTTCCGATTTCTGCGAGGAAGTCTGAAAAGATTGAGAGGGACGTGTATCATTATCTTGATATCTATCAGGTTTCTTTATATTATCCCTATTTCTAAGGTTGTATTTTTTCCCAGAGGGCTCACTTTGGGGAGACCTGCGTCCTTGGTTCGGAGATCTTTCTCTCCGCCGAGGAGACCTTCCTCTGGACTGGAATCTTTTTTCTTTAGGATTGGATTGTTTGTTTCCATCCCAGCTCTTTTTTTGAGTGTTTAAATTATTTTTAATAAATATCTTTTCAGGACTTTCAATCAGTTGAGGTTTTACCGGTATTCCACCCAGACTATCTCTTCCTAGTTCTTCATAGGATTTCTCTATGATTCTGGCAATTTCAGTTGGTTGGTCTGCTATATCTGTCTCTTTTAACCTTTGGCGGATCGCCACGTTTGCTGCTTCTACCTTTATGTTGGCTAATAATATAGCCGAGACCTGCTTGAAGTCCTTCAGTAATTTCATACCGAGAGTTAAAGCGGGTTCTGGACCATATTCATCTTGAATTTGTTTTAGCACATCTGGTATTACTGACATGGATGGTACACCATGTGTTTTTGTGTATATGGAAGCAAAGACTGTACCCCAAGTGTCACAGCACAGTCCTCCACGTGTGGTGCGATTCCCATTGGAAGACAGATAGTCAGAATCCAGTGTTTATCTACAGGGGTGGTGTCTGGAAACACCGCCTCTATTTGAGTGATTTTTTGTGCTAGCCAGAAAGGTATTTGTTCCCGTTTTGCGGGTACTTTACCTAGACAGGACTGTATGTTCTGTGGTGTAATTTTATTTGTGTTACCCAGATGAGGGGTCAGCTGTGGAATTTTATTTGCTGGTTGGATTGTTGAAGTCCGCATTACATATTGGACTATGTGTCTATGTATTTTGATTAGTTGTTTTAGCTGTGCTAAAACATCTAGTGCAGACATTTCTTCAATGTCTGGATGTGGTGTATATCCGGCTAGGACCGGCCACGTTGCTCCTGGTCTTCCTAGTGGACCGAGCCTGGTGATGTGATTATTATGTTTTAGGGCGCCATCAAACAAGAGCAGGTGCTCTTGGAATTTGAGTGGTACTTCTACCTCCTCGAAAGGAGTGTAAGTATCCGGTGGTTCCTCTATCTTATAATAGTGGAACTCTTTTGTTACAGCGTTTGCTGCTGGAAAGTTTATCCATGAATAGAATACCTCTGTCTGCCGATATTCGTGTGCCTCAATTACGAATATGACTGTACCACCTCTCGATGTCAGTCCATTTTCTATAATTTTTAAAGTTATAGATTTTCTTATGTTGACCGGGATGAGTTTTATATCCGGGTCATTTTGTAGCAGAGTATTATCAGCTGCTACGAGTTCAGCTGCTAGTCTAGCTGTCTCCCTTTCATCATCACTGTCTACCATTTTACTGACAGGAAGGTTATTCTGTTTGTTTGCAGATCAGGTTTCTATGGAAACAAAGATTAGATGCACAATATTTTGGAACAGTGTATCCTTCAACGTTGAATAAACCAAGAACCATACATAGGAGTCTCCTCCTGTGAGGTTTGGCGGATATGACCTTTTACCCACTCCAGACGTCTTTGGAGTATTATGGGAAAAAGGGGTTCTGTGTGAAAAAGCACGACTGAGTTACTCTAATGTCTTGCGTTAGTTTTATCGCCTATCCAAACGTTGGGCGCCATGTAGTGTAGTTCCTATTATCCCAATAGGCTCTGCGCATTGGAATAATATCTTCAATAGTATAGATCTAGGGCAGAGGTTAACTAGGTCTTCTACTGACGATATTAGACTTAAAGTTTTTGGTTTTGCCAGCTAGCTCAGAGTTCACTAGAAACTTTCTCGAATAGACAAGGAGGAGTTTAACTTCCCTGGATAGACAAGAAGGGATTTAGTTTCTGACAACCATAGAACATGACAACTTTGCTCTCCCCCAATCAAGAGTGTATCTCTAGAGTCGTGTGAAAACAAAAGACAACTTATTTTACTCAGTCAGTACGTGCATTCTTAGTTTCACCAGTTTGTAGAGAAAAGGAAGAGACGGGCGTGTTCAATAAAAGATGTTATTTATTGATCAGTCTCTTTTCTCGTACAAGAGAAATGAATCGATATTATTGCGATACTTATGGTTAAGTAAAGTGCATACAATAAAAGCAGAGGTATAACATAATACTGCAGAAGCATTGATATGGTTTCTAAGCCATATGATAGTTAAAATTGATAAAATAGATACATACATATATACATTTGACTAATCGTACTCAACTGGTGCTTCTAACCACGCCTACCCCAGTGTACCTGACCTAAGCCTAATACGTGGGCGGGAGTAGATAAGTAGCAGTTTAAGTTAAGTTTGCTTTGCCAAGTGACTGACTCAAGAATTCTCTGCAAGGGGTTGTTCAGTTCTGTACCTGAGATCTAGAATGGTTGAGGGCTGGTATCTCTCGTCTCTGGTCTTGATATTCCAGCTGCCTGCGAGGGCTGCTTGGAAGCGCCGGAGCTGGATTTCTCGGCAGGAGAAAAACAGCGTCTCGTTCTCAGCGCGTCGGGAAGGCGGGGCAGCGCGTGTGGGCTTCGCTCTCTGCTGGGCTCCTCAGCGCGTCTCGCTGCTCCGATCTCGTCACCACCGCGTGTGTTTGCTTAAGGCAATGTCGGTAATATTTATACCTGTAAGGTGTCGAGATTGACGTAAGGATGGACATGGATACGTCAATAAGGATGTCATACGAACGGGCTTGTTCGCACATTCTTTTGCTGAAGTTCTCGGTGAAATCAAAACAATGGCCGCAGGGATTTTCCCAGGTTGTCATAGGTTTGATTTGTTTTGAGAACTCCGTATGCCTTATCAGGGGCTGGAGGAATAGTGCTTGTCTAATTAGATGGCATGCGTTATTACCTAATCAGATAACACGTTTCTGTGCCGTGGTGTGGCTTAATCAGATAACGGTTTTTTGCACCGTGGGTCGGCTGCTAGTTAAGTATTAACCAGAACAGGGCCGGGAATAGGGGAATCGATACAGAACCTATAGGAATACATCACACCCTAAGAGAGAAAAACCACTTAGTACATTAAATTAGTTTAAAAAATAGCAAAGAAAAAAGTATACGATGGCTGGAGGGAATGAATTGAAGCAAAGAGCAAACAAATGCACAGAGTCACACTCATAGAAGTTCACAGCGATAACATTACTTAACAGATAAGTAGAAATGAAGATGGATACTGTAACTGTATGTTGTTGTAATTGTCCTGTTGAATTTGGGAAGTTGTATGCATCCAGCCATTCTTTTTTTTCGCGTTACTCCTCCATTGCATCTGATGCTCTGTCAATCAATGTTGCGGACCAGAAGACACCTTGTCCACTGCCTACCTGGCGGATGCTGAATTGCGGGTCGCTAATTGTAAGCCTGAGTTCATCCTTTTTGCCATTGCACAGGGTAAAAGCCGGCCGGTAATTGTTGATGGAATTTGATATTAAAACACCACAGAGAAAAAAATATAGGGTACAATGTGTATTGCAAAAATAACACTTTCAGTTTCAGAGTCGACAGTATTCCAATACATACAAGCATCATTTCGAAAGTGCGTACTCTGAGTCTCCTTTTCAAGGATAAATAACTTATCTGGACGAAATTTGCGGATCTTTCCCCTTAAGCTAGGTGTAAAGTGTAAACTGCGATTTTAGAACAAAATTAGACCTTCCCAGCAGTGCTCCCAGACCCCTCAACCCACCCCCAAACATCTAGAACCCCAAGCAGCCCCCCAAAAACATGCGATACTACTAGGCCTAACTTTCAACCGTGCCAAAACGCTCTCAAAACGCTCTCAAAACTAGGGCTAGGTCCAAACCCCCCTTTTCCACCATGGATTTTCTCCAAACCACTTGCATCCGATATGAGACCTTCCCAGCATTGCCCCCAGACCCCTCAACCCACCCGCAAAAAAGTAGAACACCCCCAAACAGGCCAAATACAAAAATGGAAAATCCCACACTTAGAAAACTTTAGGCCTACCAGTCAAAATCATTCCAAACGCGCTCTGCAGCTAGGCCCTAACTCCCCTTTTCCACCATGGATTTTCTTCAAACCACGTACAATCAAAAGTAGACCTTCCCAGCAGTGCTCCCAGACCCCCCGGCCCACCCCCTAAAACCTAGAACTCCCCCAAACAGCCCCCCAAAAACACGCAAGTGAGCTAAAAAGGAAAAGCTTTTTCACCATGGACTTTCTTCAAACCACTTGCATCCGATATTAGACCTTCCTAGCATTGCCCCCAGACCCCTGCACCCACCTGCAAAAAGTAGAACAGTCCCAAACAGGCCAAAAGCAAAAATGGAAAATCCCACACTTAGAAAATTTTAGTCCTACCAGTCAAAATCACTCCAAACACGCTCTGCAGCTAGGCCCTAACTCCCTTTTTCCACCATGGATTTTCTTCAAACCACTTGCAATCAAAATTAGACTTTCTCAGCAGTGCTCCCAGACCCCCCAACCCACCCCCAAAAACCTAGAAACCCCCCAAACAGCCTCCCAAAAACATGCAATACTGCTAGGCCTCAGTTTAAATTGTGCCAAAACGCTGTCTGCAACTAGGCCCAAACCCCCCCTTTTCCACCATGGATTTTCTTCAAACCACTTGCAATCAAAATTAGACTTTCCCAGCAGTGCTCCCAGACACCCAACCCACCCCCAAAAACCTAGAACCCTCCAAACAGCCCCCCAAAACATGCAATAATGCTAGGCCTCAGTTTAAATTGTGCCAAAACGCTGTCTGTAACTAGGCCCAAACCCCCCTTTTCCACCATGGATTTCCTTCAAATCACTTGCAATCAAAATTAGACCTTCCCAGGAGTGCTCCAAGACCCCCCGACCCACCCGCAAACAGCCCCCCAAAAACATGTAATACTGGTATATCCAAAACATGGCAAATTGCGCTGTTCACAAAAAATTGCTGTTTTCAGCACTGCCACTACTTTGATTCTCTTGAAACTTAGCTGGACGCTTGTTCCAGCGATTCCCAAGAATCTCAGCAAGGCAGGACAAAATCGAACCACTGTGCCCTTTGAAGAAGAAGAAGAAGGAGGTCTACGACTAGTTTTCACTATTCACCCAAACACACGCGCCCGCAAAACACCAAAAGAGGCTAAAATTCTGCCAATTCTGGACCCCCCTAAAACCTTGCCAACATCATTATGAACGAGCCTGAATCGGGCCCTGAGCCCTAGACTCATCGGGAACCCCACCAACTTAAACCCAAAAACCCTAGTAAATCGCACTGAACCCTAAACCCTACATATGCTTTGTCTGTCTGTGTCAAAGAGCCTAGGTATGCTACATCAGGATGCTTCACTCAGCGGTGCCTGCCTTCACCGTCTGCATGGCCCTGCCGCAACCATGAGCCAAAAATCCGTTCCGCTCAAGAATTTGCGAATTTTCGGTAATTTCGTAAGATTCACGAAAAACCGAAAAACAGCGAATTTCGCAAACATAACGGATATTTGGCCCAAGATTGAGGCAGGGCCATGCAGACGGTCAAGGCAGGCACCACTGAGTGAAGCAACCTGATGTAGCATACCTAGGCTTTTTGTCAGACAGACAACGCATATCTAATTGTATGCAGCAAGCCACATAGCCCCAATTTTACATGAACTGCTGTCTGGAGCGGAGTGGACTCTGCCTGGCATAACAACAACAGTACTCTGCCTCGCCCTCGACCACTACATACCACGAATAGACAGACATGTAGTTCTGCTGTAGTAGTTGTTGTAGACTAGTTTACCTGTTTGCCACTCACAAATTGGCCATAGTTCTTCCCTAAAACGACACTGATGATCCATCCATCCAAGTAAGTGACCGTAAAGAAAAACAATATATTATTTAATCAATCATCATGGTATATTGGCAAGTGAGTCCACTCCAAGGACACACATTTTGCGTATTGGAAAATGCATCATAGTGGCCCCTGAAGTTGAAGTACAATTTGAATTAAACAGGGTTAAAAAAAACAGAGTAGTAGACATGAGTTACAATTACTGTGTAAAAGATTAACTAATAACTAAGACAAGACATATGATTCATTTCATGCACAAAAAACAAACATCAATTGATTTCATCAGAGACAGACAGCCATTGCTGTCCACTGCATGCCATCTTCTCATTATTCATTACCTGTTCTACTTTTTTTCCGCATCTTCTTCGGAAAGTGAGGGCCCACAGGGCAGCCACTCCTGTCAATTTCAGAAGTAACTCTGTCAGCAATCAGCAAGCATGTAGTTAGTCAGTAATTTCAGTCCCACTTGAGGGGACTCGTCTACGAGGACAAAGTTTATTTATTCTTCGTAATCCATCCATCTGCCTTGAGGGAAATGGATAGGGGGAGTCTGGAGGAGGAGGATAGAGGAGCATGATTGAGTTGTGAACTTGTGAACCTCGGGAATGCAGACTGCGGCACCTTCAAATCAATCAGGAAAATAAGATGAAGACAGTGCTGCTGACGGATTTGTTGTGATTAGGTGATTAGAGTTTTGTTGTGGTAAAAGTTGCAAAACAAAGAAAGACACACAGTAATAAAAGTGAATAAGGACGAAAAAAAAGGAAGTCATTTTCTTGCCTCGGTGTCAGGGAAGTAGAGCTCATCTTCAAACTCTATGAATTGAGAAGGGAGTAGGTCAGCTAACAGAGAAGAACTTCCGTTACCTAAGTCGGTTTCCTCTTCTTCCTGCGTGCATTCACGTATTTTGTAATCTGGTGGTATGAAGTGCTGATTCATCTTGATCAGTGTTAGCCTCTCCACATTTTTGGGCGAGAGGCGGTTCATTTTTGAAGTTGCAATGGCACCTTGCAGCACTGAAAACATGTTCAGAAGACACACTTGCGAGTGAGCAAGACAAATAATTTAGAGCCAGGATGGTGTTCAGTGGCCATAGAGGTCTTTTCCTATACCAATACAGCAATGGGTTCAGATTAACAAAGACCTCTGTTGGGTCATCCAGATAGGCTTGCACCATCGACTCAAGGTTCTCCAGGGTTGCTCCACTTTTCATAGCATCTGTGGCCTTTGCAGCACTGGAACAAGCAAACCCTTGATGAGTTAGCCAATCCGCTTCCGACAATATTATGGCTGGGCCTGGTGCAGGTGAGGATGATGATACGGTTGCTGGTGTCGTTAACGGCTGTGAGGGAAAGTTACTCCCTTCGGCCACAGATTCAGAAGTGGAGCTTGACGCCGGATGGCCTGCTGATTTAGTTGTACTTCTGCCGGCTCCTTGAATTTTATGCCGCTCTTTTTCGAACCGAGTGGCTGACACAGCTAGCCAATGTCTGTACTTTCAAACATCTGCTTCATCAAAAGGAATAAATGCTTTGCTGGCCACTGCCTTTTTGTACCATGGATCCAGAATAGTGGCACAAATGTAATATTGTTTTGTATGTATGTTTTTAAGCCTTTCATTGTCAACTAGGCGGCTTAATAACCTCTAAGCCAACTGATATGCGTCTTGCTTTTCAGCATCATCTCGGAACGTTGAAGACACCGCCTTCAGTTGGTGCTCTAGCATGACCAACAATGGCATAGCTTTGCCCAAAGAACTGTCCTCTCTGCTGACTTCACGCGTGAATACCTCAAAAGGATGAAGCATGTCTGTCAGGCTTGCAACTAGCTTCCATTCCTCCAACTCTAGCCTCATTTCTTTCATAGTAGAACCCAGTTTATAGACATAATCATTTATTACCCCCACTGCTCAGACAGACACTCAAGCATGTAAAAGGTTGAGTTCCAACGTGTTGCCACCTCCTGGATGAGTCCTTTGACTGGCAGTCTACGTTCATGTTGAATGCTCCTCAGATGCTTCCGGGCCTTAAAAGAATGGCTGAAATGTGTGCAGATTCTTCGGCAGGTGGTCAGTAACTTGCTGACTGTGTTTTTTTTTCAAGAAATCTTGCACCACGATGTTAATACTGTGCGCCAAACACGGCACTCTGAAGTACTCACCATCCTGCATGGCCTTAACTATATTAATGCCATTATCCGTGGAAACATAACCAACTATGCGATTTCTTGGATGCAGCTATTCAGAGACCTTCCTATCAAACTCCTCCAAAAGGTTAGGTGCAGTATGAGTTTTCTCCATGGCAAACATGGCTACTGTTGCATGTTTCCGAGTAGCTTGAAAAACTGTGTTCGGGTCAACACCTGCATTTATCTTGTCTCAAACCCCTGCAAAAGAGACCCAGTGTTCAGTGATGCACATGTAATCAACGGCTTGGCAACTGGTCCACATGTCTGTTGTCAGGTGGATTTTGTGAACAGCACTCTTCTGCAAAGCTGCCCCAATCACCTCCAGCACATCTTGATGCAGTGCTGGAACCGAAACTCTGGCAAAATAGGACCGGCTAGAAACCTTCCATTTAGGGCAGACTGTTGCCACAAATTCTAGAAAACCCACCCCTTCCACGAAAGAAAAAGGGAGAAGGTCCAGCGCTAGCATTTTAGCCAGCTTTGCGTTATACAGACGTGCCATTGAGTGGTTGCGTTAAAATGGCGCATCCGACCAAAACATGCTTCTAATGGTGGGCTGGACCGTTTTACGTGATGATGATGGAGGCTTCTTCAACCCATATAGGCTCATTGATGTGCTTTTTCACATTGGTGTCTCTCCCAGACTCTTAGTGTGCCTCATACATGTTGCAGGGCTAGAGGGTGTGGGCTCTACCACTGCAGTGCTGCTGCCAGGGGTACTGGGTGTACCAGAAAAAATGTCGGTCGGTTCTTGACTTCCCCCCTGCACGATCAGCCCCTCATCATCATCAGATGCAATATCAATGGATTCATTTGGGTTTTGTTTTCCTTTTGGCTTCCTGGATCTTCTTAAGGTGCACCTCCCACTTGATAGTTTGGTGTTTTTTGAGATGACCTCTCTGGCCTCCGGTGTCATAGTTGGTACCAAGCTTACCCCGACTAACTGCTTGTCTACAAATCGAACAAATGACCATGTTTCCCGCCTTGTGGCTAACAGTAAAGGTGGTGCCACAAACTGGGGACTGGGGAAGTCTGCTGGTGGTGGATGTGCTACTTTGAGTTTCAATGCCAGATGAAGTGGAATATGGGCATGGCTGAATTCATTTCTGTTGTTCACTTACAGCACCACTACTTGAGGTAATGGAGGTCGAGCTGGATGGAGTTCCCTGCCGGCCCTTCTGACTAAACAATATGGAAGCTG
Organism: Lissotriton helveticus; assembly: GCF_964261635.1. Classification (NCBI taxonomy): domain Eukaryota; kingdom Metazoa; phylum Chordata; class Amphibia; order Caudata; family Salamandridae; genus Lissotriton; species Lissotriton helveticus. The sequence continues at coordinate 525,817,386 of NC_136061.1, forward strand.
CAGGTAGTGTTGGTGTTGTAGTTAACTACGTTGGTGGTGGTACCAGTGCCACGCCGCCCACACCCCGCTCAGCAGCCATTCGGGATAGGGTGAAAATGTCTGTCTGCTGCATGCACGCTGGGGCTGGAGTGACGTCTGTGATGAATGGGTCGTCGTCAGACTGTTCATCAGCAGCAGAAGACACCACTTCTTGTTCGTCGTCATCACCTGTAAGTGGAAGCCTTGCGGGAACCTTCCTTTTAGGCTTAGCTACCTTTTTCGGCTCATGGTGTGCCTCACTCTCAGACTGTATTTGTGGGTTCCAATCAAGATCAAGTGCATCAGAATGAAGGGGGCTTGAAGAAGAATTGTAGTAGTAGTAGTAGTAGCAGCCCTCCTTGACCTTTTTCTTGCTGAGGATCTGTAAGACAATGGATCATCATCAGGAGGAGTGGCTTCCTCGGATGATACCTCCGCTTGAATATCAATTTCCTGATGTGTCCCTACTTCTGGAGGAACAAGCATTGTAGGTAGTTGTGCCGCTCCATGAACCTCTAGTTGGACCTCTCCATGCGCCTCTCCTTGCGCCTCTACTTGCGCCTCTAATTGTGCCTCTAATTGCGCCTCACCTTGCGCCTCTCCTTGCGCATGTACTTGAGCTTGTACTAGTTGCACCTGTGGTGGTCGTTGCGGCTGTGGTTGTTGAACACTCGTCAGCTGAGTTACACCCGGCGTTGATTGGATGGTACTTTCTTTTGATGAGCCAACATCACTGGTCGATGGTGATTGAGAAAGTAAAGTGGCTGCCTCAGCAGCACTCATGGTCTTGGACCTAACATAGCGTGGTGGCACTGAGCCTAATGAAGTGGAGGTGCTGCTTCCAGCTTTTTTGTTTTCCCCAAAAAGGTGTTGGTGGGCCCACCAATCTCCTTGGTTGGTGGTGCCGCTTGCTTCTTCTGCTCCTTCTTACTGGCAGTGGCACTGGCAACTTTTTTCGCTGAGGCGCTACGGCCACCTTTCTTTGGGCCCATCTTCTTCAGATGTCAGAACAGCAGGCCGTAGTTGCACAAGTTGCAGAGTTGTCTTGTCTGTGGCCACACGTGACCTCACGTGATGTTGTGCTGCACACACCGCTGCAGGACTTCTTCCTGGCACTGTTGGTTCTCTTGTGCACCTAAAAGCAAAGGAAGCCAGTGGAAAAAAAAGTCAAAAACACACAAAAATCACCACAACCCAATGCCATCCATGCCCTCAATGATGTTTAAATTCAAGACACCCCACACAAAGCATTGGTCCATGCACCACTCACTACCCCTGGGCATAATGGGTGAAAGCAGGGCAGGCTGGGTGCAGGCCTGAGCACACTGCCTGGCTTCAAAATGGCCTCTTGACCCACACCACATGGCCAGGCCCTGCCTGGACAAGGCCTCAAAATGGCCCCCACCCACATGGCCAGGCCCCAACAACACCCCAAAAAGTCGAAAAACACACAAACATCACCACAATCCAATGCCATCCTTGCCCTCAATGATGTTTAAATTCAAGACACCCCACAGAAAGACTTGGTCCATGCGCCACTCACTACCCCTGGGCCTACTGGCTAGTGTGGCTTTACAGGCACCCCAAAAGAAATTAAAAAAATCCACATATAGTTAGCTAAAATTCAATTACATAAATGAGATTTAAGTTCAACAAAACTCACAGAAACAGTTGCATCATGCACCCATGACTAACCCTGGGCTACTGGATACTGTGGCTACCCACATTATATTTTTTTAAAGTTGTGAAAAAGTTTTAAAATTGTAGTTGCAGCAACTGCAATACCCCAAACAAACAACACCAACTTACTTGTAAAATCTCAAATCCAGAAGTGATCCAAAAACTCCAAAGTCCAAAAAGTTCTCAAATACAAATATCCAGCAGCAGCCACACAAAGTAATCCTTCCAGCTCCAGATCCAAATGAAAAGTGACCAGGAGATGGAAAAAGCACTGAGAGGAGCCTGGCCTGCTGGACAGGAACAGGAAGTTGGAGACTCTGGGGCACTTCCTTCCTCCCCCCAAAAAAATGGACTCCTTGCACAAAAAGTGCTGCCAAATCTCAATCTGAGGAGTTATTCTGATCAAAATCATCATTTTCAGAAGGTTTATGCTGCCTTTGGTGGATTTCTTGTGCAGAATTGCAATTTTTGCAATTTCGGGAAAGCGAGCTGTTCAGATCTCCCGCCGGAAGTCAGCTGCGCATCGCATCTACGTGTTCGGCATTGTTTACTCCCACGATGCGTGATGGTGGGCCCTTATGACGTACTCGCGTTGTCAAACTCTCGCTGTGCAGGATGGCGGGCCGCGATGACGTAATCGCGGTCGAAAAACTCTCGCGCGATCAAGCAGCAAGATCCAAAATGGCGCAGCACACGCAAACCGGAAGAAAAACAACTTGGCGAACACAGAATCACGGTAATTCATTGCAGCGCGTCCAATATTCTATTCTTCAGGCGCGACCAAGCAAAAAAATCCACCAGCTTGCGAATTTGCGGATTTTTTGGGCAACTTCGCCCGATTCGCGGATTGCGAATTTGCCAAAAATGCGCAAATTCCACGAACGAAACTGATTTCACGCCCACCCTTAACCAAAACAATGTTTCAAAATGGCACACTTCTTTTTATGAGTAAATGACTCTTCCTCAAGATCATCTAAGTATACTATGAAGCCTTCTTTGCACACCTCCCAATCAGCCTCAGGAGATTCTGGATTAGGTAAAAATGCAGGAGGTGGTGCAATTAACAGTTGAATTGTGGACTATACGTTTACATAGGTAAAAATGCAGGCGGTGGTGCAATTAACTGTTGAATTGTGGACTATACCATTACACTTATATAATAATCACCACAATTTGAAAATTGGTGACTAATTACTTGTGGCACAATTATGTGATGCTTTTCTAAAGTAAGGTGTGCACATCACCGATTAATGCACTATAGAAAGATGCAGCATAAGGTGTGCATATCAATGATGGAAATACACCAATTTCAGTGGAAAAACTTGTCAATATGCAGTAGAAAGGTGTGCGTATCACCGATACAAATTTCACATTTAAACAGGGATGTTTATAGTAATGTTGGTGCGAGTGTGTGAATGGTGTGCGAAATACCGTGTTTTTCCAGGGTTGGGGCTAAGGGTAGCATGCTAGCGACGCATTTGTTTGTGAGATGTGTGCCTCATAGATGTACTGCATTCATAACACATTCCGCGTGCAATTTCCCCAAATGCGGTACAATTCAAGAAAGCACACTCAAAGTGTGGAATGCATCCTCGAATTGCCCAATCCAAAATGGCACTCCACAATTGAAGAATGCCAGGCAGCTCTTGCCTGTGTCAGAAGAGTGAAGGCCAAAGCGTGAAAAATGCCATTACTACGTCAATCAATCAATCAATCTATCAGTCAATCAATCAGGGGGTTTGTAAAGTGCTCTTCTCACCCGTTGAAGAGCCAGGTCTTGAGGTTCTTCCTGAACATGTGCAGTGTCGGGGAGGGTCTGATGTTCACAGGAAGCTTGTCCCAGTTCTTGGTAGCAATGTAGAAGTAGGCTCACCTGCCTGTTTTGTTTCTGCAGGGCGAGGTCGGCGTAGCAGAGGTTCCTCCTGGGTACGTGTAAATAGACTCTCTCGTTCAGGTATTTGGGTCCAGTGCTGTGAAAGAATTTGTAGGCATGGGTGAGGATTTGAAGGTGACCCTCTTCTCAACGGGGAGCAAGTGGAGGTCTTGTAGGTGTTGGGTCATGTGTTTGTGACATGGTATCCCGACTTTGAGTCTGGCCTTCTGGATGGGTTGGATTTATATGCAGAAGAGTTCTGTTGATTCCGGTGTAAAGGACGTTGCTGTAGTCCAGTCTGCTGTTTATGAGTACATGGGTGACGGTCCTTCTGCAGTCATGGTGGATCCATTTGAAAGTCTTGCGGAGGATGCACAGGCAGTATAAACTGGTGGAGGCGACGGCGTTGATTTGGCGGTTCATGGAGAGGGAAGAGTCAAGGATGATGCCGATGTTTCGGGCGTGGTCTGTAGGGGTGGGTGGGTTCCCGAGGGCAGAAGGCCACCAGGTTTTGTCCCAGATGGAGGTGCTGGGTCCCAGGATGAGGATCTCGGTCTTCTCTGAGTTTAACTTCAGGCGGTTGTCTTTCATCCAGGTTGTGACGTCCTTCATACCTTCATGGAAAAATAGTCTGGTGTCATCAGGATTCTTTGTGAGTGAGAGGATGAGCTGGGTGTCGTCAGCGTATGTTACTATGCTGAGCCCTGCTGTCAGACGATGGTGGCGAGGGGGGCCATGCAGATGTTAAAGAGTGTGGGGCTGAGGGATGATCCTTAGGGTACTCCGCGGTTGAGATTGGTGGGTTTGGAGAGGAACGGAGGGAGTCTGATCCTCTGGGGTCTGCCCGAAAGAAAGGATTGGATCCAGTCAAGGGCAGCTCCTTGTATCCCAGCAAGATGAAATCTGGCTGCGAGAGTGCGATGTGAGATGGTATTGAAGGCTGCAGAGAGGTCTAGAAGGATGAGGGCCGCAGTGTGTCCCTGGTCGAGTTGCATGCAGATGTCGTCATTAGCTGCAAGGAGGGCAATCTATGTGCTGTGGTTGCTGCGGAATCCAGACTGGGAGGCGTCTAGGATGGACTTCTCTTTGATAAAAGCGGTTAGCTGGGCGGGGAGGAGAGACATGGGCCTGTAGTTTTTCAGGCCCGTGGGGTAGGCCGTAGGCTTCTTGAGGAAGGGTTTAACCTCCGCCCGCTTCCAGTTGTCTGGGAAAATGCAGGATCTGAAGGAGGCATTGATGGTCTGTCTTAGTTCGAGTGTGATGGCAGCCTGCGGCTGTGTGGAAAATGTGAGGTGGACAGGGGTCCATTGGGACTCCTGAGTGGGCTTTCTTCATGGTCGCAGTGATGTGTTCAATTGTGGCGGGATTCCAGGTCATGATGGCTGGCTTATCGGCAGTGGTGTTAAGGGGGGGTGGAGTCTGGCGCCTTTTTGCTGAAGTTGTTGTAGAGGGCTTTGCTCTTGAGATGGAAGTAGGAGCTGAGCTTGTTACAGAGATCCTGGGAGGATGTGATGTCCATGGCCTTGCTAGGGGGTTTGGTGAACTGCTGTATGATGTTGAACAGTTCCTTGACATTGGTCGCATTGCTCTGGAATTTGTCACTCATGAAGGTCCATTTGGTGGCACTTATGTGCTGGTGGTAGTCCTTCAGAGTGCTCCTGTGGTTGTTCTGTGCTTCTGTGGTTTTCTGGTTTCACCAGGTTTTCTCTAGGCGTCTGCGGGAGCGTCTGGCTTCTTGTAGTTCTGTATTGAACCAGGAGGCCTTCATAGGGCATTGTTTGGCCGGGTGTCGGAGAGGTGCAAGCTTGTCGGCACAGCAGGCAATCCAGCTATGAATGCTTTGACTGCGAAGTTGGTGTTGGTAGTGGGGATAGGGGGGGCTTGGGGAGGATGGTGTTGAGGTGTTCGTCAGTGACCTTGCTCCTGTTCCTTTGTGGTGGGCATGGGCATGCTTGGGTTCTTTGGGGGAGTTGAAGGTGAAATGGACGCAGTGGTGGTCCTTCCAGAGGGGCTTTGTGGTGTGCCTGAAGCAGATGTTGATCTCTCCTGTAAAGATGGGGTAGAGGGTGTGCCCAGCTCAGTGAGTGGGCATGTTGACCAGCTGATTTAGTCCGATGTTGTCGAGGAGAGTGGTGGAGTTGGGGTCGTTGCAGTTGTCGAGGTGGAAGTTCAGGTCCCTGAGTAGAATGTAGTCAGTGGATGTGATGGTGTTGGGTGCGTCTAGTTCGGTGATGGTAGTTGGGGACTGGGTGCGTGGTCCCGGTGGTCTGGAGATGAGGGTTCCACGTAATGCGGTCCAGGGGCTGGTCTGGATCTGGAAGTGGAGGAGTTCTGTGTTGGAGTGGGGGTCACTCAAGCCGGATGTAGAGAGTCTGAGGGGGTCTCATGTGCGATGGCGAGTCCTCCTCCTGGGCGGTGGGGGCGGTCCTTCTTCTGGATCTTGTAGCTGACGGGGATGACAGTGGCAATGTCGGGACCGGAGGTGGCGTTTGTCCAGGTTTCCGTGAAGGTGAGACGGTGTCGATTGGGTCCCAGAACACTACGGTGTGTTGGTGCAGGGAGCGTATGTTGAGGAGGATGCATGTCAGGGCTTCGGAGCTGCATGCCCCAGGTGGGCCCTAGTCAGTTGAGGGGGCTTTGTCTATGGTGAAGTAGCTATGGCAGTGTCTACACGAGAACTGTCCATGTGTGGTGTTCGGTGAGGATGTTCCACAGTCGGCGTGTCTTCCTTGGTTCAGTGCATGGAGGGTGGTGGAGTTGTAGCGGTGGGGCCTTGCTTAACCAGGGTTCCTGGCGCTGTCGCGGTCGGGCCACGGACAGGCGCAGATGGTCTTGCCTTAGGCATAACAGCGCTGTGGCTGTCATTAAGTAGGGGGAGGTGGGAGGGGCGCACAGCAGCTGGGAGGCGGGAGCGGGGTGGGAACTGTGAGAAAATGCAAGGGAGAAGCGAGGCACAAGTGGGAGGGGCAGAGGGGCACAAGAGAAACAATGCAGGCGTTTAAAGTTAACAAAGAAGGCAGTACAATTTAAACAGAAGCAGAAAATAGTACAATTAAACAGAAAACAGAAAACAATAAGCAACGCAGAGGCAAAATAAAAATAGTGGGTAACACCAACTCAGAGACGTGGCAGCTACCGGCACCGGGTCTCAAACCCTAGCAGGGTGGGACTCAGCACACGGCGCAGTGGCAGGGCACAGCGGAGCTGCTGAGGAGAAGAGCGAGCTTCAGAGCTCTTGCTCTACTGGCTCATACAGCAATGCTCTTCAAGATGCGTCACAGGGGTCACATGATGGCAAGACCCACACTGTTAATATTTAAAAAGGAAGCCAAAATGTTCCAAATGGGCAAGTTTCTTCCTTAAATCACGCATTGCACACACCGCTCAGTGGCTTTGCCTATTTTTGTTGTTGCTAGAGTATGGACTAACTGGGACTAACTAGCTGCTATCCACCTTGTACTTCCACAAATGTATTTCCTGGATTTCTCTGCATTTTTTTTCTTTGACTATTTCATGCTTGTATACAATGTGTTATCCCTGTAAAGCGCTCTAATACCCTAATGGGTCACATTTGTGCTCTATAAGATCGAAATAGATAAATAAATAAAGACTCAGACTCAACTCAGGCAACTGCTCGGACTCCAGCTTTGGCTCCTGCTGAACACGCTTTGATTAAAAACAGTATCTCACTCCTAAGGGTATTCACAGTGCTTCTGATTGGAGCCACCTGGACCACTCAGCCATCAGGTAATCTCTGCATCCTGTTAATCTGACAGCTAAAGGGGCTTCCACTGGAAAACACAGCTCAGGGTTCATGTGTGGGATGTCATGTTGTTAGCTAACTCGTTGCATCAGTATTAAAATGCGAACTTCAGGTGAGCTCAACAAAGTTTATTCCATCAACAACACGACAGTGCAATTGCAGCTGTCTCTCTTTCTCCATCTCCCGGCTAACAGCCAGCCCTACATTCTACTCATTTAGATTCCTCTTCCTCCCACAGTCAAATAGCAGTTGCTCCTTTGTGCCGTGAAATTGCATGCCAACTAACACTGCATCCCATATGTAAATACAGGGACATGTATAATTTTAGGAATAAGATGAAATCAGAACTCTATGTCCAAGTGTGGTCATATTACTCACCAGCAATTGTTTTTTATGGAGTAGGCCAACTGCTTTTCAGAACATTGTGCACATCCGTATACATTTTATTTATTTTAATTGCTTTTTTACATTGTGCTGAGGACGCCTAGAGATCACCACTAAGCACTAAGTGACAATATGTGGATAGGAGGGAAAGAGAAGGTTAAATGTAGAATTTCAGGGCACCCTAACTATCTGGATGCAGGTTATTTATTTATTTATTTAATGCATTTTTATAAAGCGCGGACTTTACCCGAAGGTGTCAGAGCACTGTACAATAGAACCAGTTACGTTACATGAAAGAACTGTTGCAGGAATAAAACAAACCAAAATAGCAGGACATAGAATCGGAGCGATGCAGGCAAAAGCCACACAATCTCAAGCACAGCATGAACAGACTGTACAAGCAAAAATAAGAATAAATATGACAAATTATACAATGACAAAAGAACTTCTGGCGAACAATAGCAGGCCATAGAATCAAAACAACACAGGCAAAAGGAACACAATATCAAACGTAGCAAGCACAGGATGTACAAACAAAAATAAAAATATTTGTGACAAACTTACAATGACTAAAGAACTTCCTGGTGGGGTCTGAGAAGGAGGGAATTAGTTCTGAAAGTGTATTTGGAATAAAAGAGATTTGAGGTCCGCATTGAAGATCTGGATGGAGAGGATGGCACGGAGCGAAGGAGGAAGCGACCTCTAGATTCTCACCGCATTACCTGAGAACGATTGTGCCAACAATTTTTCCCTTTTGAAGGAGGTGTAATGTTCCCTTTTGAAAGTGATATGTAATGTTCTCAAACACCAGATGAAATAGTCATGTGAGCAAAACATGAAAGCATTCATGTGGCATGATAAGGTTTTATTTAGGCCCTCAATGTCTGGAGAATGTTTGCTAAAAGTTCTCCTGACGATACAGCAGGATCATTTGTGCACAAAATGTACTGTGCCAGCCTACCCATCAATGACGTGGAGGCATTGCGGGCACATTTCCAGTGTTGGTTTTCAGAAACAAACCCTACAAGTGGGGATTTATATTTGATAAACAAAAATTAATCTAACTGTTTCTCTATGACTTTTCTTACATCTTATGGGGACATTGCTGGTTTCCTTTGCTGTAAGATCATTTTATGTAGGCCCTATTTGTTATACGAAGGGACTTTTGCATACTGAAACAGGCACCCTTTTCAGGCGTGGCATGGTGTTTCATTCATAGAACAATCTTAAACTTCATCATCAGAAACTAAGCGGCTGTGAAACCGACAAGTGTGCTGTAGAGAGACGTGCTGATTTTCTCCAGGTTCCATGTTATAAATACCAATGTCTAAATGAGGATCTTAGGAACACAGTGGCCCTTTAGGTATCTTGTCGGTTTTCTTATTTCAAGTACAAATAATGTTCTGTTCCCTGCTAACTTAAAGTAAAATGTAATTGTTTTTTCAATTATATGAATACTCTGCTTACCTTGTCAAAACATGTTGGGGAGAATGTTTGAGTGTTATGTATGTATGTATGACTTCAATTTAGTTTGACAGCATGTTGCCGCCTGTGGGGTAACATTTTTGGTTTGGGGTGCGAAACCTATCGGCAAGTGTTGTTGTATTCGTCTTCAGTGTTTGGTGATCCTTTGCTAATAGGGCAGAAATCTATCTACTTGTGTAGTTGTTGAATATTTTATATTCGTTGACTCGCTTGATTTGTTAGTTATTGCACTTATTCTGTACTCTGCTTTTTTCTTTTAAAGACCTGATGTGTTGGAAAATAGCTTAGAAGACAGACCCAGAGCGCATGTCTCAGTCCATTCCAAAGTTTTGAATCCTATTCATGCGAACACAAATAACACACCAGTAAAATCGACAAGATGTAGAAAACAGAATGAGGAGGTCTAATATGGATTTTGTTTTAACTGCAGTTGACAAAAAGGCAATGACCCAGAGAAACATGCAATCATTTATTTAACAAAAAGTTTTTTATAAGTGATATATGAGTCCTTATGGTATGAAGTACAGATGCTCTTTCATATTTTGATAGGCTCGCTATAATAATGTTGTTGCAATTTTGTCAATTTACCACATTTTCCCTTGCCTCTCTTCTGTCTTTCCCCCTTTCCTGGACTTTCCCCTTTTTCTTCTTCCCCATGGTGCGATCCACCAGACTAGAGTTGTATGTTAGAGAATGTTGACAGTTAGTAATGCGACACCTTTCCTGTGGGACACTTATGAGCTATGTGTTCTTGAGGTACTTTAAATGTGAAATAAAGAATATTGCTTTACTTTAATTAGTATTCCAGGGTCTACTTTACACCAAATATCTTGCCTATTTGTGATCGTTTTTGAAACATTATCATGCAGCACCTTTCACTGCCACTTGATAAGTAGGAAGGCTCTGAAGTCCTGCAGGTCCCACCTGCACTTGGACTGACCCAGGCTCACCAACCTTTAGCTTATTATACAGGAGATCATTCTCCCAGTAAATCCAGTGTTCCAGACTCCTTGCCAGCTGCCTGGTCTGCAGCCATATACCAGAGAAACACAAGAGAAGGGCATGCCAATAAATTGTATTGGTTGTAGAATCTTTATTCTGACTAGATATAAGTAGGGAAACATAAGATCGGAAGTGCAGCTGCACTGCCTCCATCTGAAACATGTTTTAATAAACCGTTCAACCTAAATGGTATTGCCCAAAAATGTAAATGACTTCTTGTCAGGCTTGATGGAGAGCATTGAAGTAGGGTGGTGAGAGGTGTCTAAAGACAACACCGGAACATTCTACAAAGACAGGAATACATGGTCAATAAAGAGGTTAATTCTTATGGGATGGAGGCAGGGAAACCCAATAAAGGCTTTACAGTCAGTAGCATTGGAATCCATTAACTCACATCCAATTAAGTGTATGGCAATACAGAAAAGCGTATCATATAGCGTTGGAGAAAAAATGTGTATATGAGATTGCTCAGCACTAGTGGTCTCAAACAAATTTGAGGACGGACATGTAGTAGCAATGTCATAACTGCTGTGGTTTACAGCGTGAGTTGACGAGTCTTCATCAACGCAGCTGCATACGACTAATCCATCACCCATCTATAAATATACGATTACATATATCTACATTTGGATGTTGTTGGCCTCCTTTGTAAATTAACTTTTTTGTACATACACCTGTTCCAAATCTGGACACTGAATATATGATTTTATTATGAATTTTTAATAAAAAGTAAAAATTGCACGCTATAATGTTATGACTGCTGTGTTACTACAACCTCTACTTTGGACTCCAGTACTTAATTTGGTGTACTCCTGGCCATCTTACAAACCCAAAAATGGCAGTAGAATAGGAATGTGGAAGAGAACAGTTTGTCTGTCCCTACAAAAGTAGGAACATACAAATGATAGGTTGTGCAGATCACAGAAAACGAATAATGATTTATATAATTGCATTTAAATGGCGTATGTTTTTATGGGAAGCCTTTCCCCATGTTGGGATGTTGTTGAACTCAAGCCTCGGATTGTTGACCTCTTACTTGCCGCTGCCTTCCAACAGATAACAGTCAATTGGAAAGACTTCTCCAAAATTTCCTTCAAGGCGTGGTGGTTCAATGTATGCCACAACCACCGACTCGATACTGCTTATGTTTTCCCGGCTTGTCTGGCCACTAAACGTATGGACTTATGGACTCCCGTTACACTTTATTTGGATTCGTGTAGTAAACGCTTGTTTCACCCTCTCCCTCCACAACAGGAAGTCCCTAAACCGCCTTAGTCCCCGATACATTCCATTTATTCTTCATTGTACCAATTTGTTTGATTTTTTATCATGTTCTTATGCCTGGTTTATTTCATGCTTAACATGTTATATCAATGCCTTTTTCCCTTTTCTTATCTTGTACTCCGATTTCTTTTATTATACTGCTTGCTTTTGTATGTTCATTTTATTTTGCTAGAGTTTTCACCTTGATATCATATTGTACTCAGTTTTGACACCTGGTTTTCTCCTTTGTTATCATCAATAAAATTTTCTTGAACTTAAATGGCGTATTTGAATACTGAAGTCAAAATAAGTTTTTTAATATGTTCAGTCAAACACACATATTTCTTAATATAATATATGTTGCCTTTCAGGAACAGACACAATGATTATACTTTGGATGCTTAGAAAGGCTTGCTTAAACAGAACTGGAGAATTCCTGGGAGAGGATAACAAGAATGAGGTTTGAATAACTGTTCATAGAAAATGTGGAAATGCTTTGTATCCCCCAAAGAAACCCAGATGGTTGATCAGATCATGGATTTACTAATAAATATTGAAAGAGTAACCATAAAGGGCAGCTCTCTAACTCCTTCAGTGCTTGCAACTTTTATGATAGAAGCATAAGTCAAGTCAAGTCAATAAACTTTATTCCGTTTCAGCATATAAAACCATAAAAGTTGTCACTACATAAAAATTCATACAATAGGTTGAAATCCACAAGAGTCTATATTAATCCAAAGCCGAAGGTACAAAGTTAAATACATATTCCCTTGACCCTCAATTAAACATGTATACAATTAAGGGATGGGTCCCAAGGCCTTGTCTAATATAAATATATTGTCAGATTAAAAATAAACCCTGACCATTACTAACGTTTCATCAAGGCAATCCCTGGTCTTCAACACAGATTTCAGGAAACTTAGAACAAAAGTAATACATTCTTCATGCAACAGTTGTAAATAGATACGAGCTGGGCATGCCTGCCTAAAATTCATCCTCTTTAAAATAGGGGCAATAAAAGTATTCTGATGAGCCTCATAAAATTTACAAAATAAATTTAAATGTTGCAAATCCTGTGGAGACTCAATGTCTCAGCCACTGGGTACTAACAACTGACCTCTTCTACTTCCCTTTGGGATGGCCAGCAAAAAATGAAAAAAATCCAGGTGAAACCTGGTCAATAAAAAACATTCATAAGTCCTAAAAGACCTCAGGATATATCGCTCGGATGATAGATTCGTTTTCAACATAAAAAATGTACGTACATTTGGTTTCCTCAATTCCAGCTTTTCCCTCTCTAGTTTCCTTAGACTGCTAAAAGACTCCCTTATCAACCCCAAATCCTCTTTGGTTACTGATTCGGGATTGATATACAGTTCATCTCTTCCTAATCTTTCACAGCTGCTCTTGATATAACTGAGCCAAGGTATGTGGAGGGCATGGTCAAGGTTCATAGGCTCTTTCAATAACAGTTGACTCAATGATGATCCTTCACTTAGCCAAGTCTTGAACCAGAATGTTAGAGGGCCAATATGTCACTTAGGTAAGGCACCCCCAATTCTTCATGTACCACTATATTGGATGTACCATGAGGTACACCTACTAGGCGCTTCAGGAATACATTCTCAGCTACTTGTAGATCATCTAGGATAGCAACCCCCCATATTTTGCTTCCAAAAGAGACTGTTGCGACACTCTTAGCCTGATAAATCTGTGGATTCGACAATTTAGATGTACTCTATAGATCAGAACACAAATTTCTAAGAGATCTAGTCACAGCACCCAAATACATTCCCCTCACCCCGTTACTAATGGATATGTTCAGGCGGTCAATAGGTGACATAGCTAGGCTACGCCCCCTACTTATTTGGGCTCGCATCAGGCGGACCCCCGAGCTCTCTCCCTATGCAGAAGCTCTTACCAAAATTATCAGCCTAGATACTGGGGGGAAATAGTCTGGATATGTAACATCAAGAGAACGCTGTTAACAATAGGGCTTTGTGGCTACTGGGCTAGCCAGGAACCCCCAAGGAGAGAGGAACTTAAACGCCTATACTGGGAATGGGTGGACCAACGAGAGATCAGCAGATCCAATGTGGGCCAACTGACTACAGAATTCTACTCTCATAAACAAATTAGATTTTATGAGCCCTACCTAGTTTTAATTAAGGTACCGGGAAATAGAATACTGTACATGCATCTTAGATATGGATCTCTCCCTGTTTGTGAAGTAACAGCAAAATGGTCCACAAACAATGAGAAAAATTGCCCAAGCTGCAAGGCCTGATAGAAAGCATTTCCGACTTACTGTTTGCTTACCCGGCGTATAAAACACCACGGGCCAAATGGTCGAGACCGCTTTGCCGCCAGCTTGGCATACAGGAACACTACATTGCACTACTCATTCTCAAATTCAACTCCAGACCTTTCTTCTCTTGCTGTGTAGCAAAATTCTTGGGTCAAGCCTTGTTCATACGGTGGAAAGAACTTATGAGATAGATATAGCTTTTATTGTGCACAGGACAGCTGGGATCCTAAAGCTACAACTGTTTTGATGCCAGATCTATTATACATAAGCACTTTACCTTTTAAACTTTGGCTGTCAGCAAAAGAAAATTAAAAGTCTTTGCAAGTACTGTATCACTGCTTACTTTTAATGACGAAACACTGATTGTTTTTATACTAGTTGTTATGATAACTATCTATCTATCTATTATTGTTACTCTCTTTTTATCAACATTTTTTAAATATGTCATATGTATTTTAGACAGAAGGTGTTAACTGACCAGCTGGCTGCATTAATGTACTTCGTAATCAAATATGTTGTACATTTGCACTCTTTTTTAAGTAATGTTAATCCTATTTTGTAGCTTTATGAAATTTTTGTCAAAATAAAGCTTACATTGAATTGAATTGAATTGATAAATCTTTTAAAAGTGCAGTGATCGGTCTCTTACCTAATTTTAGTTAATACATTAATAATAGCCACATTCACCCACACCATGTCTCCCTTCTTTCTTTGCTTTAGTGGTCCCCGTTTCATTTGCTCGTCCATTATGATCCCTAAATTTGAAAAAACATTGGTGCGAGCAACCTGAGCACATCCCACACTAAACTGAAAGGGCTTTTTTGGGCGATGACCCACCTCCATAACATTGGATTTAGAATCATTTATTGAAAGGTCCGATCCGACATAAAGGAGGAGAAAGCATCAGGCAGAGTTTGTAGCCCCCTAGTGGTCCTAGATATAAGGACCCCGTCAATCGCATAGAGTAGAAAAAGCAGGCCACATCGACCTACCTCTGGATAGTCTACCCCTGTCATCAATAGGGCTTTATCCAAATCATTAATGTAAAGGTTAAACAAAAAGGGGTCTAGGATACACCCTTGGCATACTCCTCTCCTTATGTTGAAGTTACGTGAGACTCTTAAATCCTGCGAGAATCTAACATGGGCCTTAGTTGCACGGTGCAGGTGTTCTAAAAAATAAACAATATTGCCGTCTACCCCAAGATCTAACATGGACTGCCAAAGCTAGGCCCTATTCATGTGATCAAAGGCGGAAGACAGATCCATGAATGCTAAATAAACTGTGCCACAGCATGCAACAGCATTTATTAAGGATCATGGTTAGATTAAGGCACTGGGCAACGGTAGACCGCCCAGGTCGGAACCCATATTGGACGTCTGATAGAATAGTATGTTCTGCTGCCCAGCTGGTCAGCCTATTTAGGAGTACTCGGCCCACCACCTTAATCACCGAGTCCATCATTGAGATCGGTCTATAGCAATATTTGCTAACTCGATCTCCTTACTATAGTCGAGGTCGCCCAAGACTCAGGGCAACTGGTTTTTACTGCAGCATTGATTATTGCACAAAAGAACTGGAGCCCAAAAAGTTGGATCTGATTTAAAAAGATCTGTTTGGATTCCGTCGGGTCCCAACAATACCCTCCTTGATCTTTTCTATACTAAAGACCAAATCAATGATCTCTGCCTCATGGTCATTCAGGCAATTCAACTCGGGAGAACTCTCCAACATCGTTTCAAAGTGGAGCACCCACTCCTCCTCTGTGATATGTGCACCTACTGCACTTCCTTCCTCAATATTTAAAAAAGGTTATTGATAATGCGCCAAAATCTAGAGCTATTCCTCAGCGTACTGACCTCCATTAAACCCCTCCAGGCTTCCTCCTTCAGAGCTGACTTACATTTGGTGATTTCTAGTTTATAACCTCTGCGATGCAATCTGACCAAAATCTGGTTTCTTTGACTCCTGTTTAAGGCTTCCCATAATTTTCTTGCAGCCTGAGAACAGGAGGAATAAAACCATCTAGGGGTCTGTGTAACTGTCCTTAGAGCTGGGATGCTAAATAAAAAAAATCACCTACTTTAACAGAAATAGGTATAAAGCGCTGATAATCTGATCGGGGATGAGGACGGTGAGGTACACAGGGCTGACTCGCTGGCACATGAACCTATTACTGTCTCATGAAATGGATCTGGGGAGATCTGGGTCCACTTTAGCCATTTTTACCATCTGTTGGTCTGACAGTTTTACTCCCCCTATCCCCTCCTTTGGGCAGCAATAAGGGTCCACGGAGATCAACCCACGAAAGGTTATACTCACCCTGGACACTAGCTTGTAACGTGAATCCTGCAACTAAAACTTGTAAAGTCAGTGAAATAAAGCATAAGTCATCAAACAGTGTCAGCACTTAAGGGTTTGAATTCTCAATGACAATCACTGACATTTGCTCTCTGATGACTAGTGGATTTTCCTTTTTTTAAAACTGTTCTCAAGAATGTCCACATGTTGAACATATCAAGAATGTTCTGTTACTGTTGGAGATTGTAGTCCCCCCCAAAGGATCAGTTGCGAATGAAACACATGGATCCTTAAGTTAATATAATGTTAGATTTGAAGGCATATTACATATTGATTTTAACCTCCTGAGGAAAAATATATGTATTTAACTTTAAAATCCGTTATGAAAAGCTGAGATTGGCATAAGCTATTAAAAAACTTACAGCGCTTGGTCCAAATACTGGTTTTTACCTACATGCTATTCTCAGTTGCAGGGGCATGCAACAGACAGAAACAGCAGCAGTCCCCTCATCTGTCTGAGTTTGATGGGATTAGGTTTAGTAATTTTGTATTAATAGCGTTATTGTCCATATGTTCTTATGTCTCATCATGAGGTTGGATATTAACAGGCTGTATTGAAAATATGGAGATGACATCAATTGTTGGGTAATCTATGAACAGAGGAAATAAAGGATGATAAAGATTCTAATAAAACTTTGGTTGCTCTTTCACGCTGTTGTTGGTGGATGTCCTATCCACCTATTCCCTATTTTTAGAATGAGTTACAGTTTTGTTTAGGTACGTTGGCATATTTTTAAGAAGTTATATGCCATTAAAATAAAAGAGGGCCCATCCTCCCAGAAAAACTGAAATGTTGTTAGATTGTAACAGTCCAATGATCGAGAATTCTCATTTTCTTAAGGACTCTTGTAGACCTCTATTATCAAATGTTGGAGAGTGAAGAGCTACATTGCAATGCACAATGGTTTTCTTATTCAAGACTGGAGACACTTCAAGTAGATAGGTGCACATTGACATCAACTGTTTGACATTGTGAAGTAGTGTAATGCTATGATGAAAATCTACAGCTTTTCCCTTTTATAGGAAAATCAAGAACTCCCTACATTTTTTTGGGGGGTGATGGTAATATAGCGTGAACTCGACCTAAAGTTTTCAGAATACTTTTGAGAAAGTAACCCCCAAAGGACCTCTCTGCTCCAAACTATGTTTGAGTAATAGCTATTTTTCCTAAAATAGAAGACAGATATTGGTAAAATAATTCACCTTGATATTGTATAGAATCTGCAAGAACAATTATATAACTTATTCGAGCAATATTTATCTCAACTCAAAAATATCAAAGATGATATCATGCACAGTTGATTGAATATTAAATCTGAAACATAACTAGCTAAATTCCTGGTAATCCATAAAGTCGGGAGATGTCCAAAATTGCTTCGAATTTGAACAATATTAATTTTAGAGGCTACCACTTGAGAGCTCACCAATTTAGACCCTAGGGGCCTACCTCTAATTTACTTTTTAAAGTAATTATTGTAGAATATATGGCGAAAAAGTATAGTATAGGACAATATAACGGTAATTGTATACCTGGATTGAAATGCTAAAGTTTTCAGCTCTGGAAATGGAAAAAGAGGGGACAGAAAATAACTATTTTTAATTAATGGGTCATATTGAGTCTCTTTCTGTAAAATTGATGATTATGTGTATGGAAAGTACCGTGTCACATTAGATACACATTACATTTCAAATCCCTTCGTATTTGGTTTTAAATTAGTTAGATTAATTTGCTTTCCTTGATTATGCTTTGCTTAAAAGGGTCTAATTGCTCTGTATGTTAGTGAAATGAATAGATGAAAGTCCCTAATAGAACCTACAAAAGATGTACAGCTCAATGACAGGGACTGTATTGGGAAAGTCTTCTTCTTGCGGAGATTCAGTCATATTCGGTTCCTTGTTGCTGGCAGAATATCTTTGGCAAGTAACTACCTTCAGGTCTAGGGATGCATACTTGCTCTTGATTCTCTGTACCATGTGTTACTGCTTTTTGATAAGACCTAGCTCATTTAGATCTGGAATCACTGGAGTTGTTTAAGATCATTCATCATCAAGAGGCAGTAATAGTGAATGTTAAGTGGAAAGAACTTCTCTAAGAGTAGGGTTGTAGACATTCCAACATCTCCTATTATCCACAGCGTTGCTAACATAATAGGTTTTGATGATTTCCATTGGTGCTCAAGTGCCAAGAGTCTTTGGTTAATTGCCTCACAACCTTTGTACTAAATGATTTGATGAACGTAATTAATGCGACTCATATGTTTACAGAGTCTCTGAGGGTTGTAAAATGGTGATCAAAATCTATAATAAACCCCAGGGGGCTTCTAATCAGTACATTTCCTTGCGAATAAAGGCTTGCTCTTATTGGTTCTTGGAAGGAGCTAGTTTTACCTACCTGAGAACCAGTGACCTCATGGGCCAGAAGAGAGTTCAAACACATGAAACAAGATGATTTCCTCCTCACTGCATTCCCCCCTGAAGAAAGGGTTCTATCACAATTCTATAGAAATTCAAGAAAATTAATGAAAGTGAATAGATCAAGGGAGGATGTCCTTGTGCATAGCTTCTGGTACTGAGTATAGGATCTTCTGATTGTTGAGGTCAGTTATGTGTTAACCTAAGGGCTTTTTGTCGTCTTCATTGTCAGTCAGATTCCACAACAGTTAGCTAATTTGTCCAAATGATTGGGCAACTCATAATGGGCCCTGTACCTTTTCCTGGCATCACATCTAGGACTCGGTGTACCAAGCAAGATGCTCTTTTGCCTCCAGTTTGTGGACCACAAAAACAACAGTATGGTGCCTGGAGGACATGGCTGTGAAAATTAGTTTCTAATTGGCAGTCCAGACAGCTTCATATCCCCTAAATTCTACATTGCTTACTGGGGGTTGCTTGAATCTTTAAATCCTATGGATGCCTTCCCTTTTATCTCGGTGATTCCCAATGGTACTTAGATTGCCAAAGGGACAACTATGTGACTGGACTCATTGTTTGCTTGGTAAGAGCCAAATAATCCTGCAAGTAAATGGAAACCATATGTATACATTTGACTGCAGAACTTTGAGCCGTTACAATAACTGAAAGAGGTGTCCCTCAACATCTTGTCACTGATATTGTCTCTAATGCTGTCTGGAAGTGAAGTTCTCTGTGCATGGAATTCTGCAAAGCATCTGACCATGCTTCATGCTTGAGGAGTAAATTTTTTACCCTATTATTGTTCTTGTATCCAAGGTCATGTAATATTTATATTTGAATCAGGACATCATCCTTTTGTCAGGCTCCTTTTTAATGGATGAATCTAGGTCATGATCAGTAGATGTGAAAAGAACAGCAAAAGCGTACCTGAATCACACAGTCTTCATTTGTGATTTTGTTTCTTTCTTTATGGCTTTCACATCAGAGCACAAAAAGCCTTTTACAAATACACTAACTACATGGGATACCTTGTGATTAATATGGCAAGGGCTGACAGAAATTTCAACTCTCTTTGACACTTGATCATTGAAATTTGTAGTCCATGGGCTAAGCTTTATTTGGTGTAAATTTCAGAGGCCTTCACTTTGGCCTCCTTGGGCATTTTACTTTTTCAACCCTTTCTGTATGTGGAAATCTTATATGCTCATTTTAGACAAGGATCCTCATAAAAGTATTGTTAGTAATGACATTTCTGGTCGGCTGAAGTATGCACCGAGGCACAAACTATCACTCTGGTCAGGGCAATCTATATACACACCCTAAAGGATAACCTGTGCCCACCCTCTGGTAGCTTGGCAAGGAGTAGTCAGGCTTATCTAAAGAGGAAATGTGTAAAGTATTTGTGCAGCACACTCACACAGTAACACAATGAATACACTACAAAAGATTCCACACAGATTTAGAAAAAATAGATTATTATATTCAGTACAGAACAAGACCAAAATTACAAAAATGTATATAAGTTGAGACATTGAATTTTAAAGGAATAAATGCAGTAAACCACATTGAAGCAAGTAGAGCTAAAAAGGTTACGTTAGGTCATTCTGGACCGGGCAGAGGCAAAGTTTGGGCAGGTCATGATGGAGTGCCAGCCTGCTACAGGACTGTGGACTGTGAACAAAATACCTTTTCTGGTCTTAAACAAATGAAGCTCGCAAGTGCAGGATGCATTGATTTTCTCCATGCAGTGATGCAATGCATCAGTTCAGAAGATGGGTGCCGGAGTTCAAAGGCATTGGACGATGCACTAGATTCTGCCATGCAGTCAAGGGGCTGGTTCCAATGCAATGCACCATTATACTCCCACAACTGGATGCACTGGTTCTACGAACCACAGACAGGATATGCTTCTAAATCTGTGTTGCAAGTATCTGGGCCACTTCCAGTGAGCAAGGCACAGGTTCCCGGGTGAAGACTTTAATATCCCTGAGTTTCAAGCAACAGGAGGCAAGCCAACAAGCCCTTGGAGATCACTTGGATTGAAGGCAGAGTCCAGCAGAGTCCAGCTCTCCTCCAGCAGGTTAGAGAGCAACAAACAGCAGGGCAACATAAAGAAAATGACCTTCCAGATCAGTAGTTCAATTGAATCCTTTAAGCAGCACAACAGTTATTCTGCAGAGCTTCAGTTACAAGTCCAGTGGTGTCTGATTTGATGGAATCAGAGACCTAGTACATATACCCAAAAGTGCCTTTCATGTGGGAGTTACTTCAAAGCAGCTCTCTAAAGTGCACAAGGAATCCTTTCAACCCAGTCCTATGTGGCAGGCTATCCATGGGGGACTAATCAGTTCTTCGTGTTGGAGCAGGACACCGTGAATTCAAGTGAAGTGTTAGCCCCTCCCTTCCATCCTGCTCAGGCAAATCCTTCAGAATACCGATGTATATAGATGGGTACTCAGACACACCTCTCCATCCTGTGTTGTGGCAGTCTAGAGGGAATGCACAGCGTATAGCTATCTCCCACTCCAGACATGTGTTGGAGACAGGCTGGCAGATACAAATAGCAGTAAGCGCAGAGAAATGTCCACCTCCTAAAAGTGGCATTTCTAAAACAGTAATTTTAAATCTGCCTTCACAACTAAAGAGGGGATTGATCATTACCATACCAAAGACACGAAAAGGCTGTTCCTCTCCGATTAAGAATTACAGCTTAAAAGTATATTAAGGAATTCCCAATGCTAATCTATGACAGGGTAGGCCTCACAGTACTAAAACATGAATTTGAGAGTTTGTCACTACCAAGACATGTAAATATTAAACACACATGCCCGGTTGTTTACTGGCACCTTGCACCTTGCCCTTGGGCTTCCTTAGGGCTGACTTACATGTAATAAAAGGGGAGTTCGAGGATTGGCAAATAGTTTTAAAAGCCAAGTCAAAATTGCAGTAAACTGCACACACAAGCACTGCAATGTAAGGAATGGAACAGGTTTGAAAGGCTATTTATGTGAGTGGCACAATCAGTGCAGCAGGCCCTCTAGTAGCATTTGCCTTGTAGGACCTGGGTATATGTTATAACACTTTACAAGGGACTTATTAGTAAATCAGTTATGCCAATATCACCATATTTAGGGGAGAAGCACTTGCACTTTAGCACTTTTTAGCAGTGGTAAAGTGCTCAGAGTTCCAAGACCAACAGAAGAAGAAGCAAAAAAAACTGTAATTAAAGGGCAAAAATTCTGGTGAAAGACCACCCTAAGGATGACTGGTCTGACAAAGAATTAAAGAAATTTGGGGATATTGCATGTGACCCTATGGAGTTACTGACCATAGTCTTTGTACAATCTTGCTAAGTCTTCATATACTAGGGGCTATGCACTGAAAGAGGAAGAAGTGGTAAAGTCCAATTCATTACTGACGCTCATCACAGTGAGTACTAGTCTGTCTTTTTATTCCTTATTCCCTTACAAACTCCCACCGGAGCCACATAAAATTGTTCATTTGGGAATCTGCTTTACTATATGACAGAGAAGTGTTCCTTTAGGTTAACTATACTTGTATAGTCTCCCCACTGGTTTAACAAATACACAAAATTAGAAAATAGAACTTGAATGAAGGAGTTTTTTCCTCAATATGCTCCAAAGTTAGAAGCAATATGGAGCCTTTTACCATGGACGTTGATTCAGCAAAATGCCAGGGGTAACAGAAGTGACATAATTTACCCTTTGACCTTAATGATGCCACAGGAAGTGATATCATATGACCTTTGACCCTGCATTGCCCCAACCTTAATCCTGATGACATCACAAAATTAACATTGCTGAAGTTACAGAATGGCATAATGAATATTATATATTGTTTCTAGGGGAGAAGAAAGGGTGAGGGGCTCATAAACTTGCCACAGTTGTCTTCCCATATGTCAAGAATTTCCTCGAATGTGCCATCTCGAGTAACTTGCCACAGGTGACAACTATGCCAAGAATGTCCTCCAGGAAGCCAGCGCTTGCATTTTGCTCCCATGCCAAGATTCATGTACAGAGTGCCAGTGGTAGCAGTTTGTTAAGGGTATCTCATATGCAAGCATTGCCTCCAGTATTCCAGTGTCAATATTTTGTGTAGGGTACTTCTATAAGCCAAGAAGCATGCCAATTCCAACAGAGGATCTGCAAGCATAACAACACATTTTCACTTACATTCACTTATTTACAGTCATTCTATCATTAAAACTGCCTTGCACTAATTCATTTCACCTACTCTTGTGCACTCACTCTCACTCTGACTCACCTATACTTCCTCACTCATTTTGACACACACATACACAGCCACGATCCCATTTACAAAAAACATGCGCACACATATTCACACTCTCTCACCCAAACTCACTCTCACTCATATGCATGCACACAACATAAATTAAAACAATTGTATTTTTCTTATCTAAGATGTCAGTGAAGGTTTAGAACTTGCTGCTCCAAGTTTTATTGCACTAATAGTGAATATTAAATTATTATTCCCTATTAATATAATAAAAATGAGCAGAAAACGAGGTTAGAGCCTGACTCTGATAATTCGGGACACCCCTGTGTTATTGGCACTGATGTTACCACCTCTGAGGCCAGCATTTGCAAAGGCAGTACTAGGAGTAGCAAGAGGCAAGCTAGGGATATAAACTGTGACCTCTGGTGACCCCTAAAGGATGTCCATGTCTCTTACATGTTCGTCATCCTTATCCATTTAACAACTGTGAAGAAGATTAGGATTTACTGTAATGAAAATTATGTAAGTCATGGGACGCTAATGTGGCAGTGGAAGGAACATGATAGGAATGAAAATATGTTGGTTTAAGCTATTTTCTAAGTAAATAAATGTCTGAGAAATATTTTCCTTGGATTGCTGTTTAACCTGTGAAAAAAAATAAATCAGTAATGTCACATTGAACATTTTTTAATGATGTATGGAAATGTTTTTATAGATGAATGATCCCTGTACATGTCTTGCGGGTTTAACGTGTATTTCATCAGCCATCTGCCTCCACATATTGTAGTGTTATTACCTTTCACTCACATAAACGTCTAATTGCCATTGCTTTCCTTCAGCACTAAAGAATACCAAATGTTGTCACTGTTGTTGTGGATATTGATGAGGTTACCACTTTCCACAAACAGCTTAAAAATAACCATAGCATTTGGAAAAGAAAAAGTGTAGTTTGGAATTTTTTACTGTACACAATTACAGATTCTATGCTAAGAAATGTCTCTGAACACACACCTTTAACAATTACATCATGGACACATATAAATATGCAATTAAAGATATACGCTTGAAATGACAGCAAGTGGGACAAAAATATCAAGATAATGTCTATATTTTAAATTATATTTTCAGAATGTTTGCATGGCAAGGCTGGCGATGCGGCATTAAAGCTAACGTTGTTTTCAGACTGCGACTACCTGACAATAATGCGCAAGTATTGTGGCTACGGCAATAAACACAGTCTATCACAGAGAAAAAAGGTGCAGAGAAATGAAGAGGATTTATATTTATCTATGTAGCGAGGTTGTCTGCAACATCCGAAAGAGGACAACGTGAGGCATCTGTTACACAGAGTGCATTGATATTTGCCATAGACACGCCTTTCAACTTAACTATGTGCATCTGGGTGCCTGCACTTTTGCATGTTTATAACCCAACTGTTGGATTATTAGTTGAGGAAGGTGGAAGCGTCACTACAATGCTTGTCAGGGTGAACCAGAAAAGTCACTAAATTGATCAGCGCTGGTAGCTTGGAACAAAAACATTAGGCAATGTGTAACATATGTATTCAGTAGACAGACAGTAATAAAGTAAAAACTCAACACAAGGAAAACTAAAATGAATTTAGACAAAGTACGGTACATTTTAATAAATAGAATGACACTGGAATGACAAAAAATCCAATCAGTAGAACCGGAGATCATCAATTTTAGTTTTAACTGAAAATAGGGCCTAACAGCACATGCCACTAGTAGTGATCTTGTCACAGTCGAATGGGGGGGAAGTCACAAGTTGGGGGCCTACTGTGATGTAGTGTGGGTCAGATACAGGGACCAGGGTAGTCCAGCTTAAGAGTTACCTTCTCAAGTGTGGCATGGAGAGTTCAGTTCACATTGCAGGAAGATGCAAGGAGGAGTATTTAAGCATGAAGGGCAGGTCAAGTTCACAGATGGTTGCTGCTGTAGAGGGAAGATCTGGTAATCATAGGAGCTGTGTATTGGTGGTCATCTCCGAATTTCAGTGCTGTAGCTCATAGTGCATGTCTCGTGTTGCTGGTTGTTGCAGACAGTCACAGTTGGTGCAAAGAGCTGGTTGCACCAGAGCTAGTACATGTTTTGGATGGGACAGTTCTGGCATGCATGGGTCTGTTCCCAGTTTCAAGGAGCCCAAATTTCACCTTTGCTTATTGGAGGAGCTTCGACTAACATCATCCAAGGGTCCAGGACCTAAGAGCACCTTGTGAGGATCAGGGCATACTCCGACAGAGGGGCTGCAGGTCTCAAGCAGGACCAGGTAGGCCCAGTCACACCTGGTCAGCTGGGCAATTGCAGGGATCCCTCTGAAGCTTGTTGTGTCCATGTAGCTTACACAGGAGGTGAGCCAAATACCTTTGTAATCACTCTGAGTAGCATGGTAAATTGGCTAGCAGGCTCAATCTTCCTTCAGAAGGCAAGGTGGTCCTTCAAGCAGCTAGACATTCCTCTGGCAACAGTGTTGCATAAGCTACGAGTTTGGTGTAGCTCTGCAAGGTGTGCCATCTCACCCACAGGTGCCATGGGTAAACATGGCTTCACACACTAACAATGAAAGTGAAAGAGATTATTGTAGAGCTGCAGAACACTGTTTATTGTGTTACTGACATAGAGATGTTGCTTTTGGGTTACTAATAATCCCTTATGAAAGGATCAGGGGCACTGAGGTAACAGTAACAGACCCATTTTGTTATTCTTTTTTTTTTTTTATATTTTTATTTGCCAACATGAGTATACATTACATAAAAAGAGAGAAAAGAAGAAAAACTAAATTAAATAATTATTTTCTTTAGAAGACAAGAGAAAAAGTTTAAATATTGTCAGACATAACTGAGCATAATACATTTTATATGAAATCATAACGCAATGTATCCTAATATTGAAACAATGACCCCCAGATTTGATAAAACTTTCCAATTGAGCAAGTGCTTCTATCTTTAATTAAGGCATATTCCATATCATAAGTTTCTTTAACTAGTCTCCGCCAATCTAAGGCTGAAGGTGAATCATGTAAGATCCAGACTCGAGCTATAGTGAGTCTAGCACAGACTAGTAATATGGTAATTGAATCCGAATGATGGGATCTTGTATTCTGTCCACTCATCATTACATCAATAGCTGATAGATTTATTAAACTCCCTAATTTCTGGGTCATTATTTGGCCCACCTTTTCCCAGAATACTAATAGCTTTGGGCATGAGTAGAACATGTGTTTTAAATCTGCAGCCAGTAAGTCACACTTAGGACATTTTGTACGATCACTGCTATAGTTATTAGCTGCCCATTTTGATATTCTTTCAGGGGTATAATATAAAAAACATATTGTTTTATATTGTTGAAGCTTTAAGTTGGATGAATGTACAGACTTATTAATGCTAGATCTGGTGTAATAGTATCAATTGGGACACACATCCCCATACTTTGACTCCATCGATCTGAAAGCCGAGCACAATCATTTACTTTATAAGTGTTAAGGCTTTTATACCCTTTGCTAATCAAGAATGTGCTATTAGTCCCATAAAAACAATCCCATATATCAGAATCTGAAACGTTATCCAATTTCAGAAAACGAATAAGATAATCCCAAAACTGAAGATATTGAAATTGCATATTTCCTGGTATGTTATATAACACCCTCAGATTTTCAAATGTGGTGAAACCATTATGACCATACAGATCTCCTAAGTTTTTGATCCCACTATTAGCCCATCGTCTGGCAGCCCCCCCATGAAATATCTCGGGAAGTCCAGGATTATTCCATAAAGGGAGTTTAGTATGATAAAAAGATGTGTTGCATTCAAGCATAATTGGCCGCCAAATAGTCACCGTGTCACGAGCAGTCTTAAATTTAACTCGCTTGTAGTAATTCGGGTCATTTGTTCTATAAAGAAACATATTATGCTCTTCGCCTAACATAAATTTATGAAAAAAGAAAATTTTGCCCATAGGATTCATTAAGCTACGTAGCAGATACAAAAAAGCTGACCAAAAATACAATTTGAAGTCAGGAAAATCCAGACCCCCTTGATTGAATGGGAGTTTAATGAGATCAGTAGCCCGTCTTACTTTCATATAGCCCCATATAAAGCTACTGCAGATTCCATCCTGTTGTTTAAAGAAAAGATTATTCAATCCTAGAGGGATAGACCTAAATAAATATAAAAATTTTGGGAGAATTTTCATTTTTACTAAATGTATCCGTCCTATAATACCCATTGGTACTTTGTGCCAATTCTTAAGTGATTTTGAAGTATCTTTCAATAAGGTCTCGTATTTTAACGATATGATATTCTGTATTGTAGCTGATATTCTGACTCCCAAATAAGTAGCGACATTGCAGATTCCCTGTATTGAAGTTACTGGTTTATAATTTGTTATAATTTGGGTTTTATTCGTATTTAATTTATAGCCAGAAATGGTGCCACATTTTTCCGCTTCATCTTCTATCCCTTTCAAAGCTTCAGCTGCATCAACAGAATATACAGCAATATCGTCTGCATATGCTGTGACCTTGAGACTATACCTTCCGTTTGTGAATGGGCTGATTTGTGATTGCTTTTGAAGAGCAAGAATAAATGGCTCTATTGATAAGGCAAACAATAAGGGTGATAGAGGACACCCTTGACGAGTGCCTCGTAGAATTGGGAAAAAAGTTGAGTGTAAGCCAGCATATAACATTTTTGCAGTGGGATAGTTATATAGAGCTTTAATCCATTTCATGAACCTGCCCTTAATGCCAAAGGCAGACAGTGTAGACCAGAGAAAATCCCACCCCACTCGGTCAAAAGCTTTCTCAGTATCAAGTAAGACCATACCGAATGGGGTAGTCTTTATCCTCGCAACATCGAATGCCGTTATTGCCGTGTTTACATGTGCAGTAGCGTCTCTACCCTGAATAAAGCTGTGTTGTTGAGGAGACACTAAATCAGGCATAATTGGAGGAAGACTACTTGCTAATATTTTAGCAAAAAGTTTGGCGTCGGTATTTATAAGCGATATTGGCCTATATGAACCACATTCTATAGCTGGTTTATTTTTTTTCTTAAAAAAGATCATCTGTGTAATATTCCATGAGCTGGAACATTATCTCCTATCTCTATGAAACCAATTACTTGTTTAAAAAAGGGGACTAGTTTGTCCTTACAAATTTTATATAATTCTAAAGGTATTGAATCTTCTCCTGAAGCTTTACCTGTAGGTAAGTTATCAATACCCTCCCTAATCTCTGCCAAATTTAATTCTGCCATTAACAAATCTGAATCTTCGGCTCGCATGCTTTTAACTAAGTTAGATTGTAAGTAGCTAGCTATATCAGCCGTGTCTGTTTGATTCTCAGGAGTATATAATTTCGAATAATAGTTAACGAAATGCTCAAGTATCTGATTTGAGTTTTCGTAGACCAAATTATCGGGTCCTCTGATTGCCTTTACGAGAGTCTTAGCTTTATCGTCTGCCACCCTAAATGCTAAAATCTTCCCTATTTTTCACCGCCCTCATATTGGGATAGTTTATATTTCTTTAACTTAGCTATGCTTTTATCCCTGAGCCTCTGTTTCAGTGTAGATTTCAATTCAATTAGCTTATACCCCAATTCCAGTGCACCTAGTGAGTCTGTAAGTAAAGCTTCTGCTTGTTGATTCTCTACCATAAGAATGTCTGAGATTGTCTTTTCTCTTTCCCTTTTGAGTTCCCCATTCTGTTTCAGATTATATTGCTGGGAGAATCCCCTAAGACCGGCTTTAAGTGTGTCCCACACTGTTATCGGTGCTGCGGTATCTATGTTTATCTCGAGGAACTCTTTAATGTATTTCTTCAGCTGAGTTATATACTCTTTATCTGAAAATAGATAGCCGGGAAAGGAAAAAGTCCTTAATGTCCTGTTTTTATTTGGTATTTTAAATGTCATAAGTAGAGGATTATGGTCGGAAGTGACCCTTGGACAAATATCTATTGTGCCATTTTCAATAATCCTTTCACTAGCCCAGACCATATCTATGCGAGAGCATAGTTTATGTGCAGCTGAAAAGAAGGTATAGCCTGGTATTTTTGGATGCACTACTCGCCACATATCTTTTAAACATGCAATCGTCCTAGTTCTGTAATAGCTGCTCTAGTCTTGCGCATTCTTGGAACAGCATATCGTCTGGTGGTATCAATCCAATAATCCATAACACAGTTAAAATCACCCATTACCGCCCGTTCACCTTCCCAATTTAACAATTCTATATTTACTCGATCTATAACAGATGGATCGTCCGTATTAGAACTATACACAACACAAAATACATATTTGAAATCCCCTATCGCTAGCTGAGCTATAGCCCATCTTCCTCCTTTGTCTGCTTGCACTTTGATTATTTCACTCTTAAATTGTTTGTGTTTTAAAATAGCAACCCCCCTAAGTGAGACATTCTGATCTGTATTCGTAGCGATATCATATCCTAGTTGTTTTAGTAAGCCTCTGTCTTTGTATGAAATGTGTGTTTCCGAAAGTAATACTATCTGTGGGTTATACATCTTAAGTTCCTCTGACACAAGCCGTCTCTTGTTCTTGTTGTTCAGTCCAGCCACATTCCATGCTAAACATTTTATTGATTCCATTTTACTGTTATTAGCTTCCATCTCAGACTCACAAATCCTGAATTATAGCATTCATTTCTTGAATATCAAATAACTTCATGTTGTTTTTTTTATTTTTCTGCCCCCCTCCAAAAACTCTCCCCCCCCCTCCGAGATGGCATCTCGGACCCTCCCACCGGCCTCCCAGTTTCTGGAAGGAGAGATCCTCCTCTTTTGAGCTGCCTGTGATATGGCAGCCACGCAGGTCCCCATTCCACTCTAGCTCCTTGAAGAAAAAAGAAAAAAAAAGGAAATTAGTGTAAACTATCTATTTTTCCTTCAAGAGAGAAATACACCATAGAAAGAGTAAAAGAGATTATATACCAGAGAAGGAAAATAAATAAGCTAGTCTATCTCTGAGAAGTATCCTTCTGCCATTTATGAAGAATTTCGGAAACATCTGCTTTATAGAATAGAAAATATGTGTGACCCCCTTTCACTATCTTCAGGCGAGCTGGCTCTTGTAAGTAAACCTGAGCACCCATATCTTTGAGAGAATCAATTAATTGCCGTAGCTGCCATCTTCTATCCATGGTAGCCTTGCAGAAGTCCGAGCAAAAAAATATAGAAAAAGAATCAACAACAATCGGTGATTTAGGACCAGCTTTTACCGAGACTGCTTTTCGAAGTAGAAAGTTCCCGAAGTAAAGCAGAAACGGTCTTGGATCTCGAGAGTCCTTACGTTGCTGAATTAATGGGAGTCTATGTGCTCTCTGAATTTGGCAATCTCAATCCCATTCTCCTAGATCCGGAAATGCTTTCTGAAGAATCTGGACTATATAAGCTCTAGGGTCAGCCCCCTCTTGACCTTCTGGTATGCCAAATAATGTTAAGTTCTATCTTTGTCTATTTTCTGTGTCCTCCAATTTAAGTTGCATATTCCTGAGTTGATCCTCATGTTGTATGAGCGTTTTGGCAGTTTTAGATGTTGTCTCCTCTGTTGAGGAAACCCTTTGTTGTACCTCAGATACTTCCTCTGATACAGCCTCTACTTTTTGTGTATCTTCCATGAGGGTCTGCTGTATGCTATGATTGTCAGTTCTGACCTGGGCGAAAAGTTCTCTTGACTCTTCCCTCTGATCCTTAAGAGCTTGTAGGATCATTGATAGCAATGCAGTTTCCCTTGTCGGGGTCTCTTCTCCCTGGTAATCACCCACTAATTGTGGCATACTTGAAAACATGTGAGACACATCTCCAAATCTCGTTTCACATAGCCCCTTACTCTCAGCAATTGGGTCGTTGGGTTTGAGCTTGATTCGGGTGTCAAGCCCCCTAACTCACCAATCCTGACTGCCCCAGTCACCCCTCCATCATTAAGACCTACATCTGAAAGTCTAGCCATCACGGTTTTAATGCCTCCTGTGATCTGAACCCATTTCCTCATGGGACTATTATCTGTCAAATTCTTGGTGGTCGTTAGTTTCTTTTTAGCAGAGCCTTTATTAGCCATATTTACCGTAGGTGCCATTTTTTAGCTTTAAAGTCTTTTTTTGAGAGTGCGGCCAACGCACTAGCTTTTCTCCTTGCCTCTCTTTGAGGTCGCTGTTCTCTTAGTTTTTTTAATGGGCTTCCCTCATGCCACTCTGTTTCGCACTCCTCATCCGATTGAGTTATATTGATATTATCCTCCTCCGGATAAGCCTCGTGCACCTCATGCACCTTCTCAGTGAGATCCAGGAGTTCCAAGCATTGGGCCCCTAAGTTGGCAATAAGTGCAGACTCCGGCTCTGTCACAGAAACACCTTTTAAGTCGTTATTGATGTCATTTTTCCCAGTGAGGCCCCCTTTTGCTTTCATATTGTCGTGATTTTCTAAATGCTCATTCTGGAGAGATAATTCAGTATGATTTTCGTTTTCAGGAATATTATCTTGCTGTTTATCAGTGATGGCATTAATAATTGTCTCCACTAGGGGATTTTTGCCAGGAAGTGTGGTGCCATCAGTTAGTCCTGGTAGATCTGTCAATCCCTTTGTTTTCAGATATTGTACTACGGGTTTCCCCAAACAGGGGACTAATTTCCGTTCATTTCCTGTGCTTCCGGCGATCTCTGTAGTACCCTGATCAGCCACTGGAGCAACTTCAGTGCCGGCGTCATTCTCCGGTTGAAGGCAGCCTTCCCCCAAGCCCAGAGTCCGGCCGTCAGCAATATCCTTCCCCTCTCCGAGACCAGAGCCCGGGGCTGAGCTCTCCACTGCCTGTCGTGCCGCTCCGCGGCCCCCGCTCGCCGAGATCTTTGAAGGCGCCATGTTGGGGGCTGCTCTGCAGCTGGTACGAATAGTAGTGCGAGTGCTAGCGTTGCTCCAGGCAGGTGAGCGCTGAGCCGACAGCCCGACCGCTAACAACGCCGGCAAAAGGCACCTGGCAGCAGTTCGAGCAGGACCGATTAACGTCTGTGTCCGTTCAGAGGAGTCAGGTTTTTTTTTTTTTAAGCAGCGCTTCTCCTTTTAAATCATTACAAGGCAAAAAGTGAAATGCCGGTAGCAATTTTTAGACGCGGTTTCTTCAGGAGCTTCGGTGGTCTGCTTCCCGAGACGGCGTTAGCCGCCATCTTGTCTCCCGACTGATTCAGATCCATTTTGTTATTCACAGTATCACACAGATTTAAAAACAACAAGACACATTATAAATAACAAGAATAAAATGAACATTTCTAACATAGTTAAAATGTCATCTAGACCTTAACAGCCTCAGCCTAATTTATGTTACCCTAGGAGAGCTTGGAAGGCAGAGCAACTTGAAATGTCGAGATTCTTAGGGAGAATAGACACACTGCATATCCTGTTGACAGCAAAGGCTGTCTTTATCAACAGAGTTGCAAAGACACTGTTCTCTGCAAAGGGCAAACACACCCTGTGAGCTTCCTCTGAGAATTAAGTTGTAAGTGAGATGAAGCATCGTAAAGTGTGAAGTGCGATGGCAGTAGATGTGACCATCTCTAGGAAAATCTCGGGCCATAATCTGGGTGAATTACTTCTCCCAACAAATGGTCAAGTGGTAGTCCTTATAGTATTAATCTGATCTGAAATCGGTATTTCTGACATAAGTTTGGGAATGTCTGGCATACATTATGTGCAGCATGGTGTGCATCCCAGAGGTTTCCTTATGAGCATATATGGTAAAAGGGCATCAATTCAGACTACAATATTCTGACTAAATGTCTTTGTTCTGATATAACTTTGACCCGATGAAGAGTGGACATTTGACCCAAAGGAATGTTGCTACAAGTGTTGTATCTATGTCATTAATAAAATAGCTTGACTCTTTCATCGTCCTAGGAAAGATAATGTCAGGTGACATCTGCTTTTATTGTTAGACATCACAATGATTCTAAATAAATCAGGGAACATGGCAACTTCCTTTGTCTAGGGTTGAGAATATAGCGACCTCCATTATCCAAGATGGAGTCAGGCATACAAAAAATGGAGTCTGACCTTAGGGGCTTTACATCAGCAGGGCAGTCTTTAGTCTGAATCTTTCAGAGGTGCTGGAGTGTTCTGATGAGTGGCCCTGCATGCCCAAAATGGATACTTTGTGCCAGCTTTTGTGTGGGGAATTTCCTGACATCCTCCCAAAACGGAAAGTTCTTTCCCTTTCCCTGGTCAAGTCTCCAAACTGGCTGGGGTGACAAAAGACAGGACAGGCCTTGTGTTAGAGTCCTTTGTGTGTCCTATAGGCAAACTATAACAGTAGAGTTATTTAAGGTCATGTGATCAAGGACACTTGCAGGAAGGCACAGTTGGTTGGGACAAGAAAATGCCATCTTTTTAAAAGTTTGAACAGTTAAGGAGATAGGTCCCGGGACGTAGGGTCGGCTGGACCATATAATGCTTATTAGAAAAACGAATGCCAACCCCACCAATTTTCAAGTGCTCGAAAATTTAGAGCAAACAAACCAAATTAAATTCCAGATTTGTTCGGTATATTTTATTTATACCCTTTACTTAGAAATTTTTAGACATATAAGATCAACCAAAATGTCTGAGAAAGACACTCAACATGTAACACTTAGCATAAAACAATACAGCAAAGTAATGTAAATCACTAAACAAATTACCAACAAACAATTATATGAACACACAATTATATGATGCACCTTTTGTCTTATTGAGTGATAGCAAGCGATAAATCTCTGCACATATTGAAACCACACTCAATTAAAGCATAATCAATATTTCAACTAAATGATAGAGACACGTTCAGGGTAACAATTGAAGAACATGAATTAATTAATCAGTGAGACTCAGAAATGAATTCTGTATCTTTCATATATTCTTTCAATACTGCCGACGCGTTTCGAATCTGTAAAGCAAGTGGACGGACTCTCATCAGGGCTCAATCAATGTAGTTCTGCAAGGTGTTTGTTTAAAAAGAGAAAAAGAGAGCACCGTGTCACCAATTATTGTTAATAGCAGGGTGACTGCCCACATCCCCTCAAAGCCCTTTATGTACCTGATAGTCAGTCCGGCGAGCCTATTTCGGGGATCTTGTCACACCAGTAAATGTAGCGGGACCTTGTTATCTGCAAGATAACATCGAGCTAAGAATGTGCAAAAGCAGTGTGAATCAAATTTATGCACACGCGGGAAACCCGCTAGAAAAGATAGAAGGACTCAGAGTTCATACCTTGGGCAGTCGCAAGTGTTTCTTCCTGTCCCAATTATTCAGATTTCTTATAGGTCCTTGTGTGACCTATAAGGAGAGTCCGTCCACTTGCTGTACGAATTTAATTTGGTTTGTTTGCTCTAAATTTTCAAGCACTTGAAAATTGGTGGGGTTGGCATTCGTTTTTCTAATAATCTTTTTTAAAGTGGCATTTTCATAATTGTAACCTAAAATCCGACTTTCTCATTAAGGAAGGTTTTACATTGTAATTCATTTGAGTGCTAACATTACATCTCTAACTGCTCCCAATCTGGTGTTACATCTAATAAGGTAACCCAGTGTTAGTCAATGGGGGGAGATAGACCTTCCAATTGTGAAAAATTCACTACTGGAATTATAAAACTTAAGTACACATGCTCCACTTTTAGGTATAATGCCCCTTAACCTATGAGTCTTCAGGGAGTATATTATGAGTGTCATATAAGAATTTAAAAAAAGGTTTAGGCTTGGCAGAAGGTTTATTTTGCCAGGTCGAAATTACCGTTTTAAACTGTACTACAGTCTGCAGTGGCAAGCCTGAGGCATGTTGTTTAAGTACTACCTTAGTAGGTGAGAAAATGAGTGCTACAGGTCCACTGGTAGCAGTAAATTTACAGGTTCTGGGTACAGGTAGTCCCACTTACAAGGAACTTACAAGTAATTTAAATATGCCAATTAAGTGTAAGCCAATTGTACGATGGTTAAAGGAGAGAGCGCAAGCACTTTAGCTTTAGTAAATACTGGTAAACTGCACAGAGTCCTAAAGAAAACAAAAACATAAACGTCCAGGGGAATAACACCACCAAAGACATCAGTTCTAATACTACTTCATTCTAGCTCATCCTAGTCTGGTCACTAAAGGGCAAATTTATGGAAATTGTGGTGACCTTGCTACGCTGCCCTGCATCACAGGGAAAGGGAGGGAATGCCCCGTATTTGTCCAATATGGCACATTCCTGTCTCCCGTTTGCTCTTGCCATTTTGCCACCCTACTGCCAATGCAGGCACCCTTGCGCCATGCTGCGAGGGTGTCTAGGATTTTTTTGTGCAGGAAGGGTCACCCTCCTGCACAAAAACAATCCTGAGATCCTTTTTACTCTTCTATATGTGCAGCAGAATACAGCAAACATAGGCTGAGGAGGAATAAATATATTTTTCCTGGTTGTACCTCCTCTGGGAAGTCTTACAATTTTGGCACATTGCCAGGTTTACAGGTCA
This sequence comes from Lissotriton helveticus, assembly GCF_964261635.1. Lineage (NCBI taxonomy): Eukaryota > Metazoa > Chordata > Amphibia > Caudata > Salamandridae > Lissotriton > Lissotriton helveticus. The sequence continues at coordinate 525,852,699 of NC_136061.1, forward strand.
TTTCAAATCTGGGAATGTGTCAAAATCCATGGGAGTTATGTGGGAATACCCACTGCAATGCCCATGGAATGTCTACCCAGGAAGGGTAAGTCAACAAAGTGATCTTCTTTGCTTTGAATTACATCAGATTCATGAAGTCACTCAGAGCAACACACAGCGGCTTTGCTTAGCTTCATAAATCTGTGGTAGAGGTTTGCGTTGTGCATGTATCACATTGCGTGATGAAAGCATGGTGCAAACCCTAAGTATCTTCATATTACAGCTCTAAAGATAGGAGAGAAAGATAATTGAGAAAATGCATACCTAAGCAAAAAACAAGAATAGAAAATCTCATATAGGACTTAGCAAAAACACAAGGACAAATTGATGATTGAGTCAGTAGATCACAAGGAAATATGCGAAAGGGACGCGAGAACATGCTGGCTGCTACCACAACCAAGAGTGAGTTAAGTGAATAGACATACATTTTCACAACCAAAGTTATCACTAAAAAGCAAGTGTGCAATATAAAGGCAATAGTGTGCGAAAGACATTGTGATGAAAAAGGGTTAACTGCCAATTAATAATAATAGCTATTATTACTGTGTTTTAGATATACTGCATTGGAATTGATTTTGCTATTGTTGTGCTACCATTGCACTGTACATACAAATGCAACCATTTGTGCTACTGTTTAGCCAGCATTGCCAATATACTTAATTGGCTATCGTGTTCAAGTCATACTGTATCAGATATGTGTGGGTTGCTCTTACCTGAGTGTCCTTATCGATTTATACCTGATTAATATTGTGCGGGATGGTTGCCAGCAACCGGTCCAAAGCCATAAGTAAGCCAATCAACAAAATAAAGTTACTGATCAAGAGCTTCTCCTCCCACTTCTGACTGAAAGCACGTTAACTGCAGGGACACAAATGGACACCAAAGCCTAATTTCACATATTTCTGAAATGAGTGAGTAAATATGGACCCAGAAGTTCATAACTTTGCTGGTCCCTTCTTGGTCTGAAACTGGGAAGGGATTACTCATGCCCTTGACAGCTATATCTCTTTGATAATTTGTATGGTGAGAAGGGCTGATAAAATGGCTTGTAGATTACCACATTTGTGTCAGTTTGTGGTAGCGCACAACCTACAAGGCCTTCTCACCAATAAAAAAAAATAGATTTATGAGTTCAAAACCAACCAATCTGAACTTGAAAATTGGGTTTGCACTCATAAATAAAGGTATATCTCTCCCTGATGTACCAACTTAGGGGAGTTTCTTTTCTACCCTAGAAAATGGTTCACTTCTAGCCTTGACAGGACAAAATCTTCCAAGATCACCAGAGTAGGAGGAGATGAAAAAAGGTTTTCCACTACAAATGTGTATGTGTGTGGGTATGTTGTCAAAGTACATGTATGTGAAGTTAGGTATAGAAATCTCTACTTATTTACCTCTTGATGTTTCAGCCTTGATATTCTTGTCACGATATTAATGGTATGATGAAAGCAACAGGTGTCAGGAATTCCACAACTGAAGCAGTTTCAGAAGGCAAAGTCTAGTGACAATGTTTGGGAATTAGGGGGCCGCATTTAATATCTTGCCATAAAAATGCATTAAATGTTTGGCTAATATGTGTTGTGGAGTTGCTGGATTGAATCCTGTTGGAAAAAAGACAAAAAAATGAAACAATGGAGAATTATATTAGGTGTTGGTGGAAATAAAAAGCAATATAATCAGGGTGCATTAAATAATTAAAAGGCTTAACAATGTCATACCTGAAAGGACGAGAAGAACGTTTTAAAAAACTGTGTCAGGTTGCAGTAATAGAGGCCTGGGCTTTCAAAACTGGAATATGAGGGTTCCAGACCTTTGTGGAAATGCCCAGTGTACTCAAAGGCCTGTCTGGCCCTAAGCCTAAACTTCCCTTGTAGAGGACTGCCCACCAAATTTATAGATCCCTACCTAGCCGGTGAGGATCTCTGTGATGAAATGTATTAACAGGTGTGTCCTAAGTGGGATGGCATGCATACGATTTTGCATTTCCGGAAGAAACTTGCCAATTAAGTGTTTGTTACTCAAACCAATAATAATGACTGTGACAAAGGAAAAATTTTTCCTGAGCACTGTGCCATTGGTGGTTTGTCTGGTCAGGTCTGTTGTTGAATCTTTTACTGGGCCCTTGCATAAATACCATATTCTCTACTCTTTACCTCTCCCTACCTTGTGCATACAGTTGATACTCTGATGGATCTTGCTCTGTGCTGAAAGGGGTTGAATATTCAAAGGATGGACAGTTACACAATGAGGACAAGGAATAAGATAACTGTATCTTCTAATCAAATTCATTTAAATTAGGTGAAGCTCCCAAAGTGACTATTATCTCCACAGCTAAGTTTTTTTTCGTGTCATCTCGATGATGTTTTGCTGGGCGGATTTGTGGGCTTAATGCACACATGTAATAGGAATTCGGTGTTAATGCAGGTAAACAATACATTAGCTACTTTTAACTCATAATTGCTGTTCAGTAATTCTATGTGCCAATATATTGTGGAACTGATATCAACTGAAAACCTCTTCGTGTATTTGTCTCAAGCTCCTATTATATATATAATTTGAGCAGATCATATGAATTGTACTGTATCCTTTCAATGTTTTTATACTTTTATTGTTTTATGTATTGCTTTTATGGATGGCTAAATTCCTTTGAATAAAGTTATTACTGATTGATGATTGACTATTATCATAAATTATCCTAAAACCAATAACTCACTCTCACGGAGTGATGAGACAGAAAAGCAGAGTCTGTTTAAGAATTAACATTTTTTTATTCACTCCAAAGACATCTGCATTCGAATAACATAGCCTAAAGCCCTAATAACTAATTAGTAAAGGATTTAAAGAAATATACCAAGCCTGTGGGGTTCAGGTAAAATATGATGGATGAACAGGAAAATCCTCCTCAGTGAGGCAGATTTGGACCCCTACAGTGTATGTGTTGATAGGAATAGGAAGCCAATTGAGCCTTGCAAAGACTCTCAGGAAAGTTCTGCAAAGTTCTGAGTTGCCAGTTCCAGTTTGTCAAGACTGCTGTCTGTCTCAGTCTGTCACTGTAACCACAGGAGTCACAGCAGCATGACCAGAACGCTTCTTCTAAAAGGTTCAATCTGCATCAGGACGCCGGTCAGCAACAATGAGTCCTAGTCGCAACAGCAGAATTGGAATATGAATCTCAGATCTGCATCCTATATCATGAAAGGCAGCAGCAGACAGATAGACAGCAGCGACGGACAGCATGGTTAAACACGGTGGGGCAGTAGGGCGCGGGGCAGGGCGGGGTTGGAGGGGGAAGATGACAGATGACGGAATAGGTAGAATTAAATAAATAAATAATACTTATTCCGTCATCCGTCGACTTCCCGCTGCCCTGCCTCACCACTGCTGATAGACAGAGCAGAGAGCAAGCCCCTGTTTCTCCCCAAGTTTAACAATTATACTTGAAAAGTGTCCAGGTGACAGCCCTTGGCATTACCAAATTGTCAGACTACTCAGTTCCATTGTTCAGTCCAAAGTAAGAGGAAGGAGATGTAGCAGAAAAAACGGAGATAGAAATCCATAAAAATTAAGTAAACCAATCATACAGTTCCTCATGTCATGTAAGTTAAAGCACATTTAACACTGAGACATTGAAAATGATGGCATGAAGGTTGAAAATGTTCTGTTCTCGTGCAGCTGTTCCGGAGTGTACAACATTTGTTGTAAGTACACTATTCAGTCCGTGAGATGTCAAAGGAAACAGTTATTATTTCACTACAGTTTACTAGATTTCAAGAAGTTCATGTATGCTTTAGAATATTCAGTCCATGACTTTACTGGAATGGGAAAGTAGAAATGAGGCCAACATGAAAGTTGGCTAACTTACGACAATGTTACATTGTGAATGGCATATTATGAGGAAAGCTAGAATATAACTTCAGAATACATTAATAAGCATTTCAATCTGATCATACATAATACATGCAAGTATAGGATACTCATACATTTTGCTTTGTATGTGTCACCATTATACATATAAGAACATGCATAATCATCTTTGTCATTTATGTGTTATTCAACTAATATATATATAACATACATGTTAATGAGGTTTCATGAAGGCACATTTAAGTATATTCATGTAGAAAGTACTTTTCTTTTGTCATTTTTGGTGCACACATACAAACATGAAATAACATTTTATAACTTTCACATGAATCATATCCATTAGTATTAAAATACATAACATTAGAGTTCTCCTACATTATTCTAACACATATAAATGGGTGAAAATAAAATTTCATGACTAATTGTCACATCTATATAAAATACACATATAATGTGTCTCAAATCTATCCTTTCATCCGCATGCTTTTACGATGCAGTATCTGAATTGCATTATTTGCATCATTTTTCATAACATGTACTTAATACATATTTATCATCATTTGCGTAAAAGTGGTCATAATCATTTATTATAAGAGTAAAATTGTTTGATATAATCTCTACTCTATCACTGCTATACCTCAAATGGTGGACCTGCAGAAGGAAATTCAGTGGCGATGGCACCATTCAAAGTACAGCAGGCCTCAGGTGCTGCGACCCACTGGACCTGTATCACAAAAGTTCTCAGTTCAAGGGTTTCCAATGGCAGAGCAAACTGAGATTTCAGACACTCACCCTCAGTCTCAGATCTGGGTTGAATCCATCATCATTCTTTAACTCACTTTGCCACCTAAGTTCAGACCAGGCTATATGCAAATCAGTCTTGACCCTCTGCCTCATGGGAACAGTCCATCCAAACTGCCAAATCAGGTCTTCTCTGAACTGGAGACAAGCATCCTGGGACTGGTTTTGGGGTAGCACCCCTCATCAGCCAGGCTAGCTTGAATCCAGTGGCAAAGTGAGCAAGGGGCCCATGTCTGGGCATACCCTGCCAAAGTGGGGGAAAACAAACCAAACACAAGGAGATGATGGACTGAGCGCCAAAACTTTTCAGCCACTTAGCCCCAGTCACATATCCAGGTTGAATCCATCATCATTCTTTAGCTCATTTTGTCACCTCAGTTCAGACCCAGCTATATGCAAATCAGTCTTGACCCTGTGCCTCTTGGGAACAGTCCAGCCCGAACTGCCAAGTCAGGTCTTCCCTGAACAGGAGACAAGCATCCTGGGATGGTTTCGGGGTAACACTCCTCATCATCCAGGCTAGCTTGAATCCAGGGGAAAAATGAGCAAGGGACCCGTGTCTGGGCATACCCTGCCTACTTAGGGCAAACAAAGCAAACACAAGTAGGTAATGGAAGGAGCGCCAAAACTTTTCAGACATTCACCCCCAGTCACAGATCTGGGTTGAATCCAGGACCATCATCAATCTTTAGCTCATTTCGCCACCTCAGTTCAGACCAAGCTATATGCAAATCGGTCTTGACCTTGTGCCTCATGGGAACAGACAAGCCCAAAATGCCAAGCCAGGTCTTCCCTGAACCGGAGAAAATCATCCTTGGACCAGTTTCGGGGTAACACCCCTCATCAGCGAGGCTAGCTGAATCCAGTAACAAAGTATGCAAGGGACCCACGTCTGGGAATACCCTGCCAACTTGGGGGCAAACAAACCAAACACAAGGAGATGATGGACAGAGTGCCAACAATTTTCAGACACTCAGCCCTAGTCACAGATCCAGGTTGAATCCATCATCATTATTTAGCTCTCTTTGTCACCTCAGTTCAGACCCAGCTAAATGCAAATCAGTCTTGACCCTGTGCCTCATGGGAACAGTACAGACCGGTACAAAGGAGAGGACTGGGCTGTTCCTAGGGTATAGGTGCAGGTCACTGGGGTGTGGATATGTAACGGAGGTTAAATAATAACCTACCAGTGGGTATCCATTTTGTTGGATATGTTGGCCTCACACACCCTTGCAGGTGTCATGCTTCATCATGGGCAATGCTCCTCGTTGGGCGGGCGGTGCAATTCCCAACGGGCAACACCTCAAAGAGGGGCTCTTTGGCGGAGATCTTTTTATTCAACTGCCCGTGGGTGAAGTGTGGATGAGGGGCCAGAGGTTTGTAGACGGAATTGTGAATTAAAATGACACAAGGGTACCAGAAGTACCTTTATTCGGGTGGTCCTATGAGTCAACTAAAAGAAGAGTAGTTAGTCTGGGAGGTCTGGAAAGTAATGTATTCCACGCTCAAGACTGTACTAACAAGTGTAGATGGTGGTCGACATGTTTCTCGCTCAAGGTGCATTCACCAGCGATTCATCAGGACCTATCAATAGTGCTCGCTGTCTACAATATAGCTGATCTATCTAAGTATCAGTGCTTATATTCATATTTGGGAATAAAGTACCTGCATGTACATTGTTCCATGCCTAGAGGTCAAATGTTAAATGTAACAGCAGTGCCTGGCTGGATGAACATTGGTGAGTCAAGCCTCTGTAGCTAAGGTTCTTGATCCCGTGTCAGCGTCGGTTCGCCTACCCCTCTCCGCCAGGTCCGGACAGTACAGACCGTACTGCCAAGCCAGGTCTTCCCTCAACCAGAGACAAGCATCATGGGACCGGTTTCGGGGTAATACTCCTCATCATCCTTGCTAGCTTAAATCCACAGGCAAAATGTGCAAGGGACCCACGTCTGGGCTTACTCTGCCTCCTTATGGCGAACAAAGCAAACACAAGTAGATGATGGACGGAGCGCCAAAACCTTTCAGACACTCACCCCCAGTCACAGATCAGGGTTGAATCCATCATCATTCTTTAGCTCACTTCGCCACCTCAGTTCAGGCCAAGCTATATGCAAATCAGTCTTGACCCTGTGCCTCATGGGAACAGACAAGCCCAAACTGCCAAGCCAGGTCTTCCCTGAACCGGAGAAAAGCATCCATGGACCAGTTTCGTGGTAACACCCCTCGTCAGCGAGGCTAGCTGAATCCATTAACAAAGTGAGCAAGGGTCCCACATCTGGGCATATCCGCCAACTTGGGGGCAAACAAACCAAACACAAGGAGATGATGGACAGAGCGCCAATTCTTTCCAGACACTCAGATCCAGTCACAGATCCAGGTTGAATCCATCGTCTAGCTTTAGCTCACTTTGTCACCTCAGTTCAGACCCAGTTATATGCAAATCAGTCTTGACCCTGTGCCTCATGGGAACAGTCCAGCCCGAACTGCCAAGCTAGGTCTTCCCTGAACTGGAGACAAGCATCCTGGGACGGTTTCGGGGTAACACTCCTCATCATCCAAGATAGCTTGAATCCAGGGGAAAAATTAGCAAGGGACCTGTGTCTGGGCATACCCTGCCTACTTAGGGCGAACAAAGCAAACACAAGTAGATAATGGAAGGAGCGCCAAAACTTTTCAGACATTCACCCCCAGTCACAGATCCAGGTTAAATCTATCTTCATTCTTTAGCTCACTTTGTCACCTCAGTTCAGACCCAGCTATATGCAAATCAGTCTTGACCCTGTGCCTCTTGGGAACAGTCCAGCCCAAACTGCCAAGCCAGGTCTTCCCTGAACCGGAGAAAAGCATCCATGGACCAGTTTCGGGGTAACACCCCTCATCAGCGAGGCTAGCTGAATCCATTAACAAAGTGAGCAACGGTCCCACATCTGGGCATATCCGCCAACTTGGGGGTAAACAAACCAAACACAAGGAGATGATGGACAGAGCGCCAAAACTTTTCAGACACTCAGCTCTAGTCACAGATCCAAGTTGAATCCATCTTCATTCTTTAGCTCTCTTTGTCACCTCAGTTCAGACCCAGCTATATACAAATCAGTCTTGACCCTGTGCCTCATGGGAACAGTCCAGCCCGAACTGCCAAGCTAGGTCTTCCCTGAACTGGAGACAAGCATCCTGGGACGGTTTCGGGGTAACACTCCTCATCATCCAAGATAGCTTGAATCTAGGGGAAAAATTAGCAAGGGACCTGTGTCTGGGCATACCCTGCCTACTTAGGGCGAACAAAGCAAACACAAGTAGATAATGGAAGGAGCGCCAAAACTTTTCAGACACTCAGCTCCAGTCACAGATCCAAGTTGAATCCATCTTCATTCTTTAGCTCTCTTTGTCACCTCAGTTCAGACCCAGCTACATACAAATCAGTCTTCACACTGTGCCTCATGGGAACAGTCCAGCGCAAACTGCCAAGCCAGGTCTTCCATGAACCGGAGAAAATCAACGTTGGACCAGTTTTGGGGTAACACTTCTCATCAGCGAGGCTAGCTGAATCCAGTAACAAAGTGAGCAAGGGATCCACGTCTGGGGATATCCTGCCAACTAAGGGCAAACAAAGCAAACACAAGGAGACGATGGACGGAGCGCCAAAACATTTCAGACACTCACCCCAGTCACATATCTCGGTTGAATCCATGATCATTCTTTATCTCACTTTGCCACCTCAGTTCAGATCCAGCTATATGAAAATCAGTCCTGACACTGTGCCTCATGGCAATAGTCCAGGCCAAACTTCCAAGCCAGGTCTTCCCTGAACCAGAGACAAGCATCCTGGGACTGGTTTCAGGGTAACACTCATCATCAGCCAGGCTAGCTTGAATAAAGTGGCAAAGTGAGCAAGGGACCCATATCTGGGCATACCCCGTCAACTTAAGGCAAACAAAGCAAACATAAGGAGATGATGGACGAAGTGCCGAACCTTTTCAGACACTCACCCCAGTCACAGATCTGGGTTGAATCCATCATCATTCTTTAGCTCACTTCGCCACCTCAGTTCAGACCCAGCTGTATGCAAATCAGTATTGACACTGTGCCATATGGGAACAGTCCAGCCCGAACTGCCAGGCCAGGTCTTAGCTGAACAGGAGACAAGCATCCTGGTACCTGTTTCATGGTAATACTCCTCATTGGCCAGGCTAGCTTGAATCCGATGGCAAAGTGAGCAAGGGACCCACAAACTGAGATCCCATTGTGTGAATTTAGAAACAGGTATATGAAAATTTAAATGACCCTTAAAATTCATGAGAGAGACTCTCATTTGAATATTTTTTGAAAAAGGTATTTGGAGTACACTGAATACCGGGTAGCGAATGAGAAGAAGAAATGGTTTATGTACTGAAATATCTGTCAGGAATAGTCATAAGAACAAGTACCTGAATGAATTTGAAAATACATTTGAAAATGAATGCAACATAATTGAAAATGTGTGCTGTCATTTGTAATGCTTGATACAAACAAGGTGGTCCCAGATACTAGAACGAATAAATCATAACTTGAAAAAATTCAGAGAAAATATAACAACATTGTTTTTATTCACAACGTGTATCATAGAAAATTATTCATAAAATACATCCATAAATGATCACATTTAGTGCCCCTAAAGAAATGGAAAGGGAAGGGTAGTGTTTGGATGGTGAAGGTACTGAAATGAGTAAAGGAAACAGTGGTCACTATGACCTCAATAAACCAGAAATATTAATTGATTGACAAACTGAAAATCACAATTCATAAATTAATTGAAACAAAATCATGCCTACGGAAATCACAAATGATAAATCAGGAAAAAGGCTGAAGGTGAGAAGGAGTGTCGACGTTTCGACCCAAAATGATGCAGGTGTGGGATGAAACCTTGCTAGAGAGTCTTCATCAGGACAAGGGCGCGAAAGGGGGCAGTGAATCTTTATCTAGGAAACGTAATCAGAGATGGAAGAGTAATCCGTCACGTCAATCAGGATCCTGAGAATCTTAATAAAGCTGTGGGACCAAGGGGGTTCTTATGTAATTAGTCTCTCCACTCATGCACTCAATCTGGTTCTGACACAGTTCAAGATGCTGTGCTTTAATGAGGGGATCTGGATTGGCAGTTAATCGTAATCGATGGTGACCTCACCCATCGAGAGGTATCCGGCTTCTTATAAAAGAAGGTTCACAGGCTGTCACAAGGATATACCGTATCATATAAAGATGGCCACATACGTTGGTAAGGGATCTTCAGGAGATAAACGCGAGTTTACACGGGGGTTCAATTAGTCCACATTAGTCAGGCCGACTAATGTGGACTAATTGAACCCCCGTGTAAACTTCTTTTATAAGAAGCCGAAGACGATCCTGATTGACGTGACGGATTACTCTTCCATCTCTGATTACGTTCCCTAGATAAAGATTCACCTCCCCCTTTCGCGCCCTTGTCCTGATGAAGACCCTCTAGCAAGGTTTCATCCCACACCTGCATCATTTTGGGTCGAAACTTCAACACTCCTTCTCACCTTCAGCTTTTTCCTGATTTATCATTTGTGATTTCCCTAGGCATGATTTTGTTTCAATTAGTTTATGAATTGTGATTTTCAGTTTGTCAATCAATTATTATTTCTGGTTTATTGAGGTCATAGTGACCACTGTTTCCTTTACTCATTTCAGTACCTTCACCATCCAAACACTACCCTTCCCTTTCCATTTCTTTAGGGGCACTAAATGTGATCATTTATGGATGTATTTTATGAATAATTTTCTATGATACACGTTGTGAATAAAAACAATGTTGTTATATTTTCTCTGAATTTTTTCAAGTTATGGTTTATTCGTTCTAGTATCTGGGACCACCTTGTTTGTATCAATTATTCACCCAGGTCCCAGTGACTTATTGGGTTAACCCATGTTTTTACAGCGCGTCATTTGTAATGCAACCCTGCTAGATTTCATAATACTTTTTCTTTAGCTCAATATATTGTTTTAGAAAAAAATGTTTAAATATATATTGATTCATAATATTATGAATTAGTTATTAGAAATAGCTCAACAAAAACTGCAAATGAAATAGTATCCATTGTAACTTACATTTTAAATAACACAACATTAAAATAGATACGTCTTTGTAAATAATGTCTACATCTTTCTATGTATATTATAACACTTTAGTTGGAAATTTGGTTACTGGTTAAAGGGGGCTGAAACCCTACTCAAGCAGCCCCCACAATCCCTGCCAAGATGAAACTTAACCAAACCCGAAAATGACCTGTGCTTAACCCTCTGGTAGATTGCCACATAAGCAGTCAGACTTAAATCAGAGGCAACTTCTAAAATATGAATGCAGCACTTCAAACAGTAATAAAGTGAAAACACAACTACCACCATTTTGGATAGACCCTGACAGCTTATTACCATTAGTTGGATCCTGCACTTCAATATCCTATTACTAAACTCACATTGTGAACAATCACAAACTAACCTCGGTATACATATCCAGGGATGGCCACCAGTAGGCTTCTCTGACTAACCCAAGTGACTAGCATGAGTGTTACCCACCATTTTGTCTTTCAAACTACCAGGAGCTACCAATTTGCTACCCAGCAAGAGGAGACCATCATTTGCTTCCAATTCTTCCCTAACCTCTAGATCATCTTCCCAATTTTGTTTCTCATCCAAGATATCTTGTACTTTAGCCATGACCTGTTGTAATGTCTGATCATTATCATAACTTTCCCTCCATCCGGTTTCTGAAATCAAGCGTTCACTGATCTCACAGACATTAACAACTCTTCAAACACTTCTCCAGCAAAGAAATCACAGTTCTCAGATGTGCCAGGATCCTCAGATATTTTCGTCTCATTCCTATTTAGGCGGGAGAGACAATCAGCAAAAATATTATTTGAACCAAGCAAGTAGGAAATCTTAAACTCAACCTTCTGCAAGGCTACCACCCACTTTATTATATGATGAGACACAAAATCAGTGCCTTTCTTGGTGAAAGCTTCTCACAAAGGCTAGTGATAAGATAATTCCTCAAAGCTCTTAACACACAAAAATTTCCTCAGTTTACCTACCGCCCAATAATTGCCTAGAGCAGTGTTTCCCAAACTAGGGTCTGTGGACCCCCAGTGCTCCATGACACATTCCTCCTCAGGCAGCAGTGTTAAAAGCACTGCAAAGTTCCTTTTATAATAAGCAGTTTTTGAGCAACAATAAAAGTGATAATGCCAGTGATTAATGCTGGAGAAAGATGAGTTTTGTCCAGTGGCATCTTTGACTTATCTAATGTAGCACAGAAGGTTAATATGCCTACTGCAAAGAAAGTATATCATGCATTTTAAAAAGCAGTATTTTATGTACATAGGTCAGTGGGTTACTGCTTTTGTCACAGAGATTCTTTTGTTACTGTGCAGTTCATAAGTGACAATTGTAATCTAGTATAGTGCCCTTTAAACTATCATCAAAGAGCTGCATGGTATAAGTTAGTAACTTATGTTTTTTCCCAGTCTTTCGTTATCCTGATGCTGCTAAAAAGGCTTATTTGGGTGGAAAAACATTTTATTGCTAAAGTCAATGCTAACCACGGTGTTATGTTCTGAATCATGGGTCTGTGCTTCTCCATACCAAGCACTCTTTAAAAATGTCTAACAGTGTTAATGACATGTGAATCATATACCTTGTAGTCCCCTTTACCTTATGTAAGAGTCAGTCAGTCAAAATCTGGAGACTTGAATGTGCACACAGAAACACTCACACATCACAATGACAATAATCAAACAAAAACACATCTCCGATTGCATTCTCTCTGCAATCTTGCCAACTCGGCTGGAGGAGCCCTTGACAGCAAGGCAGAAGCCTTGATCAGGACCAAGCTCCCTGTGGCAGCACGTCTGCTCCACAGCGGGCTCCAATCTGGGTGCCAAGATTTCCCACCTTTATTACCTTTTACTCAACCTAAGGAAAAGTCTCTAGAAACCTCACCGCTTTCTTCTGTTACAAAAAAATGAGATGACCGTACTGATATGTGTCAGGGTTAAGACAGAAGCCGACCAGGTCATTGCATTTTGACTCTGAGACAGAGCTGTTCATTACACACATGTCTTTGGCAACAACAACCTCTGCTCTGAAAGGTACCAAGCACTCATCCCATACATTATTTCAGTGAAGCTTATGAAAGTCTCCATAAGTACAGAAAACAACCTTGAACGTGAATAGCCTAAAACTTGAGAGATATAGGGCCTGCCCGAGTGTGCAAAGCTAAAGCTAGACAGAGTCAATATTCATGCATGAGGGCATGTCAAAGTCAATAGTAAAAACTTCATAAAAGGTCCCAATGTACAACATAATACACATTTGCACACCACTTCCTAAAGCATCTCACTTCATCTCCCAATGTACAACATAATGCATATTTGAACACCATTGCATATAACACTACACTCCGAGACAGAGAAGTACATTTCACACCTCTCTCTCTATAATGCTTTCAAATGAAAATCCCACATGTTCTGTTCCTGGCAAGTCTGTTTAAAAAATAAAACCCTCGAAAATACAAGCAGACAAAAAAGAAATCTTCAAGGGAAAGTGCACATGCAGAAAAAATGATGTTGTCCATTCAAGAAAACTCCTAAAGTCAATTAAAACTATGGTAGTCACAGGTCATCACGTGGTCCCAATATATGGGAGGGCCTCTGACTCTATACCCCAGTGGAATGTACAAGAATTATATACAAATCTGACTCAGGCAGGGTCGTATTTGAAGATCCTAGGATGTCCTTCCCACGTAAAAGTTGGGTGCATAAAAATCCAACACAAACACTGGACTGCTGTAAGCGCAGAAAATTTTCGAGCTGTGTGTATCAGCGCTGACTAGCAACACACACCAGGTGACAAAATAATTGATGAAATAACGATGAGTCAATCTTACGAAATAGTGAATATTAGAAAAGGATACTGGGAATACTGTGCACATCAGCATATCTGCAAAAATATATAGTGAAGCTTAACAATAGTTTTAAAGGTGAGTGCATCAGCGTGAGTGCATGAAAAACACATGAAGAAATATTATAAGGCTGAATGCCCAGCATATCTGCTTGGTGCACAGTAAAAGCAAGTCAAGTCAAGTCAAGTCAATAAATTTATATAGCGCGCTACATACCCAGAGGGGTCTCAAGGCGCTTGAAGAGGGGTGGGGAATTACTTCTCGAATATCCAGGTTTTAAGTTGCTTTCTGAATGCTAGGTGGTTTTGAGTGAGACAAAGGTGCATGGGAAGTCAGTTCCAGGTCTTGGCTGCTAGGTAGGAGAATGATCTTTCTCCCATGGTGGTTTTGTTGACGCGGGGAACAGCAGCGAGGGCTTGGTTGGAAAAGCGCAGCTGGCGGGGGGGGGTGTAGAAGGAAAGACGTGTATTGAGGCATTCGGGTCCAAGTTCGTAAAGAGCTTTGTGTGCGTGGGTGAGGAGGCGGAAAGTTATCCTCTTATTGACGGGGAGCCAGTGGAGGTTTTTCAGGTGACCAGAAATGTGTTCTTTACGCGGGATGTCTAATATGAGTCTGGCTGATGCGTTGGAGTTTTTTCTGAAGTTTTGCGGTGGTACCGGCGTAAAGGGTGTTTCCGTAGTCCAGGCGGCTTGTAACTAGTGCGTGAGTGACCGTTTTTCTAGTTTCGGTGGGGATCCAGCGAAATTTTTTTTTGAGCATGCGAAGAATGTTGAAGCAAGATGAAGAGACGGCGTTGACTTGTCTGGTCATCGAGAGCGAGGAATCCAGGATGACGCCTAGGTTCCGTGCGTGATCCGTCGGGAAGGGTGCTTTTCCAAGGGCCTCTGGCCACCAAGAGTCGTCCCAGGCGGAGGGGGAGGTACCTAAGATAAGGACTTCTGTTTTGTCTGAATTCAGTTTCAGACGGCTATGCTTCATCCATTCGGCTACCTCTTTCATTCCTTCATGTAGGTTGGTTTTGGCGATGTTTGGGTCTTTGGTGAGTGAGAGGATCAGTTGAATGTCATCAGCGTAGGAGATGATGTTGAGGTTGTGTTGGCGTGCGATGGTCGCGAGGGGGCTCATGTATACGTTGAAGAGGGTGGGGCTGAGTGAAGATCCTTGTGGCACGCCGCAGATGACTTCAGTGGCCTCTGACTTGAATGGTGGGAGGCGTACTCTCTGAGTTCTTCCGGCAAGGAATGAGGTGATCCATTCCAGTGCTTTTCCTTGGATTCCGATGTTTTTGAGTCGTTGTAGCAGGGTGTTATGACAGACTGTGTCGAAGGCTGCAGAGAGGTCGAGGAGGATGAGGGCGACTGTGTCTCCATTGTCCAGTAGAGTTCGGATGTCGTCTGTTGCTGCGATGAGTGCGGTCTCAGTACTGTGTTTGGCTCGGAAGCCGCACTGTGAGGAGTCGAGGGATTTGTTGGCTTCGAGGAAGGCGGCGAGCTGGTTGTTGACAGCTTTCTCGATGACTTTGGCCGGGAATAGAAGGAGCGAGATGGGGCGGTAGTTTTTGAGTTCGGTGGGGTCAGCTGTGGGTTTTTTCAGAAGGGCGCTGAGTTCGGCGTGTTTCCAGCTTTCTGGGAAGGTGCCGGAGTTGAGGGAGCAGTTGATGACGTCTTGGAGGTGTGGTGCTATGATGGAGTCTGCTTTGTTGAGGATGTGGTGAGGGCATGGGTCTGTGGGGGAGCCTGAGTGGATGGAGTTCATCAAGCGGATGGTGTCCTCAGTGGAGATTGGGTTCCAGTCATTAAGGATGTTCAAGGGGGGTGAAGGTACGGCAGAGGGTTGGGTGGGTTGGTCTTCGGGTTGGTTGTCAAAGCTGTTGTGGATGTCTGCGATTTTGTTGTGGAAGAACGAAGCTAGGGAGTCGCAAAGCGTTTGAGAGAGGGGTGATGTCGTTGGAGTAGGCAGTGGGGTTGGTAAACTCTTTGACGATGTTGAATAATTCCTTGCTGTTGTGGGCGTTTTTGTCTAGTCGGTCTTTGAATGCGGTTTTCTTGGCAGTCCGGATCAATTGGTGGTGTATGCGGGTGGCGTTTTTGAAGGCGTCCCTGGTGTTGGTGTTTGGGTCTTTTTCCAGGCCTTCTCAAGGGAGCGACAGAGTTTCTTGGATTTCTTAAGATCCTCGTTGAACCAGGGGGCGTTTTTGCTGCCTAGTTTGATTTGACGTTTTTTCAAAGGTGCTAGGTTGTCGGCGGTGTTGCTTAGCCATTGAGTGAGGTTAATGGCTGCTTGGTTGGGGTTCGATGAGTGGGCAGGGGGAAAACCACTTCAGCAAAAACCACTTCAGCTGTGAGCATCAGCGTTTGAAGAAAGCAGCGAAATCGGATCAGATTAGATCAGGCAGTTGGCAAAATCAGCTTCTGAGAAACATAAACTTCAGTGATGAGCATTAGCACTTGGCAAAACCAGCCTGCGATAAACATAAATTTCATTTGTGCGCATCAGAGCTTGGAGAATGCAGCAAAACAAATCTTCAATTATGCATTCGGCCTGATCCAAGATGGCTGCCGCACACATCACACAATGTTTGTTATATGCTTCTGCGAGGTTCGCGTCATGTACAGTATGTCGCATGCAGAGATCAGGCAGTCAATGAACGCTCCTCATGAGAGCCCAGAAATAAACACGCCTTGTGCAACTCCAGCACAGGAGCATCGACACCTGCAGCTCTCATGCAAATCGTACCTGAGAGCTTCCACAGGTGAAGTTCGAGCCGATTTTAAATACTTGAGCTCTGGCGGGGTTCACTGCTTAGATACAAGAAAAATCCTCACTTATTACTATACTGGCAATATCCTCCTCTCACTGCCACCATCATGGACAAGGAAAACACCCTCTAACACGAAGAACAAAAGGGGCTGGAAAAACAAAATTCCTTCCAGTGATCAATGTTTGTGGTAGCAGTGGAAATCCACCGGTAAGGATTAGACAGAGGAGAACGATGTCAGCAGTTGAGAGGTTGTGCCATCCATTGTGGATTCCGCTGTGAATGGTGTTGAGGTCTCCCTATAAGTGATGTAAAGCTTTACTTTTCGCTCGTCGACAAAATGTAGTATTGATCCGTCCTTGAATCAATATCATCTTTCATCAACCACCTATCCTGCACTCATGTTAGGTGGTTGATGAAGGCTTATTGTAGAATCCATCATAAAGACATCATCCACCAATTGACTCTCACAAACTGCCATTCTTCAATCTTCAATGTTCCATCCTGGCAACCACCCAAATTCTAAATGCTTGCATCATCCCCTAGCACCTTCTACAACTTAACAAAGATAAATACAAACTCCTTCTCTGTGGGCCCTCCTTTCTCCCCTAGAGTCACTGCTATGTCATTTTCCTCCTCCTCATCATCATACTTCTCAAGGCCATCACCCTCGTGGTCCTCTGGGTGTGTCCCACACCAGAATGCACATTATTCAAGGCATACCAAAGGTCCTGTTTTGTGGACCTCTTATTCACGACGAGCCCTCTCTCCTTGCAGAACTCATTCTGCTCCCTTACATTGTAGTATGATAGGCAGATGGGATCCATTTCCATTCTGGCAAGGTACCCCACTGTTATCATATGGAAGAGGTAGGCCTTGCAGTAGTGAAAACCAAATGTAGGTGTTTATCACTACCAGGACATCTAAAATGTGAAAGTATGGGTCAAACTTTTAAATATGTTACACCCTGCCATTTGGAATGCTTAGGGCTTACCGTAGGTGTGTCCTATATGTATGCAAAAGGAAAACAGGCCTTGCAAAATGTTTATTTTTCAAAATCAAAATGTCAGTTTAAACTGTAAACACAGGCTACAGTGGGCACAGGTAGTGCCACTTCACTGAGGACTTACAAGTACATTATATATGCCAATTGGAGATAAGCCAATGTTACCATGTTTAAGGGAGAGAGCACTAGCACTTTAGCACTAGTTAGCTGTGTGAAAGTGTGCAGAGTCCTAAAAGCCAACAAAAACAGGTTCAGAAGAGTGAAGGCAAACGTTTGGTGATTACCCTGCACAAAGGGCCAAGTCCAACAAATGTTAAAATCATTTCTATATAGAATATGGAAATTTTGAAAATAAAAATACCTGGGCCTTATTACGAGTTTGACTCTTCAATGGACCGGAAAACTTGTGGCGGTGAGGAAACTCGTGCCTGTACACCATTGCGTGCATGCAGGGGGGGCACATTGTGTGCCCCCCTGCTAGAATGCACCCTAAAGTTTCTGCACAGAACAAAATGCACAACATTGTGAATTTTTGGTCCGTGCAGGAACATGCTTTGACATTCCCATGGCGGTGCCTATTTCAAAGGCTCTGAAATAGGAATGCCAAATATTTGGCTGCCAGTGATTTAAAAAGTTGTAATCTGGCTTTGGTGTGGGAGGGGGGCGGCAGCATGGAGGCCTCACTCCCACATCGCCAAAGTCATAATAAGTCCCTAACTCCACTATTGATTTTATTCACAAAGTGGTGAAGAAGGTCTCCCTTCCTTGAGATCGCAAAAGCCCATTGCTGTTGGACTTGCGGGGGACCCTGATGAAAATTTTAAGCCACAGCCAGATGATGCTGTATTGGCTTTTACCTTGTTGAGCATACATCTGCCCTATTCCATCCCCTTCTTGAAGCATGCAAGGGAGGTAGTGCATCACTAACTAATACAAATCACCTACCTCTTGCTCACAAAAAAGTAAACTGAAGAATCTCTTCACTCTCCTCACTAGGCATATTGCTCACAAACAACATGAGCTAAAAATAATATCTGCATAAATGATAAAAATCAACAACAATCACTAACAAATATATCCCACACCAACAAATACTACAATTTTAGACATAAACACTGGAGTAAACACAAGAGATATGAAAGATAATGAAAACACAAACACTGAAGCACTCCAACAAAGAAAATAAGAAAATTACATTGCACAATTTGTTTCAGATGTGAAGATGTGTAGGGTCCTATTGCGTGAATGTTTTAATGAAATCAGATGCAAATCAGTCTTTGGTTAAAATGTATCACACTGCATTCAAAGATGTATACATATATGCTCAAACATAAATTAAAATCATGAATTCCATTCAAATTTAAATTACTTTAAATACGTTACAAAGCTCAACATTTAATATTAATGTTAAGCTAAATTATGTTGTGTAACTAATATTTTTTTTAATATGTTTTTGAAATTGACTTTCAATGAAAAATATATGTAATGTAATATATATTTTTTCAACATATGTTTTTACCAATATATGTATATCAATGGAGTAAGAGAGATAGCAGGAGAGGGGGAAAGAGAGAGGGATGTATAAGTATTGAAAAATATACCAATATTGAAATTAACAAATATCTTGGTAAACATTGTATATGGGGATGACCAGAGTGTAACATGACTTTTATTACTACTGTTGTGGAGGACAATTGACTTGCAAGAGGCATAACTTATATTAGTTCGCGTTGAGAGTCCCCTCCCTTCATATAATAATTATTTAAAAAAATAAAGCCTGTTCCTTTTCATATATAATTTGTGTAATAGATATGTGGTCATTTTTTTTATTTTATATGAATTTATTTGTACTAAATAATTATTTGAGAGTCACATTTAATAAAGTGAGGTTCAATTGCATTGAAGATGCCTCATGACAATATAAAGGACTGTTTAACTGTATTATTAATATTCAAATGCAGTGCGTGAGTCTTAAATTATGGTTTTAATGACATCTATGTATCTGTACTATTAATTGTATCCTGATCTAAAGATTAGTAATGCAGTTAAAGGTGTGTGACTGTACCTTTCCTTCTTGAATTGTTTAAAATGGTATAAATTAACTGACTCCAGGTCTTAGGATATCTACAAATATAAAAATGTACGTGTATCTTTTTTTTTTTACATTGGAGTGTCTAATGCACAGTGTAAATATATGTTTCATTGACCTACATTCCCAACAGTGTTTATTTTGTAATCTGATTTTTAATTTTGCCCCTGTCATTCATGATAATGTAGTTTGTGCACACATGCCTGGACCTGTCTTTTGACATGATTAAGGTGTTGGAATTATACTTTTAACTTGAGAGTTGCAGCAAGCATGCCCCCATTGACATACATTAGACACCTGTCTCTGTCCTGGGTTTAGTTGACTGAGCGATGTTCCTGCATAACATGTTTTGTGAATACATAGGGCTCAATTACGATGTTGGTCGGAGTTGCCTCTGACTGACACCGTCACGGTCTTGGGACCTACCGACCTCTTGTTTCCAAACTCGCTTTCCAACAGGCTTTCCATAGGGATTACGGGACAGTTGCTGACTGGCCAATGGGACACTTGAGCACATCAGAATCCATCCGGATTGACCGTCCGGTTTCAAATCTGACCGCCTGGATAGTACTTAGGTGATCAGAATTGAAACAGCAATGAGGCACCGGAAAGCCTCATCGCAATAAGGCCCATAGTGTGAAACAACCGTTTTTTACATTGAAATTAACTGGAGATTATATCTATCAGGATACTCATGTTGAGTTCTGCTTCTTTGTGATTTTCTAGTTCCTATCAGTAATGTCCTGAGTGTGTGCATTGCTGGTTCTATCCATTTTGGATGCTTAACACTTGGGCTATTGACAATGTCTTTCTCAAATACAGTGAAAAGCACACCTCATATTTTTGAAGTTTGAAGTATGAGACCTGCACACCTAATAGAGAGAAGAGGAGACAGTATGCCCTAAACATCTCTCTAAGACTTTCTGCTGGTCAATGAGGTGGTGATTCGTCTCCTGAAGACCTACAACTGATGAACGTTGAGGGTCAGGGATAAAATTACAGACTGAATTTAAGGTTAAAGCTGTAATTTTGTCCTTCCTAATTTGTTCTTCATTTTGTATTATAGCCATAGTCAGAAAACGTGCCCATCTCTGTGCATTTGTTGAGAGTGCATACTCTAGACGAGAGACAGAAGCATCATTCTAAACAAAGGATGAGCTTAGAATTCTGCCCGGAAATTATACTGAAAAGGAGAACTACCTCAAACTAATTCTACACTTGAACACACTGAAAACATATTTCCTGTAGGATTTTGAAGTTTGATATAGGGACAACAATAACCCACTTGTTCATTTTTGTATTCCTATATGGCCAAGGTAGGGAATGCTCTGCATAGTAAACAGAGGACTGCTGTGCAATCAGTGCTGGTTTACTCGTGACAGTCAGCAGCACAGAGATGAGGAGGCATTGGGTATATCTGTACTGCTTGAAGGAAAAGCCATGTACCCATCCTGAAGTGCTTAGAATTGTTTCTTTCTGCCTATAGAAGAAATGACGCTGCAAATCATCCATGGGGTGTGCCTGTCAAAGAAGAGCTCTGTACAGCTTGTTTTTGGGTTTTAACTATGAACACATGTGTATGCTGTACAACAGTATCTCTGTGCTGGCTGCTTGGGTTAACAAAATCGATATGAACGCATTTAGTGAGGTACAATTGAGTCTTTGTGTGAGGCCTATGTTTGGCCGCAATGTTCCTGAGTTTTTTTCATGTTCTTAGGCAGCAAGTGCCAACCAATGTGGGGCTACATCTGGAAAATGCATGGACAATGAAGGAAACATACAGGTAAAAAAATATCACATTTTTTATAATTAGGCATAAAACATTTTTCTTTATACGGATTCATGAAATAGTTTTGAAGCAAAAACATTTACAGAAAGAACCTAGACGCTTACATTTACCAATTAGGATAGAAAGTTCTCACCTCCAACATAAATTAATAAACAAAAATAATTAACATCCAAATTTCCCAATAGTTAAAAAGGCTAATTACAACGAGAAAAATCTCTACAAGTATCATAGTTTTTTATACAGTTGTACAGAACTGTGTTAGAGCAAAGATTAAATTAAGAAGAATTTGGAACAAAAAACCTCATTGAGGCCTTCACTGTTTGACATTGCAGAATAACTGAACCACATCATGTTATTCAAGATCTAGCAATTTCTCATGCCCCATCATATTTTTGAAAATAACACTCACCGGTGTGGGTGGCAGTGTTGAGGAAACATCAGAGGGTGATTGTGTAGGCCTCTAAGACATCATTGAGACACCTGAAGGTACAGTTATATCTATAGCGAGGGGTTGCTGTGAGACAATTACTGTGACAATGTTTTATTTAAGGACACCCATTATATCAGTGAAGGACTACATTTTTTTCTTTAATCCCTGTTGAATATGTTTGACGTCTCGATACTTTGTAAACAGACTTTGATATTTTTAGGTATGTTTTTACTTTTTGGCCTTTAAAATGTTAATCTAGATGCTCTGCAATGTCAGTCAGAAAATGTATGATGCGATGGCTCCAAATGTTGGTGGCTTAAATTATTATGTAGTTGTAGTGTGTTGTTATTACTTCATCCTTGCACTGCACCCCAGCACAAGGATACTGTAGTATTCTCTCCATTTCTATTACATGAATGTACTGTGGAACCTAGAATGTTTAGATGAGAAGTATTCCTCAAGTTGTTTGTTGGCTGCCTGCTAGCTGATGGTTAGGGTGTTAAAGAATAAACTCAGCTTTATCCTCTTTCTACTTTGGTATTTATTACATCTTTTCAGATACTTAATGTTATTACTGTATTGGTTCAAACAAGGTTCCATGATCGATGTGTTCCAGGGTTCTGATAAACGTTAGTCAGTTATATGGAGTCCTGGTGCGCAGCGGGAGCATCTGGTTGTGGGTGCTAACTTAAATTGAAATAAACTTCAAGCTCATTGCCTAAAGAAGTCTCCAGATCTCTTCACTACATTTGGCGACGAGGATGGGATTCGAACCCTCACGCGTGCAAAGCGGACAAAGAATCCACCTACGAGCACGCACCGCCAAGCTTTTCTTACTTTGGCACCTCCTCATTTGCATACGCACCTGCCTTCCTGACTCGATCCTGGCCTGCTGAGATCCACTCGTCATTTGAAGTCCCTGGTTCAGCTTTTCCTCTTCTTTCTCGGTGTTTCCTATTTAATTTGGGCTTTTTGCCGGCTCCTGAATGACGTCAGCTGTCCTGTGATTGGTTCCTAGGCAACGGGATCACACGTCACTGGCAAGCCTTGGAACGTCCAGGGAACGTCACTTCAGCGTCATCACGCAAGCGTCGATCAGCCATTTTAACCATTCCTGGTTACCTGGCAATGCTTGGAAACGCTTCACCGACGCTTTACCAACGCTTAGCTTCAGGTTTACCGGTGCTGGAAGACAAGCATTATCACGCGTCTTCATTTCATTGCATCTTCACCCAGGTGGGACATGGCCTGCACTCTTCTGCGGTGACAGGCCAACCTTTTCTATCATATTTTAAAGGAATTTTAAACCATTCCACTTTATTCTGTTGAAATTTAACTGTGACGGGCACACCTTTCATTTTATTAAGCCTGCATCTGTTACCTTTTAGGTTCTTCATTGTCTAACAGTTGGGACTCATTCTTTTACTTCATTACACAATTTAATGTGTTGGCATTTATAAACAAAACAAATCTATTTGAATTTCTATGCAATTTTGCATACATTTTCCTTCACGTCAACAATTGTACAATACATTTGACTCGCATTTATGGCTTCTTCACAACTGTTTGCACTACCTCCTCCCTTTTTACAGCATCCTGGAAAACCAAGCATCCCATGGCGTCAGTGGGTAAAGGCATTTGAGAATCATATTGTCGCTATTGACGCTGTCAAGTTTTATCCTGAACAAAAAGTTGTAATTTTTAATGGTTGCCTAGGTATTGCAGCACAATATGTGTTAAAAACTTACCTACATTTCCAACTCCTGCTAGAGAGGCTGTTGATGCAGATCATTGGAATTCTTATAATGAGGCATTATCTCGTCTTGCACAGCATTATGATGAAGAGTCAAATATAATGCTAGAAAGGAGAAAACGTGAAGATGAGACAGTGGATGAATATATTGCACAATTGAGAATTTTGGCTTCAACTTGTGAATTTGAAGCAAATCCAGACATTTACATTCCAGATCAATTTATTTTTGCTTGCCACTCAAAGAAAACCCAAGAACACTTACGTAGTTGTAGGAAACTGTACACTTCATGAAACTATTGATTTTGCCAAGAGTATTGAGAGGTCTATCACTACTTCCAAAGTTCCTCAAAATGATCAACCTCACAATTCTCTTAAAACTCCGTTACAAGATGTTACTAATTCAGTCAAAGCCATTAGCGCTAACAAACCTTTTAAAAAAGTGTTTTAAAAAACTAATACTGTTCGTTACAGATGCGGATCTTAATCACACCTGGGAAATAACCCCATGTGTCCTGCCATTGGAAAGAGATGTGTACTATGTATGAAAACAGGGCATTTTCAAGGTTCATGTAGATCTGTTAAAAGACCTACCAGAATCAACAGTATTGAATATTCCGAAGCTGTTGATGATTGTATAGATCATTTCCAGGATATGGTGGTGTCAATTGAATGTCCTTTAGGTACTGTATACTTTGGTGACATTGAGATTCCTATCATGGCTGATTCTGGATCTCCAATAACTATTTTATCAGATGTCACGTTTTTTTTAAAAATTGCAAGGATCAATATCTTTATTTCTAACTGACGTCAACCCAAAAGCTTTCGGCGAGTTTAATATTGACATGCTGGGTTATTTCAATTCTAGGTTAGAATGTTGAGAAAGGTCTATTGTTACAAAGGTATATGTTGCAGTCAAAGGACGCAACATCATCGGGTGGCAAGACCTTGCAAAAATGGGTCCATAATTTATTCCAGGTTCCGAAAACCCAATCGCTGTTGGTGAACCTCCCCAAGGTTATACTCCTGCTGGTTCCAGAAATGTTCCACAATCTAGAAATGACTGTTTATGTCTCACTGAGCTCACGTCTCCTATAAAACAAATTTTGGATACATTTCCCAAATTGTTTTCAAATAAGTTGGGAACTGTCAAAGGGTTTCAACAAGATGCGTCTTTTGCCCTTTAGTGTGAAGGATGAACTCAAATCAGTTCTCAAATCTTTGTGTGACGATGGTGTTATTGCCCCTTCGGACTCTTCAAAGTGGGTTTCTCCCATTGTTATTGTCCGGAAAAATTCTGGTGAGGTCAGGTCATCTGCGGACTTGCGCACATTAAATAAGGAACATTTTGATTGACTGTCACCCCCTCCCTAAAATTCAAGAACTTCTTCCCAACTTGGGGGGAGCAAAATATTTTTCAATCATTGACCTACGTTCAGCCTACCACCAGGTACCTTTAGCCAAAGATTCACAAGAGTTCACCACATTCATTACACCCTTTGGGGTTTAAAAGTACCTCAAACTTCCCTTTGGCCAGGCCTCCACGGCCAGGGTTTTTCAAAAGATCATGGATAATCTTTTTCGAACATGCCCGGAGTCCAGGCCTACCAAGATGACATTTTGGTCTTTTCTGACAAATGGGAATCACATTTATCGAATCTATCTTCAGTTTTAGCTGAATTAGATGAGGCAAGTACAACAATCAGAGCTGACAAGTGAAAATTTGGCACTCAGTCATTGGTAATACAGTTGGTAATTCAGTCAGCGGTAATACGAAAGGATTTTCAGGTTATCACTCCTACCTCTATGCCTTTTCCTGATGTAGATAACCTGGTCTTCAGTCTTGGAACCGAGGTGGGCGCAGTTACCTTTATGGTACTCTACCGCCCCCCCCAGTCCATGCCTTCTTTCCCTGCGCTGTTTATTGAACAGCTTGCTAGCATTGCTACTTCCTCTCCACGCATAGTTATTGCCGGGGATTTCAACTATTGGTTTCAGCACAGGGAGCTGGTCCCCACGCTCTTGAATTGTTTGAAGGTCTCTCGAGCCTAAACTTCAGCCAATTAGTCACCTCTCCCACTCACAGTGGTGGCCATATACTTGACCACATCTGGGTCTATGGGGTGAAGCCCTCCCACCCGCTTATCACGCCTTGCGTGTGGTCGGACCATCGCCTTATCGACACCACCATCTCTGTGGCTGGTCAGATTAGGATCCCTCCGCGGGAGGGTGGCATGGCTCGCAAGTGGAAGGCCGTTGATTCCTCCAAACTGTTAGCTCACCTGTCTCACACACGTCCCCCTTCCCTCAATAACCTTGACATTAATGAGCTGGATGGGCAAGTTTCCATCTGGCTTATATCAGCCAGCGACATCTTTGCCCCACTAACTAAGTTCCCTCGCTCTCGCCATAACCATTCACATAAATGGTTCACTCCTCATCTCAAAACTTTACAGTTAGAACTTCGTCAATCTGAACGCAGATGGAGAAGAGACTACTGCCCGTCAAGCAGAGATACTTATGTGGCAGCTCGCAATAGGTATAAATCCGCTATCTCTGCAGCCAAGAAAGCCTATGTCTCCGAGCGCATCCTGTCAGCCCCCTGTAAGTCGAAGGAGATCTTCAGAGTTCTGGACGAATTCACGTCTGACTCCAGAACGCTCCTGTCTCAGGCCCCTACCCAGGAATCTTGCAATGCAATTAGTACCTTTTTTTTACAGAAGATTGTTTTGATTAAGGGCACTATCCCGGTCACCTCATTGGATGCTGATTCCGTCACATCCCCTCATAATGCTTTCTCTATTACTCAGCTCCCTCCACTAGACTCCATATCTTTAGCCAACCTGGCTGTCCGGATCAAGTCTGGCTCTCCTGACGACCACTGTCCACCTTCCATACTTCGTGACATCTGCCATTCCTTACCTGACTGCATCCTTCCCTTGCTTAATTCTTCTCTTCTTTCCGGGACGGTACCCAGCTCCTTCAAGGAGGCCGTCCTAGTGCCCCTGCTGAAGAAGCCTGGAGCCGACCCTGCCGTCCCGGCAAACTATCGTCCCATCTCTCTCCTACCCTTTCTCTCAAAAATCCTGGAAGCCCATGTCACTGCCTGCCTCTCGGGGTTCATCGAGAGTTCCACCTTTCTCGAGGCCAACCAGGCCGGCTTCCGTCCTTGTCATTCTACGGAGGCTGTGATCCTGGCTGTCCTAGACACCTTGAGAGACGGAGCTGACAAGGGTACCTCCCAGGCCCTGGTATTATTAGATCTGTCGGCCGCTTTCGACACGGTGGACCACAACATCCTTCTCCACCGTGTCGAACAGGCCGGCATCCAGGGCCTGGCGTTGGCATGGGTGAAATCTTTCCTTATGGGGAGATCTCAGTCTCTCAGCCTAGGTACATTCAGGGCCCCTAGGGAACATCTGCCTTGTGGGGTCCCCCAGGGCTCCTCTCTATCCCCTCTTCTTTTCAATCTTTATCTTCACCCTCTTCTTTCTTCTTTGAGGCAGTGGGACGTCCGCGTCTTTAATTACGCGGACGACCTACAACTCATTTTCTCTCTAAATTCTCCCTCTGCTATTTCTACCTTCCAGGCAGTTATGTCCCATATTTTTCAGTGGATGTGTCAGA
Source organism: Lissotriton helveticus (assembly GCF_964261635.1). Taxonomy (NCBI): domain Eukaryota; kingdom Metazoa; phylum Chordata; class Amphibia; order Caudata; family Salamandridae; genus Lissotriton; species Lissotriton helveticus. The sequence goes on from NC_136061.1 coordinate 525,879,814, forward strand.
ACCAGTTGAAATTGAACCCAGGAAAGACGGAGCTCCTCCTGCTGGGTAAGAGCTCCGTCCACTGGGGTCCACACTTCTGGCCGGCAGAGCTTGGCTCCCCTCCCACCCCGGTAGCCTCGGTGAAAAGCCTTGGGGTCACTATCGACGCTGAGCTCTCTCTCGGGCCGCAGGTGGGGACGGTGGTTTCCTCCTGCATGTTCCAGCTACGCAGGATTAGGAAGGTGGCCTACCTCCTCACTCCCGATGCCTTGCTACAAGTCATCATGGCCCTTGTTCTCTCCCGCCTGGATTTTTCAAATTCCATCTATTATGGTTTGCCCAAATGTTCCATCAACAGGCTGCACATCATTCAAAACCAGGCGGCGAGACTGGCCCTCGGGATTCCGAAGTGGCAGTCCGCCAAACCCCTCCTTGTCAAACTACATTGGCTCCCGGTCAGCCTAAGGGCCGCCTTTAAGGTTGGCTGTCTTATCTTTAAGTCTCTCTCTGGTTCTTGCCCCGCTTTTCTGAAATCCCTTATCCGACCCTACTGTCCTTCACGAAACCTTAGATCACTTCACTTACATCTTTTGGTGGTTCCCCCCTTTAAACTCTGTAGATCTGGGGGTCGAAGATTCGCCTTCCTCGGCCCCAAACTCTGGAACTCTCTCCCTCTCCCAGTTAGGACCTCCGGCACTCTCTTCCAATTTCGCAAATCACTAAAAACCTGGCTCTTCCCACAATCCTGCTAATCCCCTCTTTTTCCTCAGCACCCTTTCAGCGCCATGATACCTCCGGTGACAGTGCGCTATACAAAATCCCCTTAACATAACATAACATAACATAACATAACAATATTTGGGTCATACTTTGTCCCGAGAAGGAATCAAACCCAAGGTATCCCTTATTAAAGCCATCAGTCACGCCACCCCGCCCAAAGAGAAAGAATTAACTTCGATCGTTCTTGGGCCTAGCAGAATACTATGTTTGTTTTGTCAAAGGATATGCTCAAACAGTGGAGCCACTGCGTGCCCTTTTACGAAAAGGCTCCAAGTTTGATTGGTCAGGAGAAATTGCTTCTTCATTTGATCAAGTCAAAATGCTCATTATTGAAGGACCGGCCCTATATCCCTTTCATGACACCTCTAGATGTTTCATAATGGTGGATGCCAGTCTTACGGGGTTGGGGACTGTCTTGAGCCAATGGGTTTCAGGAAAGGAACACACCATAGATTTTTCTTCAAGAATGCTTAAACCTTCCAAAACACATTATATTACCATTGAGCGCGAGGCTCTCGCCTGCTTATGGGCTATCGATAAATTAAAAAATTATATTTGGGGACGTGAGTTTGATTTATTCACAAATCATAAACCTCTCATGCAACTGCTCAATGGTGACGTGCTTGGTAAAGCATCAGCCAGGAGTGTCAGACTCTTGTCCAAGTTACATGAATTTCATTTTTCCATAAAACACATTTCAGGGGGAAAAAATTTCAGGGCGGATTGTCTTTTGCGCATGACGTTTCAGGATCCCTCTGAAGTTGAGGAAGTTGAAGGCATTGAATGTGTGGTCGCTGCTCTTGATGCCACTAAATTATACCCCTGCATTTCTGAACAGTCCTGGTTCAAAGCACATAATAAGGATAAAAGTTTAAAACTAGTAACTGAATATATTGTCCAGGATTGGCCAGAAAATAGAAAACTTTCTAATGAGTTGAAAGCATTCACCATGGTTGCATCAGAAATATCCTTGGTCAATGGCTTAGTAATGAGACATGATTCTTTTGTACCTCCCTCCAGTCTCAGAAACGACATTATTCAATTTGCACACCAAGGTCATCTTGGAATTTCAAAGACTTCACAGCTCATTAAGTCTCACTATTGGTGGCCATCTCTTGAATCTCAAGTCAAGTTTCAAATTGACTTGTGTCCTGAATGTCTTTTATCTGACAAAAAATGGAAAGTTATGAACACGCCTTTACATGCTGTTCCTTTTCCCAATAAACCTTGGGAAAACGTTGGGTTAGACTTCTCTGGACCTTATGATGTTCTTTCTCATGACCTAAAATCTATCATTTTGCTAATTGACTATCACTCCAAATGGGTTTACCACATGTTCTGTGACTCAGTTAATTCCACTAATGCTGCTAAGTTTAAAAAATATATATTTTGGTAGAAGGTTCACCTTCTGTCGTTGTTACAGACAATGGCACCCATTTAATTCCTGAAAAGTTTAGTTTATTTCTGGCTGAACGTGATGTCAAACATTATAAAGTTGCTCTATAGTCACCGACCTTGAATGGTTTGGCGGAAAGAGCAAACACGTTGCAAAAAGATGCCTTTCAAGCAGCCATTTCTTCTCATCAATATGTACAAGATTTTCTTGAAGCTAAGTTGTGGTCTTATAACATTGCTCCTCATTGTATCACAGGTGTTTCTCCATTTTCCCTCTTAAGAAACAGGACTGTTCACACCAGTTCATTTCCCAATTGGTTAGTTAATAAGAACAACAAGAGCAGTCTTGACAATCAAGAATTGGCATCTAAAGTTTTGCAAAAACAAAATCTAATGAAGCCTGTGCATGATTCTGCAAAACATTTTGATTTAATCAAATTGAGATTTGGTGATTGGGGTCTCATTAAAAATCCCCAAAAAGTTACTAAGGGTTTGTCGAAGTTTTCCCCTCCAGTACAATTCACCAGTGTCAGCAGAGGTTCAGCAATACTTGATGTTAAAGAATGGTGGAACAAAAGATCTCTGGTACATCTTTCTGCTTCACAGGCCCGCTCCTTAGTCAATTTGACCAAAAAGGAGTTTGAACATTGTGACTGGTCTTTTTGGTTAAAAACCCCAACATCCAGTGTTGGAAGTTCTTCCTCATCCTGCTTTCCAGTTACACATTCCAACTCATCTAGTCCATTCAATTCTACCACTGATGTCATAAATGCTGACACCTATTCCTTACCACCGGAATTAGGAGTTTGTTGCAGAAAATTCCCTTCAAAATTAAATGATTATGTGTTATCATGATCTGATATTTCATTTTTTGTTATTATATTTTACTTATTTTACTTTCTATATATTAATTCTTGTTACACTTCAAATTGTTTTATTTCTTTAGGCTTTTTCTTTTCTTCCTTGTGAAGGGGGAGAAGTTGAAGTATGTTATTATTACTTCATCCTCGCGCTTCACTCCAGCGCAAGGATTCTTCATGTTATTACTGTATTCGTTCAAATAAGGTTACATGATCGGACTCTGCTCAATGTGTTCCAGGGTTCTGGCAACGTTAGTCAGTTGTCTGGAGTCCTGGTGCACAGCGGCAGCGTCTGATTGTGGGTGCTAACTTAAATTGAAATACACTTCAAGCTATTGCCTAAAGAAGTCTCCTGACCTCTTCACTACAGTGATGTTCTTATTAGGTTAAAGATATCTGCAGACTCCTTAAAGAGTGTTCGAGACTGATTGCATTTTCTTCTTTATTTCGGTGACAATACACTTTTGTTTCTTGTGGATATGCATTTCAAAGTACAGGCTGCATCTACAGGCTCATAAATTTGCCTTCGGACTCCAGTAGAATATTTTTCTTGTTGGGTAGAAGACACTCTTAAATTGTTGTCTAATAAAGGTATTAGAAAAGCAATGTCCAAATCATCTGTCTGGTGAAATAAAGTCTCTATATTGATGTAATAAAACGGATATTTCTCAATAAAGTGTTTAGCTAACATCAATTTGGCAATCAGAGGAATGCTTCAGCTGTATATGATGTCACTCTAAAATCCAGAATGAGAAATATCCTCACTAAGAAGTTTTTACCCAGCTATAAATTAATATTACGTTTTAGCCTCAAAATCATCTGTCTCTATTTGCAGCTGCTACAAAGGGGCAGAAGAGTAATGGTAGGGCATACAAGTCATCTCCTCCATGTCTAAAACGTTGATAAAAATTGGACAAACTCCTACCCACCAACACTACCCTCTGTGCCCTCTCATGCCCTCCCTTCCCAAAGTTGTACTAGAGCCAGCAGTGCATTGACATACTCTCAGAGGGACATGTCAGAAGAATACAGAATTGCTTTATGACATTGCAACATTTAGAAACAGGTGTGTTTTTCCACTGTTTATATGTCACCGCAGAGGATAAACATATTTGCAATCCAGGTTTCGAGATAGAGGCTTCCAATTAAGCCATGCAATAAAATATTATCTATCTATCTATCTATCTATCTATCTATCTATCTATCTATCTATCTATCTATCTATCTATCTATCTATCTATCTATCTATCTATCTATCTATCTATCTATCTATCTATCTATCTGTCTATCTGTCTATCTGTCTATCTGTCTATCTGTCTATCTGTCTGTCTGTCTGTCTATCTGTCTATCTGTCTATCTGTCTATCTATCTATCTATCTATCTATTTTAATAGATAGATATATCTATCTATATATATATTCACTGAAAAAACCATAGGTTTTAGGGGTGTTATAGTTAGCTGGACATTTCACTCGTACAAAACCATTGAAATTACTCCGTTATTGTTGGTTGTACTAACTATAACTTGCGCGTCCGCAATCCACTGCTGATGATGTCACATATTACATCATTCATGACATGGTCAGTAACATCACTGATGACATCACTGATGACATCTCAAATTACATCACTGATGACATCGCTGATGACATCATCCAGTGAATGTGGTTTGCGTTAATATTTAAATAAGTATTATATATATATATAGCAATCCTCATTGAAGACTGAGTGGATGTATAAGTCTCTGGATGGAGCATTTAATAGCACTGTGATTGACTGTCTAAGTGAGTAATTTAAAGTGTCTCACTAAATATATGGGACAGTGATTAAACTGTGTGAATATCTGTATCACTTTATCTCTTGTTGTGTAAACTACTACTTAAGTTGGTTACTAGCTGTGTGAAAGTCTATATTAGTTATTAATTAGTTAAGTGAGTATTTGTATGGGATAGTGAATGTGTGTGTGGTTGGGTGGGAGGTGTGTGACTGTCCAAAGATGTGTAAATAGTTGATTTAGTAGGTATATAAAGTTAAGACTGTATGTGGAAACAGTTGTTTGGGTGAGTGAATCTCTTTGTGGGTGTGGTGATGAGTAAATATATTTCTCAATGATACATGTCCAACAAAGTACAAATAGAAAAGATAGTGTATGTGACAGTTGTTGTATATAAATATACATAAAACTCAGTGATTGTATGAGTGACTGTATCAAAAACTGTATTCTTGTAATAGTGATTTTATAACACACTAAGTATGAGTTACTATCTATATGAATAAAGTGGTGTTTGTATAAGTGTGTAGCTTAGTAAATGTAAGTATGATTAATTGTTTGCATAAGTGAGAAGGATGACTGCATAAGTGAATAGAATGTGTGCTGGTGTGTAATGTCGATGTAGGTGTATAAGTATATTTAATAGTGTTCTATTGATCTTTATTAGCATGTTTGAGTGAATCTATAGGTAAGTGTTTAGATGTGTGTGTAGATGTACGAATCACTGAGTGGGTTTTTAGAAACTTGTATTGGTGTGTCAATGGTTTCGAATATGGTACTTCATATTTATAATGAGTGTTGAAAGGTTATGCTATTGTATGATGACATTTTTTAGATTGTCACGTGGATGATGTCATCAGTGATGTCATCAGTGATGTCATTTGAGGTGTCATCAGTGATGTCATCAGTGAAGTCACTGACCATGTCATGAATGATGTAATATGTGACGTCATCAGCAGTGCATTGGGGGGATGTGCGTTATAGTTAGCTCAACTAACTATAACAGAGGAATCTCTATCGTTTTGTATGAGTGAAATGTCCAACTAACTATAATGTCCCTGAAACCTATTGTTTTTTCAGTAATTTTCTAAGGTTTTTTAAATGCACAATTTCTAACTATAACGTCCCTGAAACCTATGGTTTTTAAGTGAATTTCTAAGGTTTTTCAAATGCATAATTTCTAACTTTAACTTGCCTGAAACATACGGTTTTTCATTGAATTTCAAAGGTTTTTTAAATGCTAATTTCTAATTATAATGTTCATATCTATCTTTTTTTCTGTGTGTTTTAATTATCATCCCAATCCTCAACCTGTTGAAAACTGCAAATCTCACCAGTTTTCCATCTTTACCTTCCGCCCAAATAAATCGCCACAAACGAGACCCACAACTAACACTAATGATATGCAAATTAAGCATTCCCATGGAAACTAAAAACTAAAACACCACTTCCCCCTATTTTCAATGACCAGCCAAATCTGCAATGCGATCCAAGAAGCAGGCGATGAGGCGAGTTACCAGTAACAAATTAACATCAACCTTTAACTGGTTTTAGTAGGTCGACTATCTACTGTGTGAATTGGAGCAAACTCACAGCCATATCTAAAGACCAACACCTGATAGAGCTACTGATGATGCACCTCCCACACCCAACAAGGCCACAACACCCAGCGCCACCACCACCAGAACCTCCCCCCCAGACCACTCCCCCATCTACCACTGAGTCAGCGCAAAACAGGACAATGGACCTTAGCAAAAAGCCATGGCCCCTCACCGGCACATTAGCTGAATGTCGGGAGATGTGGCAACCGGCTATGTATGAAGGAGGCAAGTCACCCATCAATAATATTGCACACAATGCCAAGTGTAATGCTGATGTGCTGCACAGACCTCACTATGCAAAGCACAAACCTCTCCATGTGGGGATATACTATTGATATTTGTAGTGTAGTGCACAGTGGACGCAACCATGTTACCTCACGCAATGGGGAAGATCTCGGTCATGTAGGTATGTTTTCCTTGTCCCCCCTGGAAGCATAAGCAGAGTGGGCTGGTCCAACGTACACCACCACCACTCCAGCGTAGCAGTATGAATAAATAGGCCAGGCCCTGGGCGTGGTTCACTTGTGGGAAGACCAACGACTCTGCCAGAGCGGCGGCCCTCACCCTAGCATGTGGCTGCTGCCATGACCGCGGGCTTCCTGGACACAGGCCCCCTGTCAACCCAGCGGCACAGCACCGCAGACTTATGTCTGTACTGACTACTACCTTTGGTCTACACTGTGGACAGCAGGGCTCACAATTCAGATGCAGTGGTGATTGCAGATGACGCACTCTAGTACGCAAGACACGTTGCTCCCAGTGTGGGCCACATAGACCACGCACGATCGCTGGCTGCGCACACGCTGTGTGCTTCAGGTGCTACTAACTCACTGCACCACAAGTCATTGCCACATAGCCTTATTAAGGCAGAATTCATTAGACAAAAGACATTGCTACCAGTGCGATCTGTCTGGACCACGTATCATCGCAGGCTGCACGCACGCTGTGTGCTTCAGGTGCTACTAACTCACTGCGCCACAAGTCATTGCCACATGGCCTTGTTAAGGCAGAATTCATTAGACAAAAGACATTGCTTCCAGTACGGCCTGCTGGGACCACGTATCATCGCAGGGTGCACACATGCTGTGCCAGGTGCCACTAACTGCGCGGCTCTACTAAACACCACATGGTGCCACTAACCCTCTTAACACAAGCCGATCCCACATGTGTAACTGTTTCCTGAGTCCTGAATAGCAGTGACCCCAAGTCTGTGGAAGCGACCACAGCACCAGACTCCCTTGGATCAGTGAGGCCTATTTCGATATGCAAGCCCGGCGACAAGTGGTGCCACTAACTCTGTTCAACTCAAGCCAATCCCACATGTATATCTGTGTCCTGAGTCCTGAATGGCAGTCACCCCAGGGCCATGGCACCAACCACAGCACCATACTCCCTTCGATTTATGAGGCATATTTTGATATGCAAGCAGTCGACACGTAGTCCCACTAACCCTCTTTAACACAAGCCAATTCCACATATGTAACTGTGTCCTGAGCCATGAATAGCAGCAGTGACCTCGAGTCTGTAGCACCGACCACAGCACCATACTCCCTTCGATTTGTCAGGGATATTTCGATATGCCAGCCGTCAACACGTAGTCTAACTCACCCTCTTTAACACAAGCCGATTCCACATGTGAAACTGTGTCTTGAGTCCTGAATGGCAGTGACCCCAAGTCCGTAGCACCGACCACAGCACCACACTCCCTTCGATTTGTGAGGCATATTTCAATATGCAAACTGGTGACACGTAATCCCACTAACCCTATTTAATACAAGCCGATCCCACATGTGTAACTGTGTCCTGATTCCTGAATGGCAGTGACCAAAATTTTGCGGCACCGACCACAGCGCCACACTCCCTTAAATCAGTGAGCCATATTTCGATATGCAAAGCTGGCGAAACGTAGCCCCACTAACCCTCTTTAACACAATCCGATCCCACATGTGTAACTGTGTCCTGAGTCCTGAAGGGCAGTAACCCCAACTTCGGGACAGCGACCACAGCACCTGACTCCCTTTGATTAGTGAGGAGTATTTTCATATTGAAGGCTGGTGACAAACTGAACCTGCACTACGCAGGCTGGTGCGGCCACCAACGTATGCACAATGTTGTGGGCCCTTCCTCATCGCTACCTCTGGCCTACACTACGGTTAGAAGGCCTCACAATTCACATTGAGTCCGGATTCCTCATGAAGCATTCCAGTGGGCAAGACCCATTGCGGTCCGTCCGCACCAAGCATCATCACAGGCTCATACAGTCTCGATGCTTCTGGTGCCACTTACCCTATTTAACCCTATTTAACACAAACCAATACCACATGTGTAACTGTGTCCTGAGTCCTGAATGGCAGTGATCCCAACTTTGTGGCAGCAACTCCCTTCAGTCTTATTTGTTGTTATGTTATATGTTATTTTATATCCACTTGTAGCGTGCACGGATACTCATGAGTGTCCCGGCGCGATGCCAAAGGACTACAAGGAGAGGCTAACGAACAAAGAATTGGGTTTTAGGATTCCTTTTAAACACAACTGGGATCTGAATGGACCGCAAAGGAAGGGGGAGGGCATTCCAGGCTGCACTAGCCTTCACCACAAAAGAGCTACCACCCATCCTCTAAAGCTTAAAGCGGGAACCCGAGCAAGGCGCAGGGACATAGATCGAAGCGCATGCGGCGGAAAGTAGAAGGAAAAGCGTCTCTGAAGATAGAGGGGGCCAAAGCCATGGAGAGCACGATGGGCCAAAACCAAAGACTTGAACCTAACCCTGTCAGCATCAGGAAGCCAGTGAAGAGATCGTAACTGAAGGGCCAAACTGTTCCTCTCCGAAATGCCCAATAGCAGTCTAGCGGCTGCATTTTGGACTACCTGAAGCTTTTAAAGCAGGTATCCAGGGGTCCCAGCATAAAGGGCATTAGCATAATCCAAGCAAGATAAGATCAGGGCACATGTAACAGTTTCTCTAGCCGCTTGAGGGAGAAGCGGAAAGAAAGTCCTCAGAGTCTTAAGGAGGCCAAAACAACATCTTGCTAATTTTTTTGATATGAGATGTAAAGGAAAACTCTTGTCAAACCAGACTCCCAGATTTTTGGCAGGCTGTCCCGGCGCAAGGGGAAGCGGGGAGTCAGGTGGCCACAGCTGCTCGCAAAAGTCAGCGGGAAACTTGCTATAGAGCAAGATCTCGGATTTTTGTTTGTTGCATTTTAACTGTGCATCGCCCAGCCATTTAAAGATGGAAACCAGGCACTGTTGCGCCGCTGAGACGGAGTCAGATGTTTTACCCCAAGTAAACAGCAGCTGCGAGTCGTTAGCACAGGCCATCACCTTAGCCCCAAACTCCTCTGCCAGATATATCAGTGGCGTAACATGAATGTTAAAGAGGAGCGGACTAAGGGAGGAACCCTGCTGAACTCCGATGGTGACCAACTGAGAGGATGAAGAAAAAGGGGGGAGCCAAATCTACTTGACCCGCTCCTCTAGAAAACACCTAAGCCAGCCCCAAACCGCTCCCGATACCCCAATCTCTGCAAGTCGGGGCAGAAGGAGCGCATGGGGGACCATGTCGAACGCCGCCGAGAGGTCCAGCAAAATTAATGCTGCCCTTCCGCCGGCGTCAAGGCACTCCCGAATAGCCTCCACCACTTCGACTAAAATAGTCTCAGTGCTGTGAGAGGGTCGAAACCCTGATTGAGCTGGGTGCAGGAGTCCCTCAGTCTCCTCATTCTCTGTGAGTTGTTTATTGACAACCTTCTCACAGAACTTGGCAATGGCCGGAAGGCGGGCGATGGGCTGATAATTCCCTGGAATAAGGGGATCCAGAGAGAGTTTTTTAAGAAGAGGCAAAATCTTAGCCTTCTTCCCCCCCTGAGGGACAACCGCTGTATGAAGAGACATATTAACGATACAATTCACCTCTGTATGCACACTCTCTGCCACTGCTGCCAGAAGCCTAGCCTGGCAGGAGTCCGAAGGAGAGCCTGACTTCACAAATGCCTTGGACAGATGTCAGCTGACGGACTGAATCACAAAATGATTCTTCAATACTTATGTAGTGTGAGTTATGAACAGTTCAGATCCAGGCTCACAGAGGGACAGCTGCGGCCCATCCGCTCGACTCACAGATGCAGTACTACGAGCCGTTTGCGTCATTGTGGCTATCCCTGCCCTGTTCCATTGCACGCCACACCACTCCAATTACATTGTGATGTTGGCCCCACATAGCTACCTGTCGCAGGCATACTCGCTGTTGGTGTGCAGGTCAGTGATCTAGTTATCAACATCTCACAGCCATTCCCTGAGGGCAGGTTTGCCCCTCCACACCCATCCGGCACATGCGTCACAGGCCATGTGACCACGCCAATATAATAAATCCACAACTTCACATCCTTTATTACCGGTGCTGACTGGATGGCGGATGCTCCACTGGTCTGAACTACAAAGAGTCCATGAAAAGTTGCGCAGAAGGTTAGTCGCACCCTCAGCTGTATGGCCGTCAGGAGCCTACCATCCCCTTGGAGCGGACTTCATATGCATAGGCTTAGTGCCACCCGAAACCCATGTGGCCATCAGGGGCCTACCACCACGAGGCACAGACTTTAGTTCCACAGGATTAGCGGCACCAAAGTTTGAGGTGGTCTTGTAAAACCTAAGGTCGGGGACAATCGATATTTGCCCGGCGGTATTGCCTCTGTAACCCACGAATTATTAATCAATGAAGAGGCAGGCGCTGGAGACTGGAAAGCAGGAAACAAGGTTTATTCTCTCCGGAGGAGAACACAACAAAACAGACAGCAGGTATCGTCATGAGGTGCTCTAACCTCCCCTCTGAGGCCTGGCCCCTTATATACAGGTTTCATGGCTTTTATGACAGTTTACATATTCATGGCAATGCTTTGATGTACGGAAAGACATTCCCGGGATCTCCCCTTCGGGCCCGTTCCCACACACATTTACAGTAGAAGTCCCCACCCCGGTCACAACAGGTGATGATTATCGCACAGCTGGATTATCCGTCGATTCATGGAATGTGGGGTTCGATCGGATCTCATGGGGTGGGGGCTTTGATCAACTCGGGGGTCTTTTGATGAGGGAAGCTTTCTGCTGTACGGGGAGGGGCAAGGAATAGTATCGGCAGAGCTGGGTGTCGGCCTGGGAACGAGGAAGACAAACAGGCACACGGGGAAAAGGGGGTTTGCATCAAAGGGCCGGGGATCATGAAAGGAATGAAGGGAGGTGTTGTGCTGGGAACAGGATGGGGTTCTGAGGCAGAGCTGCGCTGAAGAGGGGTTTATGACTCAAGGCGGGTACGAGCAGGGGGGGTTGGTCAGCGTGCAGGCTTGGCGAAGGCGGAGGGCTATGTCGGGGGCCAGTGGCATGCAAAAAGGGCTGTTCTGTTCAAGGCACCTAAAATGGCGGGGCGCGCACGACAAAAAGTGTGGCATCAGGGGGAAAGGCAAGATGGCGCAGATAATGTTTACCAAACCGTACTAATTTTCCACAGTCCTCCCTTTAACATATTCAAGACATCTTGCTGGTTCATTTTCTATTTGGGTCTATTATGGTGGGCATAAGGAAAGCAGTAGGAACCCAGATGAAGGAGTCGTAAACATTTAAGATCTCTAGTTTTAGGAGGCGGGCCTATTGATAAACTTTGATAAACTTGTTTGCAGGAAAGTCATAGAAATGTAATACAAAAATGATTCTGTAGCGAGCAGTGAGTACATTGCATACAGGTTATTATATACGGGCTCCACATATATTTGGCTAGAGCATAATCAATACAATGGTGGCTGGGAAAGAAACGAGACGTAGCAGAAACGATGATTGAGGGTGTCAATGTTCGAAGTTAATGAGTTCTCAGTACTGTTTGTCGTCCTTTGTTGGCGCTGTGGAGCACCGGCGGTGGAGCTAAGGGTCCAGCTCTATTCTAGGTCCCGTGTTGCAGGGCACGACCTTTTCCTCGCGCTTCTGGTCAAAAAGGTCTTTTTCGCCCTGTGTCTTTCGGAGTCGATAGTCAAGAAAGTTCAGATGGAAGAAGAGTGTACAAATAGTCCATAGGGTAGGTCGGAGAAAAAGGGGGATGGAGCGAAGGCCAGACCGAGGACAGACTAGGGGAACGGAAAATTTCAGGTTGGCGGGCTCATGACCGAGTTTTAGGGAGCGGGGACCTTTCGGCTCACATTTGAACATTAGGCAGGGGCATCAGGTTAGCCCTTTCCTCTCACTTTGTCGGAAATAGTGCCTCGTCCTGCAGCTCCTTTCTGTCGCGGTCTCGCCTCGGCCAACGTCGCAGGTGTTCCAAGATCTGTAGTCAGGCCACGTGCTCCCACATCCGGTTCTTCTTTCCTCCGACAGTCGTACCCTTAAATGAGTTCAAAAAGACAGTCTTTAGAGAATTGGTAGAGGAAGGTAAACACATAAGTCTATTTCTCTTCCAGCTCCAGGCACGAAATGAAGACGTCCGTTATATTAAGGTTCACAAGTAACATATAAATGGCCGGTGATGGGCCTATTGGATTTACTATGACTTTCCTTTACAACTATTTATTACAGTTTCGACAGTTCATCTGATGGAGACCCACCTTCGTAATACAAGCCTGACAAAGCTATGCCGTTCTCTAGGGGTTTATATTTAAAAAGGGTGTTGTGAGCTATCAACATGATGCTAATAGGTATCTCGCTGAGGGACGAACATAGGCTAAACATTTTTCATTTTATCAATGCATCCTGCCTTTTAACTAAACATTTTCGCTTTCCACAAGATTCATTGCAATGATTTTCTTCGTTTCGGTCTAATCTTTAACTTTGTAAACCATCATTCTGGTTCCTATGCAGTCTCTCACGGCCTGATTACTAGATTAGAACAGACAGGGGTCTCATGGGAAAATAGCTAGGGACATGGAAAACTGTGATGGGGGGGGGACATCACCTTACTTTTTGGGTTATAAGGGTACTATCGGCAGAAGGCCACAGTTCAGTTGGTAAGCGTTCAGTGGCATTTCTCGAATTTCAAACTCTGAAATTTGCCTATCAAAAATCACTTCTAGGAACCACAGCTGGCCTGCGTTAGTTGCAAGTCGGCTCATCTTTTACAATCGGGGGTGGAGGATAGTTAAAAACTCTTATCTGGGGCAACTGAACACAATACTGGGTGCGTCCTGGGAAGATGGGAAGGTTTCGATTACCTTTATGGTTTGGGGATTGTGACAATTCGGAACGGGGAAGGTCGCGTCATCTGAGACATTTTATTTCATCATAGGGGCCGCTGACATGTAGTTCCCTTATTACGGGTCAGATTAGGGAACCTCAGTCGTCTTACCTGTCCTTTCCTTTATGGCCAAATCTCGGTTTCATCGAAATATTTTTTCGGAAAGGAGAGGTGGTGACACAGCGTTAGGGTGATTGCATTAAAGACAAGTTTTGAGCAAATACTGGCGGTATTTGAAGCCAATTGGGTGGTGTGCTAGGGGCGGCGGTTTGCCAATTTAGGTGCTAGTCGTTCGGAAGAGTGAGAGTGTGGAGGAGAGAGAGAGAGAGAGAGAGAGAGAGAGAGAGAGAGAGAGAGAGAGAGAGAGAGAGATGTGTAACAATAGGCTAGATAGTACACGTGCAACATAGGGAGCGGCCGTGTATTTAAGATAGATTATTCAGCGCATTACTCGAAACAAGACATCGCAGGTCTGTGTTAGTATTGTCGTGTATTTCTATAGGTCCTGAATCGATCCCCCTATTCCTGACCCTATTCTGGTTAAACTACCTAGCTAGTTAACTAACAGTCAGCCCATGAGGCAAGAAATCCCCCATGATGCAGATACCGTTATCTGACGCAGTCACACTACGGCACAGGAACGTGTTATCTGATTAGGTCATAACGCTTGAGATCTAATTAGACAAGCAGCATTCCTCCAGCCCCTGATAAGGCATACGACGTTCTCATAACAAATCAAACCTATGACAACCTGGAAAATCCGTGCGGCCATTGTTTTGATTTCACAGAGAACTTTTGCAAAAGAATGTGCTAACGAGCAAGTCGTATGACATCTTTATTGACGTACCTATGTCCATCCTTACGTCAATCTCGGCACCTTTAAGGTATAAATATTGCCGACCTTGCCCTATGCAAACACACGCGTGGTGACAAGACGGAGCAGCCATACTTGCCGAAGCCGAGAGCAGAAGCAGACCCCGCTGGCAGCAGCCCCGCCTTCCTGACGCGCTGAGAGACGCGCTGCTATCTCAAGCCGAGAGACCCAGCACCGGCGCTTCTGGGCAGCCCTCGCAGGCAGCCTAGAATATCGAGAGCAGAGAAAGAGATACCATTCCTCATTCATCCCAACTTCCAGGTACAGAACTGAATAACCCCTCACAGAGAATTCTTTAGTTATTCACTTGGCAAAAACAAACTTAACTTAAACTGTAACTTTCTATTCCCGCCCACGCATTAGACTTAGGTCAGGTACACGGGGTAGGCGTATTTAGAAACACCAGTTGAGTACGTTTAGTCAAATGTATATGTGTATGTAAATATATTTTAATCATTTTAAACATCATATGGCTCAGAAACCATATCAATGTTTTTACAGTATTATTTTATACTATTGCTTTTAATGTATGCACTTTACTTAACTATAAGTATTGCAATAATATCGATCCATTTCTCTTGTACGAGAAAAGAGACTGATCAATAAATAACATCTTTTATTGAACACGCCCGTCTCTTCCTTTTCTCTACATTCTGATGAGACTAAGAATGCACGTACTGACTGAGTAAAATAATTGTCTTGTGCTCACACGACTCTTGAGATTGACTCTTGATTAGGGGAGAGCAAAGTTGTCATGTTCTATGGTTGTCAGAAACTAAATCCCTTCTTGTCTAATCAGGGAAGTTAATCCTTCCTTGAACATTCGAGAAAGTTTCTAGCGAACTCTGAGCTTAGCTGGCAAACCCAAAAATTAAGTCTAGTATCGACAGTAGTAGACCTAGTTAACGTCTGGCCTAGGCCTTTACTGCTGTAGGTACTATTCCAATGCGCAGAGCCTATTGGGAAGATAGGAACTACACTACATGGCGCCCAACGCGTTTGGAAAAGGCGATAAAACTAACGTAAGACATTTAGAGTAACTCAGTCGTGCTTTCTCACTCAGACCCCTTTTCCCAAATACTCCAAAGACGTCTGGAGTGGGTGAAAGGTTATTATATCCTCCAAAACCTCGCAGGAGGGAACTCCTATGTAAGGTTCTTGGTCTAGTCAACGTTGAAGGATAAAACAGTTCCAGAATATTGTGCATCTAATCTTTGTTCCATAAAGAAACCTGATCTGCAAACAAACAAAATAACCCTATTGACAGCAAAATGTCTGACAATGAGGAGGAAAGAGAGGCAATTAGATTAGCTACTGAAATAGCAGATGCTGATGCTACCATGCAAGCAGCAGACCCGAATATAACACTCATTCCGGTCATTAAAAGGAGATCTATAACCTTAAAACTTATAGAAAATGGACTGACACCTAGAGGTGGCACAGTCATATTCGTAATCGAGGCACACGAATATCGGCAGACAGAGGTATACTATACATGGATACATTTTCCAGCAGCAAATGCTGTAACAAAGTACTTCCACTATTACAAAGTAGAGGAACCTCCTGAAACGTACACTCCTTTCGAGGAGGTGGAAGTACCACTCAAATTCCAAGAGCATTTGCTCTTATTTGATGGCGCCCTAATACATAACAATCACATTACAAGGCTCGGTCCTTTAGGTAGACCAGGAGCAACGTGGCCGGTCTTAGCCGGATACACACCACATCCAGACATCGAAAGAATGCCTGCAGCAGAGCTGTTAATACAGCTAAAACAACTACTAAAAATTCATAGACAATTAGTTCAGTATGTAATGCGGACTTCAACAATTCAGCCAGCGATTAAACTTCCACAGCTGACCCCTCACCAGGGGAACACAAATAAAATTACACCACAGAACATCCAGTCCTGCCTAGGTAAAGTTCCAGCTAAACGGGAACAAATACCATTCTGGTTGGCACAGAAAATTACCCAAATAGAGGCGGTGTTTCCTGACACCACCCCATTAGAAAAACACAGGATTCTGACTATATGTCTCCCAATGGGAATCGCACCACACATAGAGGACTGTGACACTTGGGGTACAGTCTTTGCTTCAATCTACACAAAAACGCACGGTGTTCCATCCATTTCGGTAATACCAGATGTGCTAAAACAAATTCAAGATGAATACGGTCCAGAACCAGCTTTAACTCTTGGTATGAAATTACTGAAAGACTTCAAGCAGGTCTCGGCTATATTATTAGCCAACATAAAAGGTGAAGCAGCAAACGTGGCGATCCGCCAGAGGTTAAAAGAGACAGATATAGCAGACCAACCAGCTGAAATTGCCAGAATCATAGAAAAATCCTATGAAGAACTAGGCAGAGATAGTCTAGGTGGAATACCAGTAAAACCGCAACTGACTACAAGTCCAGAAAAAATATTTTTTAATAATAATAATTCACCAAAAAAGAACTGGGATGGGAACAAACAATCCAATCCTAAAGAAAAGAAGTTCCAGTCCAGAGGAAGGTCTCCTAGGCGAAGAGAGAAATCTCCAAACCAAAGACAGAGGTCACCGCAGAGTGACCCCTCTGGGAATAGATATAACCTTAGAAATAGGGATAATATTAAAAAACCTGATAGATATCAAGACATTGATACACGTCCCTCTCAATCTTTTCAGAATTCCTCGCAGAAATCGGAAAGAAGAGGACGATCAGAAGAGCACGCCAAGTCCAAAGACAAGGAACCTGCTCAACTGAAAAAGAAATTACAATTTCCAAAAAAAGAAGGTAGCCAGTATAAAGGTAGTTAACAATGCCGAGAATACTGAGGACACAACTGAAAAACGGAGAGTGGGCTCAGACAATGCTAGACAGCGCAGCAGAGGTGAGCATAGCTCGCAAAGTCCTTATGAATCATCTGGAGACAGTGGACACGAATGAATACCTTCAAGTGGAAACTGCAGATACCAGAGTTAGCAAGCCCCACAAAATATACGAGATAACATTACGTATAGAGGGAGATAAGACTAGGAAAATAAGGGGACTATTTTGGGATAACCTATCCAAGGGCTATGACATCCTTCTAGCTGAAAAAGACTGGCCACCAGAGTTTGTCAGGGAGTGCCCTCATGGCGAAGAAGTAATTATGCCTGCCTTCTCGAATCAAATACCGATTCATAAAAAATATACACTTGCTAGAAAGTGGGCAGTGGCCTTAGCACCTGCTTTATATAAAAATCATGTAGGATGGGATGAGGATTCTCCTCCTCACAAAATCCAGTTAAAATCACAACCAACTGCACAAAGGCAGTACCCAATTAAGCAAGAAGCTAAAAAACAAGTAAATGAAATACTAGATCAGCTAGAATACCAGGGGGTGATTGAAACTTGCACCTCACAAATGAACAATCCTTTGTTTCCGGTCTCCAAACCAGACAATTCATATCGCCTAGTTTTGGATTACCGACACCTTAACACATGTTGCAAAACCTTTGCAGTGCAAAACTCACACAGTGCTGCACTAATGAATAACATAGTGCGCAAAAAATACAAAACTACCTTGGACATCTCCAATGGATTCTTTTGTCAAAACATAGCACCAGAGAGCAGATATTTAACAGCTTTCTCAGTAAATGGCACTCAAAAACAATTCTGTCGGTTAGCCCAGGGGTACAAGAACAGCCCGGGGGTATTCTCAGCGAGAGTAACAGAATTACTACAACTATATGATGATGAAGCATTATCTTATGTCGATGACATTTACTTAACAGATGATGACTTGGAGACTCACTTGAAAAGAGTGAACACCATAATACTTGGTTTCGCTGCAGAGGGTTACAAATTCAACTTCAAAAAATCCAGAATTGCCCATCTGACGGTCCTATTGTTAGGATATGAGTTATCAAGTGAAGGTAAAAGCCTGGCAGACAATTTCCTAGAGAAATGTGCCGTAATCCAAGCTCCTAAAACACTAAAAAACCTACAGTCAATTCTAGGCTTCCTAAATTTCGGAAGAACATACATTGCAAATTACGCAGAAAGGGTCAAACCCCTTTATGATCTAATTAAACCAGACTTTAAAAGATCCAGTTGGACTCAAACACACACAGAAATTTTGAGATCCTTACAAACAGACATGCTAATTAAGACAAAATTAGAAACCCGTGATAATAAACGCAACCTTGTGATCCGAGTCATCCCAGGGAGATGCGGATTCACATACCTGACCTCTAATGAGGGAGAAAAGGTACCAATTGCATTCAAATCACACTTGTACACAAAAGCTGAACAGAGATTCAGCAACAAAGGAAAAATTGTTCAAGCAGTTCAAACCGCAATAGCTAGAGAAAAAGACATAGCTGACGGTAGACATATCACAGTCAGAACAGCTGAATCAGCTTTTGAGGCATTAACAACACCGTGTAATTTACCATCAACAACATTGGATCCAGAATGGATACAATGGGTGAATTCAATCACAACGGACAAAGTATACTACTACTTTGATCCAGAACTAGAAGAATTAAAAAATCTAAAATATGAAAAGACGTATCCTCTGCCAATCGACATTCTGCCTCTACGACATTACGCCTGTGTGATCTATACAGACGGACATGCTCAACCCTCCGTTTGGGGAGAACATGCATACAATCCCACATGTGAGATCACAAAAGAAGTGTGGCGCGGAGGTAAACTAAGACCTCTATTAACAAAATCACACTCAGTAGAAACTAATTCAGAACTACAAACTGAAATAATAGCTTTGAAAATGGCGCTAGAAAATGCGGATCGCGAATTCCCGACACTTATAGTGTCAGATTCATATTTCTGCGTCAAAGCATATAACAAGGATTTGCAGACATGGATTCAGAACGGTTACAAAGATGACACAGATGCATCAATAAAGCAGAGATTTCTCTGGGAACAAGTAGCTCTTTTGAAAAAAGAACTACCAAAGACTCACGTGACACACTCACTGAGTCATCAACGTGATGGCGTTCACGTTGTGGGGAATTCATTGGCTGAAACAGCCGCAGCGGCAGCCAGTAAACCGGCTCCCGTAGATCGAAAAAAGCGTACATTAAAATACATTGACGGCGAAACATTGCTGGCGGTGAAAACGTCATCAAAAGGCGACTGCTCAGCGTTACCGATCAACTATCCACTCAATTATACATACATAATCGATGCAAACTCCGTCCCTTTTGCTCGAATCCCTGGAGTGGGGGATAGAGTGATTCCAAACATGGACAGGAGACACTTGTTAATCGCAGACGCACACATGGGCGAGGGTCTCAGACACCTTAAATTAAAAGATTCTCTGGAAGATTTACAATCACGGTACTGGTGGCCAGGCATGAGCCTGCACTACACCATGTTTGTAAAAAACTGCCCAAACTGCAACAGAGATCGCAGTGGGGAGAGAAGCAGTTTAATACCTCGTCGTATCAAGGCAGATAATATTACCAACAAAAAGAATGGCTTGCGATTAACATACACAGGCTAGTTCCACTTATAATGTAGATCCACAGCACTCGGCTGACGTCCGGACTGTTATACAAGATTTGCGAGTCTAAATGGCATATACGCTAAGAGCATGCTACGTTCGACCATTTTTTTTTTTCACTCAGGCAATCCAGCCTGGGGGGGGAAAGAATGGCCAAATGAGCACAGCCCAGCGGGAATCTTCTCACTTCCTTCCTGAGGGTATAGGATGGTGTAAAGAAAAAACCAAGGCAGAAAGCAATCTATAATGGAAAGGACATTAGGTTCGGGAGCTGGGTGGGTCAAACATCTAATAAGTGTCCAACGTAGTCTAAATAACTTGCCAAGGAATTCTCTGAAGGGATTCAGTCCGTACGAATTATTATTCGGAACTAGGATGTTGATCTCTGACCTTGATAGTCAGACTTCAGTGGTAATAGAAAAAACCTTTGATGTCAAAGACCGTTTGGCTATTTTGCAGGACTTAAACAAAACAATAAAAGACCTGAGCAACATACAGTTGAAACAACAGCCAACAACCACTGAAGATTCACCACCTGTCCCAGCAAGACCTGTCTGGATTCCAAAAGTCGGGGATCTAGTCAGGGAGAAGATCGCGGTAAAGAAGGAATTTGGGCCTTCTTACAGAAAAGCAGTTCCTGTCTTGTCTGTCAACGGGACAAGATCAGTAGTACTACCGCCACTTGCTGGAAAAAAGGAGAACCGAGTTGTATCCATCGACCTGGTAAAACCACAACATGTGGCCGATAACAAACAGTAGGCCAAGTGGACTCCCAATAAGTAGCAGAACACCAAGGTTTGCTACCAGTACAGAGGTCCTAACAAAGAGGCTCATCACATTTGAAACGCCTAAAGAAGAACAACAGGGACTATGCAACAATGCAATAGAACTCAGACCTCTGAAAACCCAAATAAAGACATTTAGCAGAGACACACCAATCTACAATGAAGTTCCAAGTGAAAATGCAAGAAACAAAAATCCTGAACCAATTGGAACAATTGACAGAACTGCATCTGGTTACTTCATCAACTTCGATGATTCCTCTGAAGGTTTCAGCGAACAAAAGACACAGCCATCATCAAAATCCTTTAAAGACAAAGCTAAGGAACTTTTGAAACAACTGAAAGAAACATATCTGGCTACTCCATGGATTGAATTTTGGGTGGGTTTTGGTGCATTTATCCTCATACTTTGGCTCATCATGGTATTTACCTTGGGACGCTTCATTGAGGGAAAATATGCTAAAATGGACACAGCAAGTCAGAACATCAACTTGGTCCTCAAACCACACACATCTTCACACGTCGAGAAACGAGAACTTTCTTCAGAACTTTCTTCAGCCAACTTCACAGCAATTCCAATACCTGGTGGGGTAGCCTGGGACAACACTGACTATGAAATTTATGGTCCGGTCGAGATCCTGAAATATCCACACCAAATCAAGATCTCCTTGAGTGACTTTGCAAAACCAAACTCATTTGCTGATGATTGGGACTTCGAGAGTATAAACAATATGATGTCTGACTTAGTAATGTCTGCTAAATTTACAAAACATGATTATTTGCAAGGTTCTACAAATTATGATAGTATGTATTGCTATAACCATTATGGTAACCATTTCTTGCATAAATCTGCACAACCTAGAAATGTTTTAAATTATAATCAATGGGAACATTGTGCTACACCTCCAAAAGGGAGCTCTAGAACCGTTTATGACAAATATTCATATTTTTCAGGTTTTAACATAACTAATGCTGAAACATTTTATTACAAATTGTCAAACAAGACAGGGATGAAAACCATGATAACCAACACAAAATTGATATATTCAGATTCATTCTTTGAAAAAATGAATACATTTGGATTTGATTATTGGGACAAAAATGTTGATTTGAAAAGTGTTTGGGGTACAAAAGAATGGCAAGTACAGGGTATAGAAGCTTTGTTTAGAGCCTGCATGATCCCAGAACAAATGATATTTTTAAATGACACTGTTCAACAAACCACCTGTCTTGGCTTAGCCAAAATCAAAGATTTAAATAACCTGTCTATTCCAAAGCCAACAATGTTTAACAATAACTCTGATACAGATGAAGGAATAGACATAAACCATATACTTAACCAAAACAGAACACATCCTGATTGGAAACAATGGTTGATCTGGCCCACAGATACAAATAACTGTCAAGATAGATTCCTGAATAAAACACAGGGTTTCAAAATGACCAGGCCAGACCCTAGATATCCCCAAAGACATCACCCAGGGATAATAACAACCTACAGTGTGGGCAAATTATGCCTTCAATGGCTACAAACTTCCACACTGCCTGAAATTAAGCAACACCTAACTTTACTTACTGATGGTGCTGACTTGCGTGATTTCATACTGGGACCACGCAAACAGCGTCAAAAGCGTTTCATAGCAGCCTCTGTATATGCAGCATACAATGAGGCCTGGAAGGTTACACAAATTGAAACAGCAGAGAGAATACGTGAAATTGATCGTATTAATTTGGAAAAATCACTTTCTGTAGTGGACAATGGGTTAATGACTCTGTCCTCCAGAATATTTTCATTGGACAGCATTGTGTCTTCAGCAATCGACATATTATCGCAAGACTTACTGTTATTACAACATGGTCAGTCACAATTGCGCTCTATTGTACAGCTTGGCTGGACGTTACAAAATCTGCGTTCAGGCTATGTGCCTTGGCGTTTAATCAACACAACGTCACTATTCCAAATCTTTAACCTTACTGATAGACAAATCGGTATGGCGCAGAAGGGTGCTGATTATACAATCTTGAGCATTGAAAAACTAGAAAGATTACCAATGACAATGTCAGAACGACCTGTCAGTGAATGGATAATCCACGGAATCATAAATATTCCAATCTCAACCTTCAGGTTTCAATACTGCCAAAAATATATACAGGCTGGCATGTACGAGAAATTGGGAAAGGGGTACCTTAAAACAACTTGGAACCTGCCCTATTCACATGCATGTGTCAGTAACAAAGGACAGAAAGTGTTTCTTAGTGGCAACAATTGTGCTATGTCACTAAGCGGCACGCTTCTGTGTAACGGTATTAGTTTGCACGGAGCCTGTGAAGGGAATTCATACAACCTTTCATGTCACCAGCAAGGCGCACCTGCAACTGAAATAGAACCATTCTTTCAAAGACTCTATAATGGGAGTTACGTTCTTATTGTAGACCGCAGATGTTGTAGTCTTATGCCCGGGACTCCTTATCTCGTCACCACGACGGCGAAGGTCAAGTGCTGTGGACGTTCTTTGTTCCCCAGCTCCTTACCAGACAGGGAGGCAAGGGCATGGCCCGGTTTGAAAATTACTTCTATTCGAATAGACACTTTAAGCAGAATGAAAACAGTGCTTCTTCAGACGCCTACAAGGCTCACGTCATCTAAAGAAACGTATGATCTACAAGTCGCAAGGACGACTGCAGAGATACATACATTATTATCAACTAATTCCCCCGTACATTTCGCGGAAATCCTGAGCGAAATCTTAAATATTTCTGATACCACTGGGGTCTCAAAGGTATTTAAGACAGTATTTTCGATGGCATTAACACCATTCAAAGCCATACTGGGTATTTTTCCAGATTTCGTCCATTCGATTTTTGGCGGACTTCCCCTGATCCTGGGACTAATTGCAGGAATCCTATTCCTAGTCCTTATTTTTCGTTATGGCAACCCATGTCACAGATCAAACTCTTGCGACAATGGAAGATACGATCCTAGCCATTGGATACCGGGACCGGATATCAAAAATCCTGGGACTCTCCCGGCTTAGAGACCTAAACATGACTTGGTTTCTATCATTTCGACCAATGTGGCAAAGGTGTGTTTTACCTGTACTAAGGTGTCTGCTATGCGGAGAAGAATGCGTGTTAGACACCTGTCTGACGCTACAATCGGATGCACCGGTGGATGCAGATACACTGTTGGTTCCTACCAAGGTTCACGCACTGTGCTGCCCTCAAAGGCTGCCAATTCTGATGACGGCATTCCTGGAATCTTCACCACTACGATTGAAGAGTAGTGAAGTTCAAGATGAAAGCAGCATCGAACAGGTACGACCTTCTGTCAGCAATGCAAATCAGAATGTCAATGGAGACAATCATGCGCACGAATGCATGGTTACCCCTATTTCCGACTTAGTGGAACTTTCCCATGAAGCTGTTGACAGTTTTTTCGAAAGCCTGAATGATATGATGTTCTCTCCGGAACAGAAATAGAGACTTTTGAGTAAACTCGCACACGGCGTTCCCTGAATTCGGCCTTCAACCTTTAAAAATAAAGTCACATGAACAAATTACAATCCAGTTCACGGACAGCAATTTTTTCAGCATGCCCCTTAAAATATTTTTCTACATATTTTTCCCCGGGACACTGATCTTCTGCTTAAAGTAAGAAACTATTCCTAGAGAACTAAGATTTCTATTTTAGATACTTTATATAGACTTTAGCTGCCCGCTGGTATGTTCACAAATATTTTATTATGTGATGAAATGGTCTCGACCTTCCTTTCTGTATAGCTATATTAAGAGCCATTTCATGTGTATTTCTCATATACCAAAAAGCAATAATGCATTACAATGCGTGTTTACTTTTGCATTTAATTCATAGCTTAAGTGCATACAATATATATGACTGCAATTTTTCAGTATATTTGAAAATTTCGAAATGCATTTATGTATTTTGGGGTGGTAAGGTATACACTATACTCTATAGTATGTTGTACTATGTTATACTATGCATAGATTAGTAGATATGACCATAGTTAGCGTGGAGTGGGTGTTGTGTATTTCTATAGGTCCTGAATCGATCCCCCTATTCCTGACCCTATTCTGGTTAAACTACCTAGCTAGTTAACTAACAGTCAGCCCATGAGGCAAGAAATCCCCCATGATGCAGATACCGTTATCTGACGCAGTCACACTACGGCACAGGAACGTGTTATCTGATTAGGTCATAACGCTTGAGATCTAATTAGACAAGCGGCATTCCTCCAGCCCCTGATAAGGCATACGACGTTCTCATAACAAATCAAACCTATGACAACCTGGAAAATCCGTGCGGCCATTGTTTTGATTTCACAGAGAACTTTTGCAAAAGAATGTGCTAACGAGCAAGTCGTATGACATCTTTATTGACGTACCTATGTCCATCCTTACGTCAATCTCGGCACCTTTAAGGTATAAATATTGCCGACCTTGCCCTATGCAAACACACGCGTGGTGACAAGACGGAGTAGCCATACTTGCCGAAGCCGAGAGCAGAAGCAGACCCCGCTGGCAGCAGCCCCGCCTTCCTGACGCGCTGAGAGACGCGCTGCTATCTCAAGCCGAGAGACCCAGCACCGGCGCTTCTGGGCAGCCCTCGCAGGCAGCCTGGAATATCGAGAGCAGAGAAAGAGATACCATTCCTCATTCATCCCAACTTCCAGGTACAGAACTGAATAACCCCTCACAGAGAATTCTTTAGTTATTCACTTGGCAAAAACAAACTTAACTTAAACTGTAACTTTCTATTCCCGCCCACGCATTAGACTTAGGTCAGGTACACGGGGTAGGCGTATTTAGAAACACCAGTTGAGTACGTTTAGTCAAATGTATATGTGTATGTAAATATATTTTAATCATTTTAAACATCATATGGCTCAGAAACCATATCAATGTTTTTACAGTATTATTTTATACTATTGCTTTTAATGTATGCACTTTACTTAACTATAAGTATTGCAATAATATCGATCCATTTCTCTTGTACGAGAAAAGAGACTGATCAATAAATAACATCTTTTATTGAACACGCCCGTCTCTTCCTTTTCTCTACATTCTGATGAGACTAAGAATGCACGTACTGACTGAGTAAAATAATTGCCTTGTGCTCACACGACTCTTGAGATTGACTCTTGATTAGGGGAGAGCAAAGTTGTCATGTTCTATGGTTGTCAGAAACTAAATCCCTTCTTGTCTAATCAGGCAAGTTAATCCTTCCTTGAACATTCGAGAAAGTTTCTAGCGAACTCTGAGCTTAGCTGGCAAACCCAAAAATTAAGTCTAGTATCGACAGTAGTAGACCTAGTTAACGTCTGGCCTAGGCCTTTACTGCTGTAGGTACTATTCCAATGCGCAGAGCCTATTGGGAAGATAGGAACTACACTACAGTATTTTGTAAGCATGCGGTTCAGGACGGGCGAGCATTAGGTCGGGTACGGGGGACATGCGTTGAGAAAAAGGAAAAGGGGGCACCATCGTGTCGCCCTCCTTGCATTCTTGGTCCTTTGACCAGTTGAGTCAGCGCTTCAGTCACACACAAACGTTCTCTCATAGTTTCATTCACACGCGACATGTATCCATTCACGCATCATGGATTAAGGGTGATCATTTTTCATCGAGTCATACTATTTGTTGGTTTGTCTGTTACATTAGTAGTTCGTGGGTGTGCTTAGGTGCCACCTTGCGGCGCTAGTCTGCTTCGTGTATCAGACATGGCAAGGCTTCAGATCTTCGCCACACCTCGGCTGTGATCTCTGATGTAACCTGCAGAGGGAGGGAAAAGAGGGGAAGGGAGGGGGACAACATTCGCGCATATCAAATACATGGATTCAAGGGTCCTTTACTTACCTCATACCCGTCTTATCTCCTCGGGATAGAATCCCTGAGGTTGTGGTTTCTGGAGCCAGGGGGGGGGTGGGGGCAGTGTGTCCTTATGGGCTGTGAGTAGGAAAACGTTAGAGAATCAGAAGTACTTAGCGCGAAGTTTCTAGTTGGCAGGTGTATTTAACTATCGGGGTCCTTAAATCTCTTTCAACGCTGTGACGTTCTGAGGTTCTTCGGTTCTTTGGTCCGCTCTGTTCCCTAATACCTTTGAGCGTCGTACCTTGTAACATTTACATCGTTTTATTTTACCCTACTTTTACATTCCATCATTTATACCGTTTCGTTTTACCCATCCTCAGAAGTCGAGGTCTTTCTCCACGCGAGAGTTCATGAGTCAGTCGCGTACCTTGAAGGCAGAGTATCGAGTCGTAGATCCGATCCTTCCTCCGGGGCTGGGCAACCATCTTCTAATAACCTTAAAGAGAGAGCAGAGTAGGGTGCACAGAAAAGAACTCTCCCGCCGATCCCATATTTCAAATAAAGCATGTAATACCCGTTCATAGTTTCGAAAACCTTTATTTTTGCAAAATCATCTCAATACGTAGATTATGAGGGTGCGGTCGTGTTTGGCCGGACACGGAAATGGCTAAAGTGCGTACAGTGGGGGGTTGTTTTGCAGCAATAAAAACATTAGAAAGGTTTATTCACTCATTTGTAGGAAATTAAAACGTCTATCAATTGACTGGGGGAATCGGGGGCATTTATTTCCTGATTTAGAAGCATAGTCAGACTAGTTGAAATCAGATTTCCTATATGCATACCGTGTGTGTGCGTCATAAGCGAGGTTATACATCAGCTATATAAAAATATAATACATCGTACATTTGTAATCAACATTTTTTTTTTTAACGGGATCCTTTTACATGTTCGTCGAGTGAGCTCTCCTTCTTTCTCGTCAAGTGTACAAAGGATCGTATACATGTCTCAGAACATCAAGTTTTTTTATTTTTTATTTAGCAAAAAGAAACACCACGAGGTGTTCGTTCGTTCCTATTGATACCGGCGCCATTTTGGGCGGGGCCGGGTTAGTCCGGAAGTAGCATCAGGGAAAATGTTTCCTACAACCGGCAGTTGGACCAGAGTCCTTTTCGGCAGTTCAAGAATTCATGCTAACCGAAGGGGTGGCAATGTCATGTTTATTTCGCTGGCGATCAAGGCAGTTGTCCCTTACCGGAAGCCTGCAGGAGCCGAGGGCTCCGCCGGGGACCTTTGTAGACTCTTCAAGGCTGCGGAGGTGTTGTCGGAGGTGGGGGGCTCGTGCCCCGGTGGGCAAGCGCCCGAGTTACATTGCTGGTCAAAGTTACTCTAGCGGCCGAGGCCCGCCTTCCAGCGGACCCAGACGCCATTTTGAGGCCCTGCAGCGGTCCCCTCTCGTCAAGTCTGCAAGAGTGGAAGAGACCGTCCTGAGGACAAATAGGGGATGGAACTCTGTGTTGTGGAAGCGGGACGTTCGGCTGGGGTGCGGCTGTGATGCCCCCACCTGGGGGGCGAGGGAGACTCGTTCGCGCCGTCTCCTTCTCCCGGTGCACTCCATGCTGCTCTTTTTCATCGGCCTGCACGAAGGTCTCTCCACATCCGGTGCTCCCCAAGTCTCGTGCTCAGTGCTGTGGGAGTATGGCCACCTGCGGCGCACATTCGGTGCTGCACAAGTATCGGTGCAGCCATTGCATATTCAGTGCTCCAAAAATATGGGCACCATTGCACTTTCGGTGCTGCGCAAGTACTGGGGCACCACCGCCTGGCTGGGGAGTTCGGCGCTGGGCCGGGCGCTGGGAGACCTCCTATCCATGGAGGTGGGAGAGGCTCGTCCGCGTCGCCTCTCCCTCCCAGCCCAATTTGGATAAATTGTTGTGGAGGTACGTGCAGGACATCCCGCCGCCCAGAGCTGCTGCGGCTGTCACGGAGGGGAAAAGAAAGAGGTGTCTCGTTCTTCTCTGGACCGGGCTTCCTTAGGTTATCGGCTGCAGCCGGACTCAGTTGGCCCCGGTCTCTGGCCATTGGTGGCCGGACCGGGAGGACATGTGGCGGGACTGCCTGCAACTATCCAGGGCCGTTGCGGCTGGGCCGGGGAGGCAGGTGGCGGGACTACCTGCAGCTACCCAGGGCCGCTGTGGCCGGACTCCGCTGGCCCCTGCCTCTCCTCCGGCTCCCCCATACGTTAAGATTTCCTGACCAAGTGTTGGCAGCAGGGCCCGCCTTATATGGGTTGCCGCCGGTTGGGCGTAGCCGTAACCCTGCCTTACTTTGGAAGGTTCCAGAATGGGGGGGGGCGAATGTTCTGTTGACTTTCATATTCTACAGTTTACCGTTCTTGTTTCTAGCGTTATTGTTTCTTGCTTGTTATGTTAAAAATAAAAGTTCGTGTTCATCAGTGGCTTACTGATTTCGTTTCCCATTCCTTTCTTTCCAGGTTGTTTCAAGCTAAATTTCTGTTAACAGAGTTTATGTAACACGAAAGCACGTGTAGAGGGATGACGCAGATTCATACATTACGTACACACAAACTCAGACGGGGAGACAGTAAAAGTATGACATACAAGATCCAAAGACAAGCATAAAAACAGTTATTGGCCATAATTATCTTTTTCCGTCTGTTAATTTAGGGCTAGGCTGGGTTCCCGTCTTCACATTGTCCGACCTAGGAAAACTCGAACATGTCGCTGAAATTGTTCTGGCGAAATCTGTGCCATCGGGCATAATCGAACGTGGTGGTTCTATCTGGTCTGTCCATGTGAGTCTGATTCTTCTTTGTCTCGCGCCTTTTCCCTTTCTGTCGGCCTGTTACTCCTATCGGCCCTCTGCCCCTACTCACGCTCAGTAGAGTCGGGCATTGGGCTTTCCAGTGTCCGACATATCTACAAAAAGCACATTGGTCTGGCCCTAAGTCTGGCCGTCCTGTGCGTAGTGTCGGGGGATAACCTTCGGGTCGTGGTTTCCAGGGGTTGTCCTGTTGATATGTTCCTCTACCTGCTCTGTCCTCGTCTTTTTTCTGTCGTTGCATTGCCTCTTTTCGCCACATACCGAGACTGTCGAGCATAATAGGCGTTGTCTTATTATTACGAAGGGCTATTTCTAACGTTTCTATTTTATCAAGGTCGAAGGATCCTACCTGTGGCCACTGTTTGTCTTGACTTTCTTTGGTATACCTGTGCCACAATTTATTATAGGCTATGGTGACTAATCCATAGTTTATGAACATGTCCTTATTAGGGGTACCTTCCAGCGGAGCTAGATGATCCACCTCTAATAAACGGTCCGGGCTGAACCAATTATCAATCAGTGGGGAGAAGACAGACATGACGGCTCGCAACGAGGGACAAAAAGTCAGCACTGCCTATCTTATCACTGTGTGCAAAGACTAGACAGAATATTTCTATTCTACGTTGTTTGCAGGCAGTGAATACCTCATGAACCAATAACAAAGAATAACCAATAACAAAGAACAACCAATAATAAAGAACAACCAATAATAAAGAACAACCAATAATAAAGAACAACCAATAATAAAGAATAACCAATAATAAATAACTAGAATAAAATCAATGGGGAGAGTAAGCAGGGGCGCAAAAGTCTGCGTCCTCTACCCTTTCACTATCCGTAAAGAGGAATCTGTTATTTCCTGTTTGCAGACAGAGAATCTCCAGAAGACAATCCGTGAACAGTAGTTCGGGGTCAAAGAACCCAGTTAATCAGTGTGGGAGAGGGAATCTCCTGAAAACCGTTAATAAATAATAGAATCAGTGGGGGAGAAAAATAGGCACGACGGCTGCGTTACCTATCCTTCACTGTTTGCAAAGGGAAAGAGCCTACTGTTTCTCCGCGTGCAGACAGTGAATCTCCAAATAAGTTAACAAAGAGTAATACTAGTATTTTCCGAACGATCAATCAATTATTTTGCAGTTTGTCGTGCTTACACGACCTTACCCGGACCGTATGGACAGTTTCTTGTCTTCCGAATCCAGCGCCCGTTCGTCCTCTTCTTCTCGTATTTCTCACGGCACTCCTAATGGTTCCCAGTCAGGACCGTAGATCACTCGAGAGAGGTCTGTTCGGAACTAGTGAAGTTCGGATGATCGGCTGCCAGACGAGGGTCTATTGGGCAAGAGCTCTCCCGATCGTTGCAGTCGTTCACTCTGTCGTCGGGACCTCTCCCACTGGATCCACGAGTCGCTGATGGGCCCCACGCTTGGGACGCCAATTGTAAAACCTAAGGTCGGGGACAATCGATATTTGCCCGGCGGTATTGCCTCTGTAACCCACGAATTATTAATCAATGAAGAGGCAGGCACTGGAGACTGGAAAGCAGGAAACAAGGTTTATTCTCTCCGGAGGAGAACACAACAAAACAGACAGCAGGTATCGTCATGAGGTGCTCTAACCTCCCCTCTGAGGCCTGGCCCCTTATATACAGGTTTCATGGCTTTTATGACAGTTTACATATTCATGGCAATGCTTTGATGTACGGAAAGACATTCCCGGGATCTCCCCTTCGGGCCTGTTCCCACACACATTTACAGTAGAAGTCCCCACCCCGGTCACAACAGGTGATGATTATCGCACAGCTGGATATTCCGTCGATTCATGGAATGTGGGGTTCGATCGGATCTCATGGGGTGGGGGCTTTGATCAACTCGGGGGTCTTTTGATGAGGGAAGCTTTCTGCTGTATGGGGAGGGGCAAGGAATAGTATCGGCAGAGCTGGGTGTCGGCCTGGGAACGAGGAAGACAAACGGGCACACGGGGAAAAGGGGGTTTGCATCAAAGGGCCGGGGATCATGAAAGGAATGAAGGGAGGTGTTGTGCTGGGAACAGGATGGGGTTCTGAGGCAGAGCTGCGCTGAAGAGGGGTTTATGACTCAAGGCGGGTACGAGCAGGGGGGGTTGGTCAGCGTGCAGGCTTGGCGAAGGCGGAGGGCTATGTCGGGGGCCAGTGGCATGCAAAAATTGTAGTGTAGTTCCTATTTTCCCAATAGGCTCTGCGCATTGGAATAGTACCTACAGCAGTAAAGGCCTAGACCAGACGTTAACTAGGTCTACTACTGTCGATACTAGACTTAATTTTTGGGTTTGCCAGCTAAGCTCAGAGTTCGCTAGAAACTTTCTCGAATGTTCAAGGAAGGATTAACTTCCCTGATTAGACAAGAAGGGATTTAGTTTCTGACAACCATAGAACATGACAACTTTGCTCTCCCCTAATGAAGAGTCAATCTCAAGAGTCGTGTGAGCACAAGGCAATTATTTTACTCAGTCAGTACGTGCATTCTTAGTCTCATCAGAATGTAGAGAAAAGGAAGAGACGGGCGTGTTCAATAAAAGATGTTATTTATTGATCAGTCTCTTTTCTCGTACAAGAGAAATGGATCGATATTATTGCAATACTTATAGTTAAGTAAAGTGCATACATTAGAAGCAATAGTATAAAATAATATTGTAAAAACATTGATATGGTTTCTGAGCCATATGATGTTTAAAATGATTAAAATATATTTACATACACATATACATTTGACTAAACGTACTCAACTGGTGTTTCTAAATACGCCTACCCCGTGTACCTGACCTAAGTCTAATGCGTGGGCGGGAATAGAAAGTTACAGTTTAGTTTAAGTTTGTTTTTGCCAAGTGAATAACTAAAGAATTCTCTAGGAGGGGTTATTCAGTTCTGTACCTGGAATTTAGGATGAATGAGGAATGGTATCTCTTTCTCTGCTCTCGATATTCCAGGCTGCCTGCGAGGGCTGCCCAGAAGCGCCGGTGCTGGGTCTCTCGGCTTGAGATAGCAGCGCGTCTCTCAGCGCGTCAGGAAGGCGGGGCTGCTGCCTGCGGGGTCTGCTTCTGCTCTCGGCTTCGGCAAGTATGGCTGCTCCGTCTTGTCACCACGCGTGTGTTTGCATAGGGCAAGGTCGGCAATATTTATACCTTAAAGGTGCCGAGATTGACGTAAGGATGGACATAGGTACGTCAATAAAGATGTCATACGACTTGCTCGTTAGCACATTCTTTACTAAAGTTCTCTGTGAAATCAAAACAATGGCCGCACGGATTATCCAGGTTGTCATAGGTTTGATTTGTTATGAGAACGTCGTATGCCTTATCAGGGGCTGGAGGAATATCGCTTGTCTAATTAGATCTCAAGCGTTATGACCTAATCAGATAACACGTTCCTGTGCCGTAGTGTGACTGCGTCAGATAACGGTATCTGCATCATGGGGGATTTCTTGCCTCATGGGCTGACTGTTAGTTAACTAGCTAGTAAGTTTAACCAGAATAGGGTCAGGAATAGGGGGATCGAATCAGAACCTATAGAAATACACGACACCCACTCCACGCTAACTATGGTCATATCTACTAATCTATGCATAGTATAACATAGTACAACATACTATAGAGTATAGTGTATACCTTACCACCCCAAAATACATAAATGCATTTCGAAATTTTCAAATATACTGAAAAATTGCAGTCATATATATTGTATGCACTTAAGCTATGAATTAGATGCAAAAGTGAACACGCATTGTTATGCATTATTGATTGTTGGTATATGAGAAATACACATGAAATGGCTCTTAATATGGCTATACAGAAAAAAAAGTCGAAGCCATTTCATCACATAAAATCTATTGCGAACATACCAGCGGGCAGCTAAAGTCTATAAAGTCTATAAAGTATCTAAAATAGAAATCTTAGTTCTCTAGGAATAGTCTCTTACTTTAAGCAGAAAATCAGTGTCCCGGGAAAAAATATATAGAAAAATATTTTAGGGGCTTGCTGAAAAAAGTTGCTGTCCGTGAACTGGATTGTAATTGTTCATGTGACTTTATTTTTAAAGTTGAAGGCCGAATTCAGGGAACGCCGTGTGCGAGTTTACTCAAAAGTCTCTATTTCTGTTCCGGAGAGAACATCATATCATTCAGGCTTTCGAAAAAACTGTCAACAGCTTCATGGGAAAGTTCCACTAAGTCGGAAATAGGGGTAACCATGCATTCATGCGCATGATTGTCTCCATTGACATTCTGATTTGCATTGCTGACAGAAGGCCGTACCTGTTCGATGCTGCTTTCATCTTGAACTTCACTACTCTTCAATCGCAGTGGTGAAGATTCCAGGAATGCCGTCATCAGAATTGGCAGCCTTTGAGGGCAGCACAGTGCGTGAACCTTGGTAGGAACCAACAGTGTATCTGCATCCACCGGCGCATCCGATTGTAGCGTCAGACATGTGTCTAACACGCATTCTTCTCCGCATAGCAGACACCTTAGTACAGGTAAAACACACCTTTGCCACATTGGTCGAAATGATAGAAACCAAGTCATGTTTAGGTCTCTAAGCCGGGATAGTCCCAGGATTTTTGATATCCGGTCCCGGTATCCAATGGCTAGGATCGTATCTTCCATTGTCGCGAGAGTTTGATCTGTGACATGGGTTTCCATAACGAAAAATAAGGACTAGGAATAGGATTCCCGCAATTAGTCCTAGGATCAGGGGAAGTCCGCCAAAAATCGAATGGACGAAGTCTGGAAAAATACCCAGTATGGCTTTGAATGGTGTTAATGCCATCGAAAATACTGTCTTAAATACCTTTGAGACCCCTGTGGTATCAGAAATATTTAAGATTTCGCTCAGGATTTCCGCGAAATGTACGGGGGAATTAGTTGATAATAATGTATGTATCTCTGCAGTCGTCCTTGCGACTTGTAGATCATACGTTTCTTTAGATGACGTGAGCCTTGTAGGCGTCTGAAGAAGCACTGTTTTCATTCTGCTTAAAGTGTCTATTCGAATAGAAGTAATTTTCAAACTGGGCCATGCCCTCGCCTCCCTGTCTGGAAAGGAGCTGGGGAACAAAGAACGTCCACAGCACTTGACCTTCGCCGTCGTAGTGACGAGATAAGGAGTCCCGGGCATAAGACTACAGCATCTGCGGTCTACAATAAGAATGTAACTCCCATTATAGAGTCTTTGAAAGAATGGTTCTATTTCAGTTGCAGGTGCGCCTTGCTGGTGACATGAAAGGTTGTATGAATTCCACAGCACTTGACCTTCGCCGTCGTAGTGACGAGATAAGGAGTCCCGGGCATAAGACTACAGCATCTGCGGTCTACAATAAGAATGTAACTCCCATTATAGAGTCTTTGAAAGAATGGTTCTATTTCAGTTGCAGGTGCGCCTTGCTGGTGACATGAAAGGTTGTATGAATTCCCTTCACAGGCTCCGTGCAAACTAATACCGTTACACAGAAGCGTGCCGCTTAGTGACATAGCACAATTGATGCCACTAAGAAACACTTTCTGTCCTTTGTTACTGACACATGCATGTGAATAGGGCAGGTTCCATGTTGTTTTAAGGTACCCCTTTCCCAATTTCTCGTACATGCCAGCCTGTATATATTTTTGGCAGTATTGAAACCTGAAGGTTGAGATTGGAATATTTATGATTCGGTGGATTATCCATTCACTGACAGGTCGTTCTGACATTGTCAACGGTAATCTTTCTAGTTTTTCAATGCTCAAGATTGTATAATCAGCACCCTTCTGCGCCATACCGATTTGTCTATCAGTAAGGTTAAAGATTTGAAATAGTGACGTTGTGTTGATTAAACGCCAAGGCACATAGCCTGAACGCAGATTTTGTAACGTCCAGCCAAGCTGTACAATAGAACGCAATTGTGACTGACCATGTTGTAATAACAGTAAGTCTTGCGATAATATATCGATTGCTGAAGACACAATGCTGTCCAATGAAAAAATTCTGGAGGACAGAGTCATTAACCCATTGTCCACTACAGAAAGTGATTTTTCCAAATTAATACGGTCAATTTCCCGTATTCTTTCTGCTGTCTCAATTTGAGTAACCTTCCAGGCCTCATTGTATGCTGCATATACAGAGGCTGCTATGAAACGCTTTTGACGCTGTTTGCGTGGTCCCATTATGAAATCACGCAAGTCAGCACCATCAGTAAGTAAAGTTAGGTGTTGCTTAATTTCAGGCAGTGTGGAAGTTTGTAGCCATTGAAGGCATAATTTGCCCACACTGTAGGTTGTTATTATCCCTGGGTGATGTCTTTGGGGATATCTAGGGTCTGGCCTGTTCATTTTGAAACCCTGTGTTTTATTCAGGAATCTATCATGACAGTTATTTGTATCTGTGGGCCAGATCAACCATTGTTTCCAATCAGGATGTGTTCTGTTTTGGTTAAGTATATGGTTTATGTCTATTTCTTCATCTGTTTCAGAGTTATTGCTAAACATTGTTGGCTTTGGAATAGACAGGTTATTTAAATCTTTGATTTTGGCTAAGCCAAGACAGGTGGTTTGTTGAACGGTGTCATTTAAAAATATCATTTGTTCTGGGATCATGCAGGCTCTAAACAAAGCTTCTATACCCTGTACTTGCCATTCTTTTGTACCCCAAACACTTTTCAAATCAACATGTTTGTCCCAATAATCAAATCCAAAAGTATTCATTTTTTCAAAGAAAGAATCTGAATATATCAATTTTGTGTTGGTTATCATGGTTTTCATCCCTGTCTTGTTTGACAATTTGTAATAAAATGTTTCAGCATTAGTTATGTTAAAACCTGAAAAATATGAATATTTGCCATACACGGTTCTAGAGCTCCCTTTTGGAGGTGTAGCACAATGTTCCCATTGATTAAAATTTAAAACATTTCTAGGTTGTGCAGATTTATGCAAGAAATGGTTACCATAATGGTTATAGCAGTACATGCTGTCATAATTTGTAGAACCCTGCAAATAATCATGTTTTGTAAATTTAGCAGACATTACTAAGTCAGACATCATATTGTTTATACTTTCAAAGTCCCAATCATCAGCAAATGAGTTTGGTTTTGCAAAGTCACTCAAGGAGATCTTGATTTGGTGTGGATATTTCAGGATCTCGACCGGACCATAAATTTCATAGTCAGTGTTGTCCCAGGCTACCCCACCAGATATTGGAATTGCTGTGAAGTTGGCTGAAGAAAGTTCTGAAGAAAGTTCTCTTTTCTCGACGTGTGAAGATGTGTGTGGTTTGAGGACCAAGTTGATGTTCTGACTTGCTGTGTCCATTTTAGCATATTTTCCCTCAATGAAGCGTCCCAAGGTAAATACCATGATGAGCCAAAGTATGAGGATAAATGCACCAAAACCCACCCAAAATTCAATCCATGGAGAAACTAGATATGTTTCTTTCAATTGTTTCAAAAGTTCCTTCGCTTTGTCTTTAAAGGATTTTGATGATGGCTGTGTCTTTTGTTCACTGAAGCCTTCAGAGGAATCATCGAAGTTGATGAAGTAACCGGATGCAGTTCTGTCAATTGTTCCAATTGGTTCAGGATTTTTGTTTCTCGCATTTTCACTTGGTACTTCTGTATAGATTGGTGTGTCTCTGCTAAATGTCTTTATTTGGGTTTTCAGAGGTCTAAGTTCTATTGCATTGTTGCATAGTCCTTGTTGTTCTTCTGTAGGCGTTTCGAATGTGATGAGCCTCTTTGATAGGACCTCTGTACTGGTAGCAAACCTTGGTGTTCTGCTACTTATTGGGAGTCCACTTGGCCTACTGTTGGTTATCGGCCACATGTTGTGGTTTTACCAGGTCGATGGATACAACTCGGTTCTCCTTTTTTCCAGCAAGTGGCGGTAGTACAACTGATCTTGTCCCGTTGACAGACAATACAGGAACTGCTTTTCTGTAAGAAGGCCCAAATTCCTTCTTTACCGCGATCTTCTCCCTGACTAGATCCCCGACTTTTGGAATCCAGACAGGTCTTGCTGGGACAGGTGGTGATTCTTCAGTGGTCGTTGGCTGTTCTTTCAACTGTATGTTGCTCAGGTCTTTTCTTGTTTTGTTTAAGTCCTGCAAAATAGCCAAACGGTCTTTGACATCAAAGCTTTTTTCTGTTACCACTGAAGTCTGACTATCAAGGTCAGAGATCAACATCCTAGTTCCGAATAATAATTCGTACGGACTGAATCCCTTCAGAGAATTTCTTGGCAAGTTATTTAGACTACGTTGGACACTTATTAGATGTTTGACCCACCCAGCTCCCGAACCTAATATCCTTTCTATTATAGATTGCTTTCTGTCTTGGTTTTTTCTTTACACCATCCCATACCCTCAGGAAGGAAGTGAGAAGATTCCCGCTGGGCTGTGCTCATTTGGCCATTCTTTCCCCCCCCCAGGCTGGATTGCCTGAGAAAAAGAAAAAAATGGTCGAACGTAGCATGCTCTTAGCGTATATGCCATTTAGACTCGCAAATCTTGTATAACAGTCCGGACGTCAGCCGAGTGCTGTGGATCTACATTATAAGTGGGAACTAGCCTGTATATGTTAATCGCAAGCCATTCTTTTTAGTGGTGATGTTATCTGCCTTGATACGACGAGGTATTAAACTGCTTCTCTCCCCACTGCGATCTCTGTTGCAGTTTGGGCAGTTTTTTACAAACATGGTGTAGTGCAGGCTCATGCCTGGCCACCAGTACCGTGATTGTAATTCTTCCAGAGAATCTTTTAATTTAAGGTGTCTGAGACCCTCGCCCATGTGTGCGTCTGCGATTAACAAGTTTCTCCTGTCCATGTTTGGAATCACTCTATCCCCCACTCCAGGGATTCGAGCAAAAGGAATGGAGTTTGCATCTATGATGTATGTGTAATTGAGTGGATAGTTGATCGGTAACGCCGAGCAGTCGCCTTTTGATGACGTTTTTACTGCCAGCACTGTTTCGCCGTCAATGTATTTTAATGTACGCTTTTTTCGATCTACGGGAGCCGGTTTACTGGCTGCCGCTGCGGCTGTTTCAGCCAATGAATTCCCTACAACGTGAACGCCATCACGCTGGTGACTCAGTGAGTGTGTCACGTGAGTCTTTGGTAGTTCTTTTTTCAAAAGAGCTACCTGTTCCCAGAGCAGTCTCTGCTTTATTGGTGCATCAGTGTCATCTTTGTAATCGTTCTGAATCCAGGTCTGCAAATCCTTGTTATATGCTTTGACGCAGAAATATGAATCTGACACTATAAGTGTCGGGAATTCGCGATCCGCATTATCTAGCGCCATTTTCAAAGCTAATATTTCAGTTTGTAGTTCTGAATTAGTTTCTACTGAGTGTGATTTTGTTAATAGAGGTCTTAGTTTACCTCCGTGCCACACTTCTTTTGTAATCTCACATGTGGGATTGTATGCATGTTCTCCCCAAACGGAGGGTTGAGCATGTCCGTCTGTATAGATTACACAGGCGTAATGTCGTAGAGGCAGAATGTCGATTGGCAGAGGATACGTTTTTTCATATTTTAGATTTTTTAATTCTTCTAGTTCTGGATCAAAGAAGTAATATACTTTGTCCGTTGTGATTGAATTTACCCATTGTAGCCATTCTGGATCCAATGTTGTTGTTGGTAAATTACACGGTGTTGTTAATGCCTCAAAGGCTGATTCTGCTGTTCTGACTGTGATATGTCTACCGTCAGCTATGTCTTTTTCTCTAGCTATTGCGGTTTGAACTGCTTGAACAATTTTTCCTTTGTTGTTGAATCTCTGTTCAGCTTTTGTGTACAAATGTGATTTGAATGCAATTGGTACCTTATCTCCCTCATTAGAGGTTAGGTATGTGAATTTTTAGTAGTTGTTTTAGCTGTATTAATAGCTCTGGTGCAGTCATCTCGTCGATGTCTGGATGTGGTGTGTATCCGGCTAAGACCGGCCACGTTGCTCCTGGTCTTCCTAAAGGACCGAGCCTTGTAATGTGATTATTATGTTTTAGGGCGCCATCAAATAAGAGCAAATGCTCTTGGAATTTGAGTGGTACTTCCACCTCCTCGAAAGGAGTGTACGTTTCAGGAGGTTCCTCTACTTTGTAATAGTGGAAGTACTTTGTTACAGCATTTGCTGCTGGAAAATGTATCCATGTATAGTATACCTCTGTCTGCCGATATTCGTGTGCCTCAATTACGAATATGACTGTGCCACCTCTAGGTGTCAGTCCATTTTCTATAAGTTTTAAGGTTATAGATCTCCTTTTGGCGACCTGGATGAGTATTATATCCGGGTCTGCTGTTTGCATGGTAGCATCAGCATCTGCTATTTCAGTAGCTAATCTAATTGCCTCTCTTTCTCCATCACTGTCTCCCATTTTACTGACAGGATGGTATTATTTTTATTTGCAGATCAGGTTTCTTTATGGAAACAGAGATTAGGTGCACAATATTTTGGAACTTGTTTTATCCTTCAACGTTGACTAGACCAAGAACCGTACATAGGAGTTCCCTCCTGCGAGGTTTTGGAGGATATAATAACCTTTCACCCACTCCAGACGTCTTTGGAGTATTTGGGAAAAGGGGTCTGAGTGAGAAAGCACGACTGAGTTACTCTAAATGTCTTACGTTAGTTTTATCGCCCTTTCCAAACGCGTTGGGCGCCATGTAGTGTAGTTCCTATTTTCCCAATAGGCTCTGCGCATTGGAATAGTACCTACAGCAGTAAAGGCCTAGACCAGACGTTAACTAGGTCTACTACTGTCGATACTAGACTTAATTTTTGGGTTTGCCAGCTAAGCTCAGAGTTCGCTAGAAACTTTCTCGAATGTTCAAGGAAGGATTAACTTCCCTGATTAGACAAGAAGGGATTTAGTTTCTGACAACCATAGAACATGACAACTTTGCTCTCCCCTAATCAAGAGTCAATCTCAAGAGTCGTGTGAGCACAAGGCAATTATTTTACTCAGTCAGTACGTGCATTCTTAGTCTCATCAGAATGTAGAGAAAAGGAAGAGACGGGCGTGTTCAATAAAAGATGTTATTTATTGATCAGTCTCTTTTCTCGTACAAGAGAAATGGATCGATATTATTGCAATACTTATAGTTAAGTAAAGTGCATACATTAGAAGCAATAGTATAAAATAATATTGTAAAAACATTGATATGGTTTCTGAGCCATATGATGTTTAAAATGATTAAAATATATTTACATACACATATACATTTGACTAAACGTACTCAACTGGTGTTTCTAAATACGCCTACCCCGTGTACCTGACCTAAGTCTAATGCGTGGGCGGGAATAGAAAGTTACAGTTTAGTTTAAGTTTGTTTTTGCCAAGTGAATAACTAAAGAATTCTCTAGGAGGGGTTATTCAGTTCTGTACCTGGAATTTAGGATGAATGAGGAATGGTATCTCTTTCTCTGCTCTCGATATTCCAGGCTGCCTGCGAGGGCTGCCCAGAAGCGCCGGTGCTGGGTCTCTCGGCTTGAGATAGCAGCGCGTCTCTCAGCGCGTCAGGAAGGCGGGGCTGCTGCCTGCGGGGTCTGCTTCTGCTCTCGGCTTCGGCAAGTATGGCTGCTCCGTCTTGTCACCACGCGTGTGTTTGCATAGGGCAAGGTCGGCAATATTTATACCGTAAAGGTGCCGAGATTGACGTAAGGATGGACATAGGTACGTCAATAAAGATGTCATACGACTTGCTCGTTAGCACATTCTTTACTAAAGTTCTCTGTGAAATCAAAACAATGGCCGCACGGATTATCCAGGTTGTCATAGGTTTGATTTGTTATGAGAACGTCGTATGCCTTATCAGGGGCTGGAGGAATATCGCTTGTCTAATTAGATCTCAAGCGTTATGACCTAATCAGATAACACGTTCCTGTGCCGTAGTGTGACTGCGTCAGATAACGGTATCTGCATCATGGGGGATTTCTTGCCTCATGGGCTGACTGTTAGTTAACTAGCTAGTAAGTTTAACCAGAATAGGGTCAGGAATAGGGGGATCGAATCAGAACCTATAGAAATACACGACAAAAGGGCTGTTCTGTTCAAGGCACCTAAAATGGCGGGGCGCGCACGACAAAAAGTGTGGCATCAGGGGGAAAGGCAAGATGGCGCAGATAATGTTTACCAAACCGTACTAATTTTCCACAGTCTCCGCCATTGATGACTCAGGACTCAGCGACATGTGTGAGATCTGCCGGGCCATGGAGAAGCTGATGTGGTCTCTGCCATTCGGGACTCAGCGACATCTGTCGCACCGCGGAGAAGCTGATGTGGTCTCCGCCATTCACGACTCTGGACTCAGTTGGCAGGTTATTCCCAGACGTGAACCGCTTGCTCACTTTGCACCTGGATTCAAGCTAGCATGGCTTATGAAGGGTGTTACCCAGAAACCGGTCCCAGAATGCTTGTTTCTGGTTCAGGGAAGACCTGGCTTGTCAGTTCAGGCTGGACTGTTCCCATGAGGCACAGGGTCAAGACTGATTTGCATACGGCTGGGTCTGACCTGAAGTGACGATGTGAGCTAAAGAATGATGATATATTCAACCCAGATTTGTGACTGGTGATGAGTGCCTGAATAGTTTCAGCACTCCGTCCATCATCTCCTTGTGTTTGCCATTCTATGCATGACATATCCATAGTGGGTCACTCTGTACAGGTCTGTGAGGTGTTGGTATTTCCCAGACAACAGTTTGGAGTAAATGTATGTGTGCTGAGTGATGTATGGGACTGTACACAAATGTTACATCTTCCTCACATGTTATTTACAGGATACATAGACAAGTTAGTGTGTAAGGCCTACACATTTGTTAGTACATCTGCCATGAACTGAATCGCAAATTTATCCTAGGTAACATAATATTTATACATGGACAGATATGTGCCCGCAACTGGTGTAGGATATAGGGCCGATTACAATTCACTGTGGTGACGTTAAGTCCACTAATTACAGTGCCACATGACCATGACATGGTTCTCCTATGTGTGGGCCACACTATCTGATGTTCATAACTCTGATATCAGTCTGGACTCAGAGGCACACTGTGGCCTATGGGATTGGATACGTTAATTGTTGCAGAGTACAGACTATATTAGCAGTTGTGACCTGGTCCTCTGATGAGCCATTTAGCTGGCAATACAGAGGAAGGACCTAATTCACCATGATCTCCAGTTTCTGTGGAGTGAGGTCATGGGCCCGCTACCTGTACAAAGTGCCATGGCTGCTCCCAAAGGAGGCAAACAGCAGATGCCATTGAGGAGGTGGCGTAAGCAGCAGTGTCTGGATGCAAGTGATATCTTTTTCAAACTGCAATGTACATCTATGCTACATGGACGTCCTTGTGTGTAGACGGACACAGCCTTTTGACCCCAGAGGT
This sequence comes from Lissotriton helveticus, assembly GCF_964261635.1. Lineage (NCBI taxonomy): Eukaryota > Metazoa > Chordata > Amphibia > Caudata > Salamandridae > Lissotriton > Lissotriton helveticus. The sequence continues at coordinate 525,922,606 of NC_136061.1, forward strand.
CACATTATCCAACGTTAGGCTATGTCTCTGACTGTCGGGATGAAGCCACCCACTGCACAGTTGACTTTTGCCCGCTGTGAGCGATTGTTCATGTCCCATTAGGGAGGTCAGTCATCCGTCATGTTTCTGCTGATGGTCACTTAGACTAATAATTTATGAAGTGCACCTCAACCACTACAAACATGTTTCAAAATTTCACCTGATGTATGACACCATTACTCTGACTAAAACAATCCTCACATGTCAGTGTAGTGAGTTACTGAGCATGAATTCACGAATACTGTGTACGATGGTAGAGCAGTAGCAATGTGTGCAATGCTGACTGCACAACATGATGGTGTCCATCCGACTATGTAAGTTTGTGTGATGTGCACAGTGGTGTTACAGACACATCTGGAATCCAGATTGGGGATGTTAGATGGAAATGTCAATAATGGCAAGCAATCAGATGAATGCGAGTTGCTCTCGTATTTCTCAAGACAATCAATGTCTCACTTTAGGCTGTCTTCTGCTTGGAACTGCCTCTTCTACAACAGTGGTCAACAGATCATTGTCTGGCATCTCTTCACAAGCCAGAGAACAGGTTTACAGAACCAGGAAGCACCCCTATTCTATCAATGTACAAGTGGTCTGTTTACTGGATTTATACATATCACACTTCTGTGCCATATTCCCGGTCTGTCCATGACTTCTTTGTACAGACCCCAGCTGATGTCACAACTACTACTGGAGAGGGCCTAACTTGTGGCGAGTATGATGTATAGAACCATTGTGTGTGTGTGTGTGTGAGGTCAGGTAGTATCTTCTGAAAGTGTGACTCATTATTGCACATATGTGCACATGTGTGTCTTCCATCTATTAGACTCAGTGTATCCCAATCGCTCATAGTTGTTGATACCGCTGAGGAATCCAAAAACGCCAGGGGGAGTCGGCTTCCATAAGGCCCATGAAAGAACTCAGTGACCAGTGGAGCGGGACTTTTTGTGCTCCTGAAGGCCAAATTCAGATGTCTGGACAGGACTGGGGAGCCCTCCTCTACTCACCCAGGAAGGTGTGCCAGATTAATATAGACTGCTGCATGCACAACAACCTCACACTGAGACTGAACATCCCTCTCATAGCTGAGTATGGAGACCAGCAGACACCACTGGGTGAGGATCCTGAAATGCCAAATGATGATAGATGTGAAGAGGAAGGAGCTGACATGCGTCACAAGCTCATCAAGTTCTTCTCGTGAGTGTAAGTATTCTGTGAGATGTCATGACTTTGACTGTTATAGTGACTGTGAGAAGGATGTTAATTGAAACATATTCTATATGTACAACTGTGGGAAACGTTGTACATGGCTGTTTGTGGTGGAAGTTCTTGACACATGCACATGTTGTTCATGTTGCTGTGTGTAGGTGACATTCACCCATGTACTGTGTACTCCAGAAGTTGACAGAGGTATATGATGCTGTTTTTAAGTATGAAGTGGACATGGATTGTTCCTGGGAATGACAGGCACAGGCTTTGGGTGCACTACTCCTGTACCACACCAGCTTGCACAGTGATAGTGTGTAAGTTGCTAAGACTCCACTGGACTTGTTCCCTATCATGTGGTAATCATAAAGCAATATGTGTGCCATCATTTTCTCCAACACAATGTTGTTGTTAGGCCGTATCATGTTAGTATCCCTTCACATTGGCTCAGTCCTCAATATGTATGAACTGGACATAGTTTATGTGTCTCATCATTGTATGCCACAGTAATTGTGGCACACCACTGACATATGTTTCTGACATTCCACCAGATGCCGCAACACTGAAGTGGAATGAACCTGTGCTCAGAAACTGTTGAACTGCCTTGTTTTGGCTTCTTGTTTTTGATGTGGGATACCTATTGTGAGGTTGTCGATGTGGCTCCAGCTGATTCCATGAACCAATTGTCCCTTGACAATTCTATTTGGCATTGTCTGATATATTCCCTCTGACCATGTTGTTGAGGTATGCACATGATATTTGTGGCCACTGACACAGATCAATCAATCAACAATTATTTATTTAGCCAATATAGGCTATAAAAGCAAATAAATAGAAACTGACACAAATGGGTGATATCACAATTATACATGAACATGATTCATATAAAAAATACATGCAATGGACAAGGTAAAACACATCAGACAATACTTTAAAAATGTGCAGCAAGCCATAAGAATCTGTGCAAAACGCACAGTATGAAAATAAAATCTTCTAAAAGAGGAGACAATGGAGAATGCATGTAAATATATAAGGTGGGTGTGTACTCAACCTGAGAAAACCTTACAACAAAAACCTCTTGTTTAGGGTTCGTTATGTAGGCAGGAAAAAATATAATTTCAGTGATTTATTATTTAGCTCTGTTTTTGACATTATGCCTGCCTAAGGTTGAAATTATGGAATAAAGATGTCATGAGACTGTACACTTGTATGTCTGTGTTAGGGAGGCATGGATGTGATACTCAGTTGGGGTGACATTGCTGTGATACTCAGTTGCACATTGTTGACATTCCACATGTCTATGCTTACAAAAGTAGCTTCTGCTTACATGTGGTAATTCACAAGCAGATAACTTCAGAAGTTGCTAGGCATGAATGATACTACATGAAGTCATTTTGTTTGTGACATGTGGATGTATTGCAGTGCTCAATGTGGAAAAGTAAAAACAATATACAGATAAATAGTGACAACTCAGGAGTGTATTAGTCAGTGCTGGTGGATTAAACCATTGTTGCAGGAACCACATTGTACGATGTCCAAAGTCCAACATACTCGTCCCCTCAGACATGGAAAAGTGTACAGGAATAGTCATCAAAGTGAACGTACTGCACACTAAGGAGTACATCAGTTACAATATTTCTTCCTGGTGGTGGGTGCATTGCCAATCAAAACTTGTGTATTTTTCCATGGATGTCCCAGACCACAATGGGGGGGGTCTGCTGCTGCAGGGTCAGGAGCATCGGAGGAGTCTTTCTCTAACAGGGCCTCCCTTCCTGTGGCTGCCTTAGATAAAGAAGGGCCAGATATAGATGGACCACATGAAGAGGTTGGTGGCGGGGGGAAAGCCCTGCAAAGTGTGGTGCTAATGTCCATCAGCACTCCTATAAGCTGGTTCATGTAGTCATTGTAGGTATCTAGCGTCTGGTCTATGGACCTCTGTAGCGGCGTCATCTCCCAGCGTTCCTCAATCACCTGGTCCATCATTCCTTAGTAGTCCTCATTGGCTGTTAGTACTCGGGTGATGGAGGCCTGGGTGCCAGCGGCACCAGTGGCCTTATTTTGCGGGCCCACGTGACCCTCCCATGAACCCTGCCTCAACAGACTTTTGCCCTTGGGCCAGCCTGCCCACTCCCCACTGGCTCCTTCATCTTCAATCAGAGTGTTGTCGATCCTCACCACCAGAAATGAGAAAGGTGCACAGGAAATTATGCTCCCCATGCTAGGTACACCTGTTCTTGGGGTAGAGTTCATCAGAGATGTTGCAGCTGATGCGGGAGGTATGGTTGTGGGCACGATGAGACTCACTGTTGCTCTCTGCCCAGGTTGTCCACAAGAGCCAGGTAGGTCATCCACATCCATATGTCCAGGAGATTATGCAGCACTGTAGACTTGATCCACAGGAGGAGGTGAAGTGTTGGTGCTGTCCTGACAGGCCAGATGTTGTGCTTGTTTGACCTATTCAGAAATTGAATAGATTGTTATTGTTGTAAGTGTGGCATGTACATCCAGATAATTTGGTACCATCGAGTTCAGACCAGGGAGGGACAAAATGGTTGGAGGTCAACATTGTGAACTATTCCCTTTGTGTTTGACTCATTTGCAAATCATTGGGAGAAATCCATTACATCAAGTTATATTGGCTTCATTTTGACAAGAGGGAGG